>NC_085987.1:47010176-47323190 GCF_910591565.1 Cydia splendana | reverse complement strand
GCATAATACAGCTTATAGCTGAACATGTTAACCGCTAAGCAGCTTTTATTATTCTGACTTTTTGAGGAAGCACGAATGAACTATTATGAAGCCAATAGACGTATAATGGAACACATGGGGCGCATAATACAGCTTATCGCTGAACATGTTTACCGCTAAAGCAGCTTTTATTTCGCTAACTTATTATAAGGGAGGACGAGTGAACTATTATGAAACCAATAGACGTATAATCGAACACATGTGGCGCATAATACGGCTTAGCGCTGAACATATTTACCGCTAAGCAGCCTATTATACTACCATTGGGACTGTCTGCATAGCGGCTGTTAAGACGTTCACAAGATGCCTTATAACTGTTTAGAGTTTCACTAGTGTATCGAAATAACGACTTGGACTTTATAGTGGTTCACTTAAGTATCTTTATCAGATATATAACAGTCGTATGCTGCATATAAGAATTTTAACGGTTCACGTTGCTTTTTAACATTGACCGCCATTTTATTGTATATAACCTACAAAATTGAAATTGCTTTTCCAACTTTTAAGGGTAACAATAAGGTTTTGTGCCTGAGTTCTTAACCTAAATCATTAGTTTAGTACTTGCTATAACGTATTATTAACTTTTTATCTCATAATTCTGTCCAAACCACTGAACTAGTTTTTACACATAGCTTATTTATATCATTAATTTAAATAAATACTGATTATTTTCGTGGCGCACTGAAATTTTCTTAGATAATGTATATATATAATGTCAATAAACTTGCATTCCCAAACATCTTTCTCGCATTAATATATAAAAGATCATGTACAAACATTTAACTAAACACTTTAACAAAATGACTTATGGTGTCGTTGCGCTTAACGTTTTTGCTTCAATATAAATATGTTCACCTCTGCGTTCGTCGTCACTATACTAAATATAATAGCTGATTTTTAAGGCAGAGGTGTAAAAGTATGTTATTAATTATCTTTTATTCAGCCCAACGTCAATCTTTCCCGGTATTAGGGCGCACATGTGACATATTAGCTGAATAAAGGGTAACTGGTGGTCTCTTACCCAGTCAATATACACGTCTTATAACTCCTGTTACCCCTTATAATTCAGTTAAATTGCTGCTACAACGCTCTTAAGTAGCTATGTGAACTTAAGGCTGCCTAATTTGTGCCCATTTAAGAGTTATAAAAGCTGAAAAGACGCTTATACAGCTCTTATGCAGCTTTTATATTCCAGCTTCAAGCGTATTCGTACTTCATTATGCGGCTGCTATACAGCTAATTTGTGCTACTTGGGAGTGCTACCATCTGCCGCTCTCGTACGTTTTCTTGTGCATAGTTGGTTCTGCCATCTTGCGGGCTACACTGGAAGCACAAACTTCACATTTACGCCTCGCGCCAATAATCTGATGGCTCCTATGGTGCCCCCTATAGTTCAAGCACGCTCCCTATAAGCAAAGAGAATAGATAGTATAGAGGGGTCCTGTCGTAGTAAATTTTGTAGTCACAGTAAATTAACTGCCATCTATCGACACACGACTAAAACTCATAATGAAAACGTATAAAATTACCAAAAAAATGTATATATATGGATAAATGATTTTATTATTTTTATATCATTTTGACCCATGTTTATTCACTGATATCTATGTGTTAAAATTGTTAAATATGAAACGGTGTCGTCACGCCATCTAGCCGAGCATAGGCCAAAGGTGTGTGCGCCATCTATCATAGAATGACTTGTTCTTGATTTCCGAGGCACGTTCTATCCTTCGAGTTTATTCATCTTATACGAAGTTACATATGTCTTTGCTGTAAGTGTCGTCAGGGGATTTAAAGAAAATGATTAACGATTGATTGATTGATAGATTTAATATTTTATTTTAATTCTTTCACTCTTGCTACGACCTTTCATAGAGTATAAATAATTGCTAGAATACTGTGAATTATGAACGAATAGGGAGTATTGCTGCAATATTCTGCCGCCAGAGTGCAGCACTAATTTGTTTAGTAAACCATAGAGTAACTTAAACATACTAGGCCTTAAAGAGTTTTTTGACAAGTTTTCACTATGACATTGATGCATCAAGGCGATTTGTTTACAGGTGGCCTACCGCGAAACGCGAAAATCGAAATGTCTTTATTTGCCTCTCTATCGATCGAATAGGCAAGAGTGATAGAGGGGCAGAAACCGAGTTTTCGATTGTCGTGTTTCACGGTAGGCCCTGTGATTGGCCCTGTGACGCCCTCTACGCAGTGTTTTGCGTAATATTCCCTATTAATAAATGTGTTTTAATTCCACGATATACAATTATACAGTTATTTGCTGCAGCGAATTTTTAATTAAGATTAGGTATTAATGATCTATGCGTGTTCTTTACAATGTTTCTGCCATAGCCTTTGTGTCTAAATATATTTTCTACACAGCATGAATAGTACAAAACGGTATTGTTATATTATATCCTATACTAAACGTACAGATGGATTGGCCAATTGTACAGTCCTTAATTATATATATTATATTACAGTAATTGCACAATGTTATCAATTGTACAAAAATATCTGACTCGATCTTATTTGTAAGCCATAAGAACGTGTCACATATTTTTGCGACCTTAGAAGAGTAACATTTTATTCGAGGTGACTGTACCACTTTTTAGGGTTCCGTACCCAAAGGGTAAAAACTACCCTACCCTATTACTAAGACTCCGCTGTCCGGCCGTCCGTCCGTCCGTCTGTCACCAGGCTGTATCTCATGAACCGTGATAGCTAGGCAGTTGAAATTTTCACAGATGATGTATTTCCGTTGCCGCTATAACAACAAATACTAAAAAGTACGGAACCCTCGGTGGGCGAGTCCGACTCGCACTTGTCCGGTTTTTTACTAAAATGAGAATGACAGACCGCTTGGATTAGGTTAACTGATTTTAACGTACCCAAAGGGTAAAAACAGGACCCTATTACTAAAACTACACTGTCCGCCTGTCTGTCTGTCACCAGGCTGTATCCCAAGAACCGTAATGTGAGAAATTTTCATAGATGATATATTTCTGTTGCCGCTATAACAACAAATACTAAAAACAGAATAAAATAAAATATATTTAAGTGGGGCTCCCATACAACAAATTTTTTGATAATGGTACGGAACCCTTCGTGCTCGAGTCCAACTCGCACTTGGCCGGTTTTTTATTTGGGCATAGAAGACATATTTTATTATAACAACAGTACCACAGTATAAGGATGTCGTCTTTTAGTTTAGTTTAGACCCAGTAGTCCAACTTCGAACAATTTATAATTCTCGTTCGAAATTCAAAATCTCGAATTCTTTTGCTTGCGCGTGATGGTCCGCCCGGGCGTTCACCATTCCACTAACCCGGGGTTAATCCGTTAAACCGTTAACCCAGTGTCATATTGTACTGGTAACCATGGTAACTCCAGTTTTAAGCGGTTAACCCAGGGTAAGTGGGAAGGAAGAAAGCCTGTTTAAACCTGCGCACAATCTCGTCACTTGTTTTTACCCGAGATCCGCTCACTTTTTTTCTTCGAAGTTGGATTACACAGTATAAATTGGTGTACGAGTATACTAAGGCCCACTTGCACCATCCCACTATCCCGGGGTTAAGCGGTTAAACCGTTAACCTAGTGTCAAATTGTACTGGTAACCATGGTCACTCCAGGTTTAACCGGTTAACCCCGGGATAGTGGAATGGTGCAAGTGGCAACAAGTGGCTAACAGTACCATAACCCCACTAACCTATGCGCTGCGCTGTGCTCTGCGTGCTTCTTTATACATATTTAAATGGCATTGTATTTACTATTGAGGCGTTATGATTTGATCCGGAACGGATAAAATCCGTTGCCCGTCAAGTTTGATCATCTGTTACAACTTCGGCAAGTTGCGCTTGACCGTCTGTTATGGCACTAAATAACTATCTACCCTATTTTGATACTTAAGCGAATAAATCGACCTACCGACATATTAATTTTTTCTTCGTCCAATTCCCTGACTGACTTGCGCCGCGTCGCATCATTGTTTGTTAATGTTTGTTAAGTTTTTGTTTTCAAAGTTTATTACAATGTTGAAAATGATGTACTATCGTACACTATCATATAACACCGAGTGGCGGTGTCTGAGCGTTTTGGAAATCAATGAACATTTTCTGAAATGGTGAGTTGGTTCAACTTATAATAATAAAATCATTTATTTATATAATAGATATATACAGAGGTAAGTAACTGTACAAATACTAAATTGATAACTAGCTTAAATCTAAAATAGGCCCTTGAGGCATTGTATCAAGGATGCTGGCGGCTTTTCCTCGCTGTATCGCAATGCTGATACGTTGTGCTAGGACGCCGCCAGGAGCCCATTTTTCGAACGATATTAGTCTAATATTATTAGTGATAATATTATACGTATTTGTATAAAGTTATGTACTCACTGAGTATAATTGCATGAATTCTATAGTAATTTAAATTGTATTTTTCTTAATTACTCGTAATGCATGTTAATTATAAGATGTAATAATGTTTTGAAAAGATGTGTCCCGCCGAGTTTGTTGCCGGTCCCATATTGGGATACCCTCCTCCAATTGAGGGGGGATTTAAATCTTCTCGGGGCAGAGGTGTACGGTTGGAGCCGGTAAAGGTTTATTTGACGTTCATAAGCGCATTGTAATATGCCTACTTGAATAAACTATTTTTTATCTTTTATCTTTTATCTAGTGTGTTGTCATAGCAACCCATACGTATTGACAGTTTGTGGACTAATAATATGAGTCTAATACCGTTCGAAAAATGGGCTCCAGCTCTTCGGTCACCGTTACGTCAGCTAGACGCTTCGCGACCCCACGGACCTAGAGTTTCAACTCCGAATGCTAAAAAAACTTTCTTGGACGTGTCTGTATAGTTGGTATGCTAATGCGGACCATAGTACCTATATAAGAGTTGTTACAAAAATATCTGGATAAAACAAGAAAAAGTTTAAGTAGGTACCAGTTACAGCGAATTGCACTCGAAATTTAATCGATGTATTATTTTTACATTAAGGTATATATTTAATTTATACCTACAGTATTATTTCTTTACGTTTATGTTTTGAGAACAATTACCTACATAATAAAAATGGAGGGACGAGCCTATGTTTAAAGTAATGTTTTTTTTGTTTATTAGTGTGGGGGGTAGGTATAAATTTACCTCCTCATTCATAAACGCGCTAAACCTCAATTAGCTAATAATCGTTTCTCCTTATCTGTTATTTTGACTTATGTATTTGTAAGAAAGGGATAAAACATAATTTAACTAAATCAGGCCCGTAAAGTTTTATTAATAAGGGGGCTAGTCAATAAAACTGAACAGCATAATATCTTTTGTTAATAAAATATAATTTTTAGCCCTAAACAACTACAATGGATATTGAAAGAACTGTAGAGAAGAACGAACGTAATTATTTATGTAAAGGTATGTATGTACTACGCTTTACTCGTAAACTAGTAAAAGTTACACAGATACAAAATAACAATTAGATTACTCCTAAATAATTAAATTAAGTATTAATAGGAATTGGTAACATAGCGGTTAATTTGGCTAAATTCTTCTCGAGGCAGTTGTGTAGAGTGAAAGCCGGTGTACCTATATTTGTCGTTCATAAACGCATTGTAATATGCCTACTTGAATAATAAACTATCTTTACAGTACATATGGTCCTATTTTCCCGCACTCGTGCGTAAAATAGCACTTTTCGTGCGATGTCAAAAGTTTAAAGGGCCATATGTACTGTAAAACGTTGTACGATACACGTGCGAATAGGTAATCGTAACGCGTGTTGATTTAAAACACTCCTTTCCGTCGTGTTTTGATTTATCGCCATTCGTTTCGAATTTCCACTTTTCCGCACTTGTATCGTAAATAACTATTATATTATCTTATAAGTTTAGACTTTCCTTTCATAATGCTTGGCTTGCGAAATGTTATCCAATCTGTTGCTGATTCCGGTAAACTGCGATTACAATTTTTGAAAACAAATATTATAGTATTTTTCAAATTAACTCCAGGTGTTATCTCCATATATCTTATAAAACAAAGTACTCCGCCGCCTCTGTCTGTCTGTATGTTCGCGATTAACTCAAAAACTATTTTCATGTGGTTATCACCTATCGATAGAGTGATTCTTGAGGTAGGTTTAGGTATATCTTTGTAAAAGCTCACCCGTGCGAAGCCGGGGCGGGTCGCTAGTAATGTATACCCTAAAAACGCCAAATTTCGCAAAATTGTATTAAAACCGGTCAAGTGCGAGTCGGACTCGCCCACCGAGGGTTCCATACTTTTTAGTATTTGTTGTTATAGCGGCAACCGAAATACATCATCTGTGAAAATTTCAACTGTCTAGACTATCACGGTTCGTGAGATACAGCCTGGTGACAGACGGACGGACGGACGGACAGCGGAGTCTTAGTAATAGGGTCCCGTTTTACCCTTTGGGTACGGAACCCTAAAAATGATATCGTATCCATCGAGTTTGAAAAATGCGATAAATGTGCAAAGGCGAATATTTTTGGATCCGTGTAATAATTTTACTTGTACACAAGCATATAGGCGTATGACTCGCTACTCGCCTGGTGGTTCATAAATATCGTAGCTTAACCTTGAAAGGCCGTGCCCGGTATTGACATATTATGCGTACCTGTACACATCGCATTGATATCTTTATATGTAAAGGGCATATAAACTACGCAACATAGGCCATGCACATAATATGAGAACGGCGAGTATAATAGACATACTAAAGTATTTGAACAAATCGAATTATTTCTGAAAAATATTTTAATTTGTTTTTATCAAGTAGAAACACTACTATATAAATTATAAACTGAAATAAATGTCATATACTAAGAAAAAGTGACCAAGGCCTCTAGTGCCCCAGGCTGGAATCGAACCAGCGTCCTAAGCCTAGGGGGCGCCATAAGCCTTCAGTAAGAAGTGCATATACTTGGAAAATTTGACCTATGCCGCTGTGACCCGGTGGCCGAGTGGCTTAGGCACCTGCCGCGATAGCAGAGGACGCTGGTTCGATTCCAGCCTGGGGCACTAGAGGCCTTGGTCACTTTTTCTTAGTATATGACATTTATTTCAGTTTATAATAGACATGAATATCAGTGCTTCTCCTAATAATGGGTCAAGCGTAATAACTACTGAGCCAAACCCTATTGTTTTGCTGCGACGCGCACTACATTTTTATTTGTATGAAACGGTATTTATATGTATTTTTTCTTTCTTTTTCTATGGGGTCGTCCAGAAATCATGTGATCATATTTGGCCTATCCCCCCTCCCCCTTGGTGATATTTGGTGATTAAACGGACCCCCCCCCTGCCACAAGTTCACGTGATGCGGGTACCTTTAGACGCTAAGCAATCAATGCCATGGCGCCGATGCGAACTTTTATTATTAATGTTTTAAACTTGGTGCGATAAATGTTTTTAATTAGGTAAATACGCATATAAATAAAATAGAGCGGATTGTTTGATCTGATTAAATTTTTGATTAGGTAATATTGTTGTTTTTGGCATTCCCGCTTTGAAAAAAAAAAAATACGTGATATCTTCTCTGACCCCCCCTCCCCCATCGTGATTGTTTGTGATATTTTTCTTACCCCCACCCCCCTCTAAACGATCACATGATTTCTGGACGACCCCTATTTTGTAAAAATCTGTGCGATGTGCGACTCTTATTTGTTTTTGTATTTCCTGTTATTGTTTTCTGGATAATTTTTTGGTATGTCATTTTTGTATTCGAATATTCTGTGTGTATTGTGGCAAACAAATAAACAAATTATGTATCTCTTTCACGAAGGTCATGTACGAATTATCATTTGATATTTAAGAATCCATTATTAGTGATTTTTTAGGGTTCCGTACCCAAAGGGTAAAACGGGACCCTATTACTAAGACTCCGCTGTCCGTCCGTCCGTCTGTCACCAGGCTGTATCTCACGAACCGTGATAGCTAGACAGTTGAAATTTTCACAGATGATGTATTTCTGTTGCCGCTATAACAACAAATACTAAAATGTACGGCGGACGTACCCTCGGTGGGCGAGTCCGACTCGCACTTCACTTCGGTTTTTTTTAATACTGCCAAATGTAGTTCTCGCTCTAAGCTCGATGCAGATCTTTCTTATTATATGCAAGTATCCCCACGATGTTTTCCTTCACCATAAGTCCGGACATGTTTTAGGGACAGAACCAGACAACAAAAATAATTTCGATTTAATAGGTCCGTGCGCGAACTGTAAGGGGCAGCACAGGAGTCCCTGTTTATTGGCGCGAAGTTTTAAGTGTTAAGCCGAGAGAGCGCCAATAGTCCGAGGCTGAAATGATGCCTTTCACCCGAGTTAAACACTACTTTTTATTGCGAATACGACGAAATGCAAGTGTTGTTAGTGTTCCGTACAAAACTTTGTTCACGGAACACTTATGGGATCACTTCGGTCTTGCAAATCAGATGCGTTTTTCTCAGAGACCGTTTGACGTGGATACCTAAAATTTGGAACAGTTATAGCAAAATAATTACCACCACTTATATTGTAAGTAAGTCAAAACCGCTTGTTTCTTATTTTAGGAGGAAATTTAGGGAGTTGCGAGGGGTAAGCTGATTTTTTATTATTTGTACGAATCGTGAGGGGTAACCATTAGAAAGCTTGCAAAAAATTGAGCCGGGTTTTTTACTGCAGCCTGATCTTAGGTTACTTAGGGAATCAGTACTTAATAAGTACTGTACTTTAGAGTCTGTGCGGAAAGAGAAGAGTCGTGGGATTTGAGGGCGTGCCAGTGCTATTTTATTTTATGGTTTTTGTTATGCTGACAACACTGTCACGTAATTATAGTACGACACTAAGGTCATGGATACTTGATCCCTTTGTTCCGGCTATTGCGACATCTCACTAAAGGAGCCCGGTGTCGCCTCGGCAACCTAATCCTATGAATTAGTACAGGCACTAGTAAGTGACTGCCATTTCACCTTCTACCCAAAGGTTAAAATCAACTCTTGTTTTTATGACTCAGATACCACAGTCACAGTTCGGTTGAAAAAACGACTAAAATTAGTTAAGAATCTGCCCGTACCTACTGTACCGTACCGATATTACGAGTATACTTCGTCGAAAGTCACTGGTAAATATGAAATAATATTTCGTAACCAACAAAACCCAGTCCAATACGAATTTAAAAATAAGGAAATATTTATATGAAAACTTATGTCTGAATCTAAAATAATCAGCGTAACTTATGATTGAGCTAGATTCAAAATAACCAGAGACACTCATCGAACTATCTTCTTCTAAGCTGGATGATGTGTTTGAATCTGACATGTGGATTACAAATAATTGCATTTCATCTAATAAATGGTATTTTATTCGAGATACTGTAGGTACTTTTACTTAGTCCTGCACGGATATGATGGTCGTTCTTGTCAACGTGACGGCGTGATAAAACGGTGTATGACACTTTCAATCCCGCGGTATTAAAAAGTGACGGTTATTTTATCACGTGGATAAAACCATCCATAATATGCAGGCTGAAAATAAATTATACCTACATGTCTAAAATGGCAAAGTATCAAAACTATTTGTCAGTTATTTTAAAATCCAGAATGACCTCGTAAGTGTTCTGGAACGACGCGTTATGACGTTTTTCAGGGGTCTAAAATTATAATTTATAAACCTGCAATGTACCGTTGAATGTCGTTTGAACTATTTTTTGTCTCTTTCGTTTTCCTAACGACGTTATAGGGACAGAGAGAATAGAATCCAATTATTTCGAACTTGTATTAGGCCCCGCATGTTGAAATGGCATATGAATATGAAGGTCATTTGAATGTAATTTTGTCTCACTCAGTAAATCGCATTTTGCTCACTGGTTTTAAATAGCTAAGTACCGTTGTTCGAGCTGCTGAGGTGAAAAGCATATTTTTTATCGTTTTTCTTGAGGGTATTACTTTCAATTAACAATTTAGGCAAAAGTATCACAATGGAAATTGTATAACAAATCCATTTCAACCCAAATTTCAATTGCTTATCGAAATCTTACTTGGAACGTAAAATGCTCTATGGGGCTGTCCATAAATTACGTCATCGATTTTTGACGATTTTGGACCCCCCCCCCTCCAAAAATCATGCTTCAAATCCTCCTACTTCATGCTACCGTCATCCGATGTCCAGACCCCCCCCCCCCCTAATTTGAAATGACGTAATTTATGAATAGCCCCTATGTAGTGCAGAAACGTATCATTTTCAGCACACCTTTTAGAACTACAATGACCCTCTTTCAGAGCATGAGAAATGAAAATAATTTTACAGTACATATGGTCCTATTTTCCCGCACTAGTGCGTAAAATAGCACTTTTCGTGCGATGTCAAAAGTTTAAAGGGCCATATGTACTGTAAAACGTTGTACGATACACGTGCGAATAGGTAATTCGCAACTCGTGTCGATTTAAAACACTCCCTTCGGTCGTGTTTTTTATTTATCGACACTCGTTTCGAATTTCCTCTTTTCCGCACTTGTATCGTAAATAACTATTTTGTTGTTAAAATTTTCTAGGTACCGCGCCTACCTGAGCTCCGCGCCGGGCACGAACGGCAACGGGCTGTTCCTCGCGCCGGCCGCGCTGCCCCCCGCGCTCCCCGCGCAGGCTGTCTACCCGCCCTACCACCCCGCGCCCTACGTGCCAAGTGAGTGAAATTACCCGAGTTTCGGGAGATTACCCGATTAGTGGGGAACTTACCCGAAAAGGAGTATTTTTACCTGGAATCCGCAAAGTTTATTGTAAATGCAATTGGATTACCCTAATTGTGGATTTTATAATGTAAAAGTAGAGAAATCACCCGAGAAAATTTGGGGATTTGCACAAAATGGGGCAATTGTGCCTCTTTTAGGTCTGTTTTTAAAATTGCACCTTTTATTACCACATTTGGCGGGTCACTAATAAATAATTAAAAAATCGGGAGATTATCCCGTTCTCAGGAAAATTAAACTGCAATGGTAACCTCCATAAACTACTTCTGGAAGTAATATTTTACTATGGTTTTTATATTTGTGATCAACAGACCTGTACTATTTTCATTTGTGTATGTGGATTAAACAAGAAATGCACATGTATTGTACACCGCTTGTATAATTACTGATGATGTTTTGGAGGGGAGAAGGCTATGCGACCAAGCCTGGTTTAATACGTTAGATAGCAGAAGGTGTCGCAGAAAACAAACCGGTACTGGAAGCTCAGGTGGCATGAGCTTTCTATGTCAAAGATTATGTGGGAGGTCGTGCCGCTCACGCTTCGGCCTCCACAGTCACCAAACCAGTTGTCTAAACAGCAATGCATAAATCGTCTGCAATAGACGGAAAGGCCTGTGATGACCCTGAAAATAAGATATGAAATGAGATAAATTACCTCATTTGTAGAATAATTTATCCCAATAATCGGAAAAAAACACTTAAATATAGTTTGGCAAGCCATTTCCGCCAGTACAAAAAGGGGGCAAATTTAAAATATGTAGGCATGTTAAAATAAAATTTGTTTTTCGCGCCTTTTTCTACTTACAAAGTGGGTTTGCCGGAGTATAATTGATGACTTTGTTCCAGCTATGCCTTCGATGCCGCCTCAAAACTTGCAGCCCGAGATTCTGGCCAATGCCGAGTATAACCAGGAGAACGCGCACGGGGAGCCCGGGCAACCTTCGTGAGTTACTCTATACAATAACCATCAACAGCAAAAGTCTTCGAGCAACATCGGGGTCCGATACGTGAGCCACGTCGTGCTATTTTTGCGGGGGGACACGTGGACGACGACTACAAATATAAATAGAAAATGAAACACGTCAAAGACAAATCTTGCACACTTCAATCTCTTATTGTGTACGGATGAGTCACAACACGCATCGCGCTAGTTGTGTGCATTCCCAGTTGGGCATGTGCTTCGGCAGAGGGGAAATAGTGCGAATGCTGACTCCCTTGTCGCTGTTGCTCGACGGCAAAACCCATATTTAAAATCCCTTATCATATACTGAGACTACAAATAACTAATCCGGCAGTTCTAATAATCCGGCAAAGGAAGAATTCGGTAGCTGGATTACCGAGCGCCTCAATGCCACGGGACCCATGTAGATATTTGACCCTCAAAACAAACCGTATCAACTGTTATCATTACGGCGGGGCAATGCCTACCGAGCGACTACGACTTTGGTCAAATTTTTCATTAATGGGTCATTCCATAATAAACGCTACCAAGGGTTCAAAAATGAAAAATAGTTTAAGAAGTCAACACTAACCTATTTCCATAGAAAACATACCAAACCTTCATGTCAGAAAAAAAAACCGGAAAAAAATCAATTTTTACATATTTTTCATGTACTTGATCGCAACGTTTAAATGATAGGCGTAAAACTAATTTTATACAGCGATATTGGCAAGACTAATTAAAAAGAAAGTAACTGTAAACTGTTACAAATTTCCCGCAGTTATTTCAGGTAAAATATCGTAATTTTATAATTTGTCTTTAAAAATATTAAAAAGCATGGATTAATCGGTTTTTAGAAGAGTATTCTAGACTGTGGTCTCAAAGTAACACCCGAAACGAAAAAGAGATAAAAGTATGTGTAACTTTTCCCGTAATTAACTATAGCCAAACATGTTTTGCCAAAGAAAGGCTATGATGTGAACCTATGCAAATGTGTAATAGTTGTTGTTTTAGCGTCTGCTTTAGTCGTATGTTTTAAAGTTTGAAGTTGTGTAACACCCGAAACGTGTTGATCGTCCGCCTGTCATTCCCCGGCTTTTCTCCGTGATGGTTAGTGCTAGAAAGCTGCAATTTGGCATGGATACATAAATCAATCATGGCGACAAAGTAGTAACACAAAAACTACAAAAAGAATTTTTTTTTAGGTTTGCTCCTGTACAAAATATTTTTAATTTTTTTGCGACTTTAATCCTGTGATGTGGGGTGTCGTTGGATAGATCTTTCAAAATGAATAGGTGTCACCATCAACCATTTTTTGATTAAGTGAATATTTTCGGTAATATTCGCATCGAAAGAAAAATAATTATGATATCTTCGAGAAACAGTTTTTATTGTTAAGATTAATGTATTTTATAATAATTCAGCATTTATTACTTATGTTTTTCATCGAATTTATTAAAACGACAATAATTTCAATAAAATGAGCCATAATTTCGTATAAATCTGTCTTAATTTCGTACTCGTAACACCCGAAACGAACCATGAGTAACACCCGAAACAGGTAATTTATTTTATTAAAATTAATTGAAAAGTGATACTAAGTGTTACTTCAGTGTTTCAGTAGACTATACTAACTATTATGCCTTGACATAAATAAAACTGGAGGTTACTTGACAAAATTCGCTAAATTATGCATTTTGGTACTGATGGTCAGAAGGTATAGGCCAATTCCTGTAACGCCCGAAACAGCTACTTTTTAGTGATTCTCTCGTTATTGCTCTTATACTTTAATTATGTGTGGACAGGAAAAGAAAATATTATCAAAGTAGTAGATGAATCAATAGTTATAACCTCCTAGTTCCTGTTACAATATCGAATAAAACCTTATTTTAAGAGTTCAAGTGTAACACCCGAAACGGTGGAATGACCCTAATACGTTTTTAATGTAAGTGTTTTTATTTTATTTTATTTTCTTTATTGGGGAAAAAAACAGATACAGGCCAATAATATTTACAGGCAAAATTACTAAATTTAGATCTAGCCTACATCCTAAGACAATTCCCACTAGGATGTACGACAATAGTTTTAGGATAGCAGTGTGATCGGGACTAAACAGACTTATACTATACTTACACTAAAAATTTACATAACGACACTTAACACGTTCCAAGTATAAATATGTGAACGCATAGTTTTATCATAAATATAAATTACAGCTATTAGGTACTATATGAGATACAAAAGAAACAATCAAAGAAACAAAGGAAACAAGGCTACACAATATAATAGAAGCTTAAAATTAAAGTTATAGTAACGAGCTGACTTTGCGTTTAAATTTAACTCTAGTATTATTGAATATGTCAACCGAGACTAGGCGTTTGTTGTAATTATTACATATCCTACGCAGCGGGGCTCGCACCCCAGCATTAGTGGCAGCTATCGGGACCGCGAATAGGGACAGATTTCGTGTCCTATAGGTAGAAGCTCGGAGACTAATAGCCTCAAGTAGCTCAGGGCAGTTATAATGACCTGCACATATATTGTATAACACTGTGGCATCTTGGGCGTGGCGTCTGCTTGCCAGCGTCTTCACTTTATACCTGTCAAGTAGTTTGTCATATGACATTGTTGTATGTTCGAGTCTGTAGTGGAGGGCTCTAAGAAAACGCTTCTGCACCGCCTCCACAGCATTAATGTAGACGTTTTAAAATTGTTATAAAATTAATAAAATAACTTAGCCTGTTTTAACCTTCTAGAAACTTCAATCACATGCACAACCAGCAACTGATGCTACCCGACCGGCAGTACTACCCGCGCAACGTGCTACCGCCCGCGGAGTTCCGCGAGTACCTGCCCGTGTACCGGGCCGGGTACCCGGAGCCCGTGTTCGACAACGCCAACTACAACGTCGCGGATCAAAGGGAGCGTGAGTACTCGTTGATGTACCACCAACTGATGACCGACCGGCAGTACTACCCGCGCAACGTGCTACCGCGAGTACCTGCCCGTGTACCGGGCCGGGTACCCGGAGCCCGTGTTCGCCAACGCCTGCTTGAGTACTTATTGTCACACCCCCGTAGCTATTACATAACCCCTTATTCATAAAACTTTACGGGCCTGATTTACTTAGTTAAATTATGTTTTATCCCTTTCTTACAAGTCAAAATGACAGATTCCCTATCTGCTATTATACTATATATTATTAGCTAATTGAGGTTTATGAATAAGGGACAATGTTTTATTATGAGGTCGAGTCGAATTAAGGAGACCAAAGATAACCAAAGGTAGGGAGTAGGTGATAAAACAACTCGAACTCATTGAGTATTCGTTTATTAAAGTCGTCACTGTAGATGTTGAAGGAAAACTACCGTCGTCCACACTGTTAACTGTCGATCGGTGGACCTTATTACAAATGGCATAAGGTCCACCGATGGATGGATGGATTAAAGAGTGTTACTAAACTCAGAGTGTTGTAGACACTAGAGTTAGCACTTTGAACGCCATCGCCATCGTGAACCTTGTCCAAATGCACGAAGGTTGATATTGGGTTGTAGCCGCGCGCGTTAGATGACGTCTATGACGGTCAAATGGTTAAACATTTTTTTTTGAGAAAAACGCTTGATAACAAAGAGTGTATAGAGGCGGATTGTCAAAGTAAATTGTAGCCACTGTAAATTTACTGCCATCTTTCGACAGAAGATAAAACTGTTGGAACGCCATTTGACTTTGATCCTTATTCTTTCACGGATATGTGTTAACTTATTAAATATTAATATTAACGTCATCTACTCGACTGTAGGCCAAAGGTATGGCGCAATCTTTTCGAGCGATGGCGCCATAACCTTCAGCCTATTTTCGAGTAGATGGCGTTAAATTAATATTTAACAAGTTAACACATATCCGTGAAAGAATAATGATCAAAGTCAAATGGCGTTCTAACAGTTTTATCTTCTGTCGAAAGATGGCAGTAAATGTACTGTAGCTACATAATTTACCATGACAGTAACTCTCTATTTCAAATTATCTTTGCTTGATATTAAATGTAATTTTGTTGACAGTGCCGCCAGAGCCACGTCCGGATTTCCGGATGGACTCCAACTACGTGCTGGTGAACAGGGAGCAGAGGAGGCTCGAGACGTGGCCGCCGGTCAACGAGGTATTATCACATTTAACATCACACGAATTTGCACTCTTAACTCCTTGAACACAGTGGCGTGTTTTATTGTTCATTCATACAAACACACAAGCTTACAGATGTATACCAAAACGCTTATTAACAAGCTTTTATTAGGTCGACCTGTATGTAACTAACTATGTAATGGAATCTAAGGTAACTAATTTAACCATCTTCCAAGGATCGTAGCGTCATGAAAATTGGCAGCTGTATGTAGTTCTGATGACAAGACAATAATATGGTACTGTCGAACTGATCTGATGATGGAGACAGGAGGTGGCCATAGGAACTCTGTGATGAAACAATGCAACCTAATTGTGTTACGGGTTTTTAGAATTGTCTCGATGAGTATTAGTTGTCTGTCGTAAGAAAAGTACAGTCAGCGATAAAAGCTTGTACCAAAAATGAAATTTTTGCCAAAAACGTATTTTATTTTATATTTAACGACCTCTTAGCCTAGTCGGTAGTGACCCTGCCTACGAAGTAGGAGGTCCCGGGTTCGAATCCTGGTAAGGGCATTTATTTGTGTTCATCACAAATATTTGTTCCTGAGTTATGGATGTTTTCTATGTATATAAGTATTTATACATGTGTGTATATTATATATATCGTCGTCTAGTACCCACAACACAAGCCTTATTGAGCTTTATTATACCATATGTTGTTATATCGAATGAAAATAGATCATTTATTGTTATAGCGATCATTACACACCCGGAAATAAGGTTTTAGGTTTTTCTCGTTTTTTCGATTAAAGTTTATATTGGAAATAAATAGCCCTTTTGAACTTCTCGTTTGTTTCACGAGGGAACTGTTAAGGCACATGCAAAATATGACGGGATAGTTTCGTGTGATGCAAAAAAATCAAAATTTAGGCATAGGGGTCCCTTTGTTTGACAAAAAGTTTTAAGTCATAATCTCATAATGTATTGTTTTGTTTGTCATATTATCATTAGTCCTAAAACTGAAACCGTTAACTTTTCAGGATTTTCGTAAGGTTACTCTATAGATAGGTTAGGTTTGCTCAAAATTAATTAAGTATTTAAATATGGTTACTGAGTGGGACCCACGGAACACTATAGACGGTGCAGACCGGGGTTCAGGCAGACCGAAAAGGAGCTGACGGGACGACTTGGACGCATTCTGTTGATATATATATATCAAGTCGTCCGTCGTATCATCGGCATATATATATATATATATATTGATGCGGATTTCGGCGGATTGCGGATTATATATACATATATTCATTTTATTGTAAATTGTGTTCCAGGCGTTCTTCGAGGGCGTCACCAATGTGATGCAGCCGTTTGCTAATAACACGGAAGATGTAAGTTATCACTTATCACTTAAGATGCAAGTTGTCACTTAACCTCTCGTGTGCCGTGATTATTTTGTTCTAATATTTTCCTCGTACGCGGATCCGCGCTCCGGCATACGAGGGCTTAAGATGCAAGTTGTCACTTAAGATGCAAGCTGTCACCCAGCCAAACAAGACGTCCGCGCCAGGCCACAACAATGTCGTCATATAAAGCAGTAGTACCACGATCCCGACTATCGAGTCGTCCGGCCTGGGAACGAAATCATAAAATAAATCGAAGTACATACCACCACTAAAACTTGGAGGGATTGAGTTAAAAAATGTCAGTACAGGCGGTGAGAAGCAACATGTTGGCTCGCAGGTTTGCACGTTGCACGTAGGCCGTCAAAATAACTCTCTTTAAGGCGTTTTGTCAGTCTTTTTATACGTGCAGCCTGTGGGTCAAGTGTACGCAGAGATCTCACAATGCCTTTCAGTATGATAACGGTTTCAGAGTGTTGTTGGGGTTGCTTCGATTTTGCAGTGCGTCGGGGATGTTTGCCGAAGCTCGCGTGGATGGCTCCCAAGCCATAATGCGCAAGAGGGTGGCCTCCCTGATGCGCCGTGTTAGGGACAGCCCCAGCAGCCTTCTGAACACTGTTATTGATAATTTACAGTGTCCAATAGTGCTCAAATGGAACGCTATGCACATGGACCATAGAGGTGCTGCTAGGAAAGTTATTTAAGAAATAGTTTTAGTTTAATTTAATTTATTGTATTAATTATGTATGTAATGTAATTATTGCAATGTATGGATCTTGTTATCCGTAATAAAACTAATAAATATATTAAATAAATAAAATAAAATACCCGATAGTCGGGTTTTCGGCACTGAATGTGTTAACATCTGATCTATCGAAAAAGGCTAAAAAGTATAATTCGATTTTTCGTCCTTTTGAGTTAGCACGGCAGTATAGTATTGTGATATATCCGCGCTTGCTTGATGACATCGACCGTTTTATTGATTCTCGTGTATATATGGCAGATGTTCGGTCCGGGAGACCGCAGGGTGGTGGGCGCGGACCGTCTCGCCAACCCCGACCGGAACTCTACTGCCTACTGCCGCGCAGACGAAGTAAGTATAGGCAGCCAGGCTTTGAAACAGCCGCAGTCGCCATCAGATATATCGGAGCGGCCGAGGTGCTCAAAAACATCTGAACACGCACTTGAAAATAGAGGCGTGTTCAGATATTTGTGGGCGCCTTGGCCGCTCCGATATATCTGATGGCGACTGTACATATTTTGTATGAGTCTAATGTGTAGATGACGGGACGTTAGTGTTCGCCCTAAACATTTAAAAGTTCTTACAAACTTCGTTCCGAAACTACCGCAATAATAGTCTTAAGTTTGACGACCGGTCTGGCCTAGTGGGTGCCTATGAAGCCGATGGTCCCGGGTTCGAATCCCGGTAAGGGCATTTATTTATGTGATGAACATAGATATTTGTTCCTGAGTCATGGCTGTTTTCTATGTATATAAGTATGTATTTATCTATATACGTATGTATATCGTCGTCTAGTACAGTCGAGGTCAAAGATATGTTTACACTTTTGCACCTTACTCCTTTGTAATAAGGCAAAAAATGTAAACATATTTTTGACGTAGACTGTACCTACCTACTAGTACAAGCTTTGCTTAGTTTGGGGCTAGGTCGATTTGTATAAGATTGTCCCCAAATATTAATATTAAAAAATTAAGTGGCCCTTTTAAATCCTGAAAACAAATGCAACATTGCCCACGCTTTTAACTTTGCCCGTCATTTGAGCTTTTTGGGAAAAGTAAAATCTCCACTTGAGAATATTCGAAATACCGGTTGTCTATTTGGGTCAAAATTCTTTTACAACGAAAAGAATGCTGACCCATTCATGCCGCAACATGTTTTTCAACGTGGATTTGTTTCTAAACGGATATGTCAATGGTTTCTGTTACGTTTGTACCATCGCCCGCACTCGTAACTGTCCATCGGTAGACCATATGCCTTTTGTACTAATGTTCACCGATGGACAGTTAAGAGTGTTGCTTTTTAGGGTTCCGTACCCAAAGGGTAAAACGGGACCCTATTACCAAGACTCCGCTGTCCGTCCGTCCGTCTGTCACCAGGCTGTATCTCACGAACCGTGTTGAAATTTTCACAGATGATGTATTTCTGTTGCCGCTATAGCAACAAATACTAAAAACAGAATAAAATAAAGATTTAAGTGGGGCTCCCATACAACAAACGTGATTTTTGACTGAAGTTAAGTCGGGCGAGGTACTTGGATGGGTGACCGTTTTTTTTGCCGTTTTTTGCATTATGGTACGGAACCCTTCGTGCGCGAGTCCGACACGCACTTGCCCGGTTTTTGTACTCAAATCTTTTGTTTTTAGCAGGAATTGGAAGAGGAGCTCGAGGCGCTCGCGCGGCGCATTGACACGGAGTTCAAGAGCGCCGACTAGGTTCACACTAACTATGTTAGTACACTGTACCCCATCACTTGAATATTTTGATAGGGTCCATTTAAATCAGTGCGTCGCTACAAGTACATGCGGCCCACACCAATTTTGGTGCCTAGGAGTAGTAATTGCCGCGCACCGCTACGGAACGGACGCCTGCTCGCGCTTGCGCCACCTTGTCATAACTCATATATGTCGTAATAGACGCGTTTTGTTAGAGAGTGAACCTTCTGTACCCAGTACTATTATTTATTCTGTGACCTAACAGCGGATGTACACAGAATCGCCTTTTGTTGAATTTATTCGACCTAACAGTTGATGGTCCCTGGTAAAAAACAAGTCATTTGGTCCCTAAACACATTCAGTGCCTTCGCGTGCTACGCGCTACGAGCGTAACCGGTAACATTGGAAAACGCGTATGCAGGGAAAAGCGACTGTGGCCACGTGTCTCCAGTGACGTCGGATAAAGTGGCGCGACGTTGCCGCACTTCACTCGTCGTGTCTGGCAACTTCGCGGGACACGAGTCGTGGGATGTCGCCAGAAATGTCAGGTGAAGTTTCGCGAACTCGTGAGTTGCCGCAGGACGTTTGTCTCCCAGTGTATCCCTAGCTTTATCAATAAAAGGAAGAGCCACTGGTCTAAACTCTGTATCAACTTTGCAGCGACAAAGTGCGGAAATACTATTATACATTTCATATTTTCACATACACTATGTCGCTTGCAGAGTTAGATTTGATGGACTCTAGTATGTTAATTTTATGTTCGAATTTATATCTCATGTTCCCAAAAGTTTCGAGTTCCCACAGATGTCACAGGGCAAAAAAAACAATTTCCTTTTGGGGACAGAAGAGACGACTTTTGTTTTTCTGTGTGTCTATGACTCTTATTGAAAACATGCGCCAAAATATCGTCTAATTGACAGATAATCTCGTCCGGACGAGGATTGCCGGCTTCGTGTTATAAAACGACCTCGCTCGTTAACTCGGCCGGCAACCCCTTTCCCTGGCTCTTTTTTATTCTGCCTGTAACATCAGGTGTTTTGAAGTTGAACTACTTCTCGCATATGAGTTATATGACCAACAAAAAGATTTAAGCCTAAATATTTTCTCGTCACTCTTGAGCAATGTTCTTTTCGAATAATGCTCTAGTGGAATTATTATTAATTTTGTATTTAAAAAAAGAAACGCATCTATAAAATATATGCAACATTGCCCACTTTTAACTTTGCCCAGCGTTTGAGCCTAAAGATGATGCATTGCAAGACTTGAAATTAAACATATACAATGTTTGAAATAAAATATTAAATGAATTTGTAAAAAAAATATGAATTAGAAGTGGCAGTGGCACGGGCATACCTATAGGGAATATTAGGCAAAGCTCTGCGTAGGTGGCACCTTTGTGGCACATACAGGAAACAAACCAAATTGACACATCACACGTCACGTCAATCACATGGCCTACCGCGAAACAAGAAAATCTAAATTTGGTTATCTAATCTCTCTATCACTCTTGCATATTCGAGCGATAAAGAGGCAGATAACTAAATTTCGATTTTCGCGTTTACTGGTAGGCCCTTGTTAACAAACCGCCTTGATGCATCAATGTCACATTTTATTGTCTGTGAAAACTTGTCAAAAAACAGTTTAAGGCACAGTATGTATAAGTTAGTCTATGAATTTACTGAGTCGGTAGTGCTGCACTCTGGCGACAGAACATTGCAGTAATATCCCCTATTCTTGACAGATTTTAAATTCAGTCAAAAATAATACGAAACTGGAAAGTGCAAGGCACGAGCACTTGGTACGTCTATTATTATTTGTTTGTAGCTCTATTCCAGTGGTGGGCAAAGCACGGCCCGCGGGCCAAGTGCGGCCTGCGAAAGGATTTATCTGGCCCGCCGCCGGTCATTTAAAAAAATGTATAATATGGCCAGCAATATAATAAAAATACATTTTTGCTGTAAATCTGGCCCTCCTCTGAAATTCCTTCAAGTTTTGGCCCCTCATGAAGAAAGTTTGCCCACCACTGCTCTATGCTATACGAGACAAATACTGACTTGTTTGACTACGCTTAGGTCTGCTTATTTTGACAAAACTCAATTACGTTTTTTTTGCACTAGTCTACATGTCTAATGAACTGTTTGTTTTTTTCACACTCTTTTTGAGTGAACCGTGCAGAACGATATTCAAAAACTGATCTCCTATGTGATAATAATATCTCTGGATTGATAAAGTGCGTCATTGTTTAAATACTGGCACACTTACCCCAATTGACCTTATACAGTGTTTTATCATACGCGAGTCTTTTTTTTTTTGTTGTAACTTAAGCTTAAGTTATTGAATAGTTTTAAGTGTTTCGAATCGGTTCACGATTTCCATTTTTAACGACAGAGTTGTCGTGTTATTTTTACAGTAGCGATTTGATAGGATAGTATTATATCGAGTCAAATCAGGTAATTTTTATGAAAGTGTGCTATTGAGGTATTGAGTTATCTATAAACCACGCACCAGTATTTTTGGGTCAATGTCGTAATTTTCTCTTAAATTACTTTTTTTGTGGACTAACTCGTATCTGCATTGTATTTTCTGGCGAAGCATAATTCAAATTTTGAATTATACATACATACCTACACGAAATAGCACTTCTATTACCGAAAATTAATTATAATAAAATATTATGCAACTTTGCCGTCACATATGGCACAATACGAGAAAAAAGAAAAGCTCATGCAGAATATAATACTTACATCAAATTACATATTTTAATCGTTTACATGCCAACGACGACTAGGATCATTTGTTAATAGGCGGGTCCACACAGAACGAGCCGCCTCGCGAGGAAATTGCCGCGCGGAGCAGTTCGGTCGGTGTAGACGTGCCTCGCCCGAGGCCGTTATATGTACACAGACCAAGCTGCTTCGCGCGGCAATTTCCTCGCGAGGCGGATCGTTCTGTGTGGCGCCGCCTAATAGAAGGTATTCTTATTTGAAATCAAACAGGTTATTTGAGCTTACAAGTAGGAAGTACAGATGTATAGGTAAAAAACTTTACTAAAGCCCTTCTTGCGTGTGTGCGATGTGCTCGCTGTGTGCAAAAAATGCATAATCATAATTAATTATATAAATATTAAATATAAGGTGTCTATTGAGTTTTGACTTGATAGAAATTGTCAACGGTAATGCGTTATTTTTGGTTAGATTTATTTATAGATGATAAAAATAATCTCTTGGAAATATTTGTACAAATTACACAAAACATTTTTTGTTGGAATACCTATGCAATGTTCGTTCTGTATCGAGGTCAGGAAATTCGGGGAAATGGGGCCATACTGATTTGCTTGGCTGAAGTCAAATTCGTAGTTTATAATTTACTTTTCACCTCAGCAGCTCGAACAGGAGTATTTTTCCACTGAGGAAAATGCGATTTTGCACACTGAGTGAGACAAAATGGCATTCAAGTGATCTTCATATTCATATGTCATTTCAACATGCGGGGCCTAATACAAGTTCGAAATTCTTTTCTCTCTGTCCCTATTACGTCAAACAACACAATAAATAAAAAAGCAGTTGGTTACTTGAAATTGACAGCTCTTTATATCTTATCATGACAATCAGAATCATAAGTGGACAGGAAAAATGAATTATAATCGATAATAATCGATTGTCCCTTTTCGACGTATTGGTATGATGGAAAGGGACAAACGATTATTATCGGCTTGCTAACTTTAGTAAACGTTTATGAATAAGGGGGTTTGTTTGCAAACCATACTTTATATTGTAATATAAAGTATGGTTTGCAAACAAACAAACAACCAAATTTCAAAAATGGAACGGCTTTTCGAACCCTTCACTGACACATCCAACAGGGGCTTTAGCTAAGTTTTTTACCTATAGTGCATAATGGTTTTCCTTCGTATTTTCTCGAAAACATTCGTATTTGTCATGCTACTTCAATCTACCGCAGACACCTCAGTACTTTTTGTACCGAGACTGACTGCAATAGCAAGACACGTTCGTACGTTTCCGTGAAAATACGAAGGAAAATAATTATGTACTACATTTGTAAGTATGTTGATTTCGAATGAGAATTATATATGTATTCACAAGAATATGATTTCATTCTGTTCCTTCATGGAAATTACCTTAAGATTTGAGCACTCTATGCTAACTTGTTACATACTACGTACTTCTAGCAGTTTTCCTTGAGATATTCCTTCTTCCATTGATAGATGCAGAAAATATATATTTATAGCGGTAGCAGAACAGGAAATAGAAGCTTAGTTATATACCGAGCGAGCACGAGCAAACTTATGAATATTCGGTATATTGTATTGCTATTTGTTTCTTCAACATAGTATTGCATTACTATATAACTAGTGTAAATACTTTTTTTAGAAATAATCAGTGGGCAAAGTAAGAATGAAATAATATGAGCTTTTTGAAGGATATATTTTTATTACTTATATATCGGTTAGTTGTTGTTAGAGCTAGTTCACGTAAATTTTTTTTTTATACGAATATCTTATAAATAGGCAAATATATTCACAATAATGTACAGATAAATCATATACAATAGTCTCGTCTGGTGCCATATATGACTACTAAATTGCATAACAAGGACATGGTTCATGGTTTACACGAAAATAAAAACTTGTAGGGAAATGCGAGGTACTTGCATCGTTAAGACATAGGAGATACTATTTTCATCATAAACGTGACAACTATTAAAATATTATGCGATCGCCCATATTTTGACAGCGAGCAAAGTCGCACTAAAGTATCATGTCAGTGGGCAAAGTTAAATTAAATTTGCCGTCATCCCTGACATGTAAATCTTCAGTGATGGCTCATTACGAAAAAACAAAACAAATATAAATAAATGTGTCAGAAAAATACGGTCTTGTGTTAAACGCTTACATATAGATGGTATGTGTAGGTATATGATTTAGTCTCATCTCAAATTGTCAACATACATTGGTCAATCATTATTTTAACACTCATATAGATCATCCATCGTCATCCGACAACGTTAGAGTTGCGCTCTGTAGGCCATTGTTTTTCACAGTTTTTCATTCGTTACGTAAAAAACGGAGTGCAAAATTAATATTGAATCTTTATTAGAATTTACCGACTGTTACTTATGAAATTGTAAGTATTATGAAAGTAACTCTTTTTAGATTTTATTTATCGTGAGATTTTGCAGTAGCAATATTAATCAAAATAAGTTCTAACAGAGCTGTATAGTACTACTGATAACACATCAAATCATAAAATTGAACTTGCTCGTATACTTCAAATATGACACTAATAAATAATAGTGTTACTATATCAAATTACTATTATGTCTACATTATTTTTAATATATTTAAATACGCATGTTTGCTTATAATATTAAATGGGCATTTGTCCTAGATCATCAGTGGGCAAAGTTCCCGTAGGGCAAAAATGATTTCATAGCACTCAACTAAGTAAGATCAGCACGGGTTAGTGTGGCTTCGAGGTAAGTGTAACTGGCCTTCACATTGGGGCCTGTTTACACATTGATTAGTGTTTATTGCGAGTCCATACATTTGCCACTAAACGCAAGTAGCAAATGTATGGACTCGCAATAAACACTAATCAATGTGTAAACAGGCCCCAATGTGAAGGTCAGCCACGCTTAACCCGCAGCCACACTTACAACATTTTCGAGTAACAGTCGGTAGCTTTACACTATAGATATAATATTAGTGGCATATATCTTAGGGGTCATCCATTAATTACGTCACACGAATTTCTAGGTTTTTTGACCCCCCCCCCCTTGTCACATTTGGCAAACCCCTCCCCCCTAGTGTGACGTCACATTTTTTCTACGAAATCGCCAAATCGAATTAAGTAAGTACCTAAGTATTATTAATATTTTATCAAAATATTTTTGACGATATAAATATTAGTAATTTTATAACCCAAAACTGCTTAGGAAAGAAAATTAAAAGAATAAAAACGATTATCGTTTTAAAAACTTGTTATTTAAATGTACAGCGAATAAAATAATTAAAAAAAAAATTTCGGTTACTGATGAAGTTAAAGTGACGTCACAAAGTTTGTGTCTCCCCCCTCCCCCATGTCACAATATGTCACATTTTCTTGACCCCCTCCCTCCCCCTAAACGTGTGACGTAATTAATGGATGACCCCTTATGTGTGCTGTGTTACAGGATTTACTAAAGTCTTTAGACGACGTATAACTGCCCTTCTAGTATACTATAAAACTAGTACAGAAAGGTTTTTCTAGGCGTTACTATGGACAAATAAATTATAACATACGTACATAGGTAGCAATATGTCGTAGGGTTAAAATCACGATATGTTGCTTCTGGTTTCTGTTATAATATAATTATAATCCATTTGTCTATATAGAATATTCTTAATAAATCTATCTTATTCTTGAATAAAATAAAATTTGCATCAATGTACATATATCATAACATATTTTCTATAATTTGGAATATGCCAATATACGTTATCAATTTATTTATTTCGCGTCGTATCGCGTTTTAATTTAACGTAACCTACCTAAGTTAACCTAGGTACAAGAACGATGTAAGTAGTAATATACAGGCATCATCGGGTGTTTTTTGACTGTTGCAATAAAAGAGTTTGTTTTTTAAAATTCATTTACAGTACATATGGCCCTACTTTCCAGCACTAGTGCGGGAAAGAGCACTTTCCGTGTGTATGTCAAAAGTTTAAAGTGTCATATGTACTGTAAAACGTTGTACGATACACATGCGAATAGGTAAATCGCAACTCGTGTCGATTTACAACACTCCCTTCGGTCGTGTTTTAATTTATCGCCACTCGTTTCGAATTTCCTCTTTTCCGCACTTGTATCGTAAATAACTAGTGACGTTTAGGCTTTGTGTAAACATTAATTGTATAAGATGAGTAAAGTTTAAGAAGAAAATCGTTAGGTGAATACGGATAATTGTGGCTGTGGGGTAATTGTTACTGGCCGTCATATTGGGACCTGTTTACACGTTGATTAGTGTTTATAACGAGTACATACATTTGTCACTAAACACAAGTGGCAAATGTATGAAATCGCAATATACACTAATCAATGTTTAAACATTAAACGGGCTCCAATGTGAAGATCACCCACACTTATCCCGCAGCCACACTTATCCGTATTAACCAATATCTGCCATGTGTAAACGGAATTGTCAAACGTCAACTTTTGTCAACCAAGTTTCTAACACACATTTGTCTTAGACTTTACACGCCTAATACCATCGTTGAATGTGTTTGTTAAATACTATAAGGCAGTTGTCGTTTCTGTCGTGTGTTGACAACTTTTCTGCTTATAGTTTTCGTGTCGACTATTAAAATTATATGAGAGTACTTTCTTACTTAGAGTATTAGAAAAATATGTCAAATAAATTTGGATAAGCTGATATTTCTCTCAAGAAGTTGTACCCAAACGACTGATATTGTTTATGATAAACTAAATTCGTTCCATATGTTGTGATGATGTACTTTTTTGGTACTGAAAATATAATAACCGGTTTTTTAACGTGGTATCAAAATAATGATTCAAGTTTTTGGTACCTATACCGATATATGAATGTTTACAATTTTTGTAATACTTGGGTAGTGACAACTTTTACTTAAGTATACGTTTTTTAGTAATACAGTAATGTAATTTTGGGTATAACTTCTATAAGAAGTCGTGTCACACTGGGCATAGAGTGTAGGTATTTTTGAGATATGATGTGCAACTGCACAGTGTGGCTACTTAACTGCGTCGGTAATACGTAGTATCGTCTGATATGTAGATAAGTTGCGTATAAATCGATATTTGATCGATTAAGAAATGACAGGCAATTTATGATGTTTAATGGGTAATGGTACCTTATGGTCATTGGCGGTTACGTCGCGTAGTACCGTATTAGTAGTATTGGAGGGTCGTTAATAATAATGTAAGCACCAACTGCCATAGAGGGACATGGAACGGAATTTCCGAAATTTGCAAAATTTCCACATAAAAAGCTGAATTCGAAAGGTTAAAAAGCTTTTTTATCCCATGAACAAGAAATATATAGTTAAAAAAATCACCAATCCGAAGTTTAAGAGTTCGGTAAAATACGAGAAAACATGTCGGGCGATAAGACGATAAATCGCCGCACTATAAAGTACTTTCATCCTTTCTCTCGCTGTCTAGTTGGGAACGTTTCATAACTATTAAATAGTTATATGATTTTAATTCGGTATTGGTACGCCTAAAAAACCGGTAATTAACGGTACCGATTTACCGTTAGTTTACTGTTATTTTTATAGTTATTCGGCTTCGTGCAAATATGTTCATTGACTTAGTAATCTGAACTCTGAGCCGACATTCAGTGCCTTTAACTTTGCTTAGTTATACATCACAGATTTTACTTTAACTTTAGCGTTTAAACGATTATTTTTCACAAGCCCACGTTTGAAACGCTCCCAAATAAATCCAAGTAGTGCGTAGCTTTCTTCGGTAATGCTAGAGTATGAATAGTAATATTTTTGGTATATAGGGAGCGACATCTAAGGCTGGTGATACATCTTATAATAATGTTCAACCCGCACTTCAGTCTTACCATCGATACCGGTACCTTTCAGGCCGTTACCAAAAAAAACGTGTTAAATAACGGTATAGGATGGAGTGTGGGTGGAGCGTTGATGAAAAATAACGTAAGGCTGTAAAATAGATTTAGCTGAGAGATACAATTCAACGCCCATTTTGTAAATATAATTATTTTGTGATAAGGAATGTTTCGAAACTAATGGCGATGTTGGCGACGTGCTTTTCTGAAAAATCGCTGTCCTGCTCACTCTCAATGTGTAGAAAAGGATGGACGGTTTTGGGACAGTCGCGTCGTCTTATTTTTGTAGTAACAGGCGTTTTCATTTTTTTATAGACTAATAATCTACATTATCCTTTTAAGATGTAATTATCAATGAGTTTGTTTTACGACAGTGTTATTTTGTCGTAAAAACAAATGTTGTCAGTCCTTCTCTGCAATATTTTGCAATCTAAGTCCTCTAGTCGGTATTTTTTCGGGTACTATAAATAGGTACCCAAGTGGTACCGTTTATTTGGTACTGCACGATAAATTGGACTAGATTTTTGTTGATAAACTTAGTGCAATCGTATACTAGTTAAGTATTGCTTATTTTTATGTTATTTACTTCATTTGTAATTATTTTTCAGTCTGTTATAGGTACTGTCGCATACTGATGTGCCGTCGTAAAGATTACGAAATTGCGAAATTTTCATATTGCATATTTTCGGAAACTTCTCATAGTACCGGTCTCCTAATTGTCCGTGTCCGAAATGAAAGTTTCCTTAATTTCCTATGAAACTTTCCTGGAATTTCCGGAAACTTTTTTTAAATTCGGCAGCTTGCATATCTGTACTGTCGCATAATAAATCTGCCTAAACTAACTAAATACTGGACGACGGTTAAATATCTACGTACACTTTTCGCTCTGAACTTGTGGTGTAAATTTCGTTCGATAGCGTGAAGAGTGTTCGCGTTTGCGTTATCTCTATTTTTGTATGGGATTTAGAACAGCGCGCCAAGCGGGACGTTTTGGAAACTCGAAATCCCATACAAACTGACACTTAAACGCGTACGTCACGTCACGTTATCGAATGAAATGTACACCAGGGCTACAGTTGCACTAATAATAATTGAGTCGAATTACTTTAGCAGCGAACGCCTAGATTCTCAGGCGATTGGTAAAGAAACTCCGCGGTTTTTAACTTGTACAAGGTAGCTGAGTTTTGGGACTAAAATTATTTTATGCATTACCCTGCTCTACATTGAGTACACTCTTCGAAAGACTCGCCATTCTCCGTTTGGGTCGGTTTTTTTCCGAACTCGGCGCGAGTACAGCCGAAATTACATTTTTCCTTAACATAATACAAATCAGCTTCATGCAACCAAGCCTTCAACCTGTCCATAGCTGACCATAACATCTTACCAGCCCCCTCAGTTAAACGGTAGACCTATTTAAAAAAAACGACTCGTGTAACCTTTATCTGAAGGGATGTAGATATAAGTCACCAAATTATTTTTAGTAATATTTGTTTTTCCTAGGAAAAGTCATATTTATCGCGTCGCGGTCTGTTTCAAGGCCAGGTTACTAATAATTTAAGTGATTTGTTTTTTGTGCAATTTGTGCTGATGCGTTATGTTTTACTGTTCACTTTTTCATACATGTTTTTGCTATTGAGTAAAATTATAATCAAACCCCTAACTTTGCCGTTGGTGCCCAACTTCGCCTAATAAGCCCACTCTCGTATTTAATGCCTTTCATTATGTATCAGTGGTATAAACTACCAGGTATTTTTTTTTTTTTTTTTTATAAAAGTGAACAGTTCATATATTCGCACTCAGCGTTGCTCAGTCTCGACCTTAAGACTAATTGAAACGACTATTTAAGTAGCGAAATAATCATATTAGTATTTATTTATTTTTTAGCGTTAACTTGTTTGGGCTTGCTTTCATTGTTAGGTGTCAGATAGTGTAAGGCACTTACAATGTATCACAAGTATGGTCAATACGGATAAGGGTGGCAATAAATCAACACTAATCAATGTAGGCTTGGGGGCACATTGGGGGCTGTTTACACAATGATTAGTGTTTATTGCGAGTTCAGACATTTGTTACTTGCGTTTAGTGGCAAATGTAATGAACTCTCAATAAACACAAATGAAACTTTATTGATAAAAACAAAGAAAGAAATAAACAAACATAATAAAACTTAAAAACCTACAGATAAAAAAATTGGCCTAGATCGCCGTCAATGGGCAAGGTGCGCAGAAGGCTGGCCGTATTTCCCCGCTGTATGGCTATACTAATACGCTGGGTTAAATAGTGGCCAGATCTCTGGTCACCAGAAGCCTCTATTAGGCGCGCCGACAAGTCTTTGTACAGTCGACGCGCACTTGGCCCCCACGGCCCCAAAGTTTCGACACCAAACGCCGCAAATATGTAGCTGCTTCCCAGAGCGGCATATTTGCGGCGCTTGAGGCTTTCGGCTGAGAAATCTTTGGTGGTAATTAATGTTTAAACCGGCTCCAGTGTGAAGGTTATGCCACACTTACCCGTAATGACCTTACTTGTGCATTAGGTATGAATTAAAAAAACTTGTTTTCTATAAATACGACAACAATAAATTAACATGACGTAAAAACGCAACTATTTCAAATGATATTATTCGCCTTTAGGTTGCACAGTTTATAAACTTTAAATTATGACTTAAAGAGACTTGACTGTTCACAGCACTTTTATAAATTGGTCCGAGTGAGACGAAGCGATCAGACAGAAACGGATAGTAATATACTTTGTGTATATCTCATTCTAGCAGATAACTGCGTCTCTAGGTGGTGTACGTAGTAATGATTCATATACACCGTGTTTTTTTTGATTTCCGTTAATTTCAAGGGTGCATTCCTGAGCTTAAATCAAGTAACTTTCTCAAAGACACCGATGTTCTAATTAAGTCCATTTCGGAGATAATCCATAATTTATTTTTTTCCTATAAGGCCTCTACAAGCGTGTACACTTGCCTTAGCGCCGGCTTACATATTGATTAGTGTTTAGAATGAGTTCATACATTTGCTACTAAACTTAAATACAATCTCGGTCGATTGATGTACGAAATGACATTGATATGTCACAGATTTCAATTGTTTGGTTGAGTTAAATGTAATGCCCGTGTTACAACAACGCTATATGCTACATTTAATTACTTTTTAAACAAAAAAAAAAACAAAAAAAATTTTTTTTTTGAAAATTAACTATGCCATTTAGTTCTTATAAACGTACTTAACTATACCCCGAAGTTAACGGAATTCAATAAAAACACGGTGTATAGCATAAGATGTGTAAAGTCGTATTAAACAGCGTTATACTTGACAGTGAAAGGAAATAACGGCACCATGTATGACAGGTACCGAAATTGTGAAACGTCAACTCTTGAAACCGTACACTCCGTACAGCGCCATCTGTCAAATTTGAAGCACTAATTCGTCTTAGACTTAACACGTCTGATACACTCGTGGAATCTTTGCACGTCTAAAAATATGCAGACAAAGATGGTCCTTAGTCTGGGGTCTTAGTGGGGTGGCCCCACACTAGCGTCTCCCGAGCGTCGGCGTCCAGTCAACGCAACGTGGGCGCAACTGCGCAACGACGCCATTTTTCATAGCGCTGACTAGACGCCAACGCTCAAAAGACGCCAGTGTGGGGTGGCACTAAGGAAAATAAGATCAATACGGGTAAGTGTGGCTGATTGATAAGTGTAGGTAGATTGCGAGTTAATACATTTGCTACTTACGTTTAAATCGCAATAAATATAGATGGTCAAGCAGATCTTGTCAGTAGAAAAAGGCGCGAAATTCAAATTTTCTATGAGACGCTATCTCTTCGCGCATACATTTTTCAAATTTGCCGCCTTTTTCTACTGACAAGATCTACTTGACCAACTATACTAATCAATGTGTAAACAGGCCCTGGTACGAAGGCCAGTTACACTAATCTCGCAGCCGCACTTATCTGTATTGGACTTATTTCAATAGTATTCTAAGTTTACATACGAATATACTTAAATACCGTCATTCTTTTCACTGTAATTAAAATATTTTAATTATAATATGTACACGCGAAATCCGCCCGTGAAATTTCCGTCACACCACGTTACTTTGAATGCATTTAATTGTGTAAAAATATAGTTTAAGGATAATTTAAACAAATCACTAAATTGTTTTTCTAATCATTAGGTAATTATTGTATGTTTTTAGTAAAATTAGTAGCTTGAGGAACTGTTCGATGGATTGTTTTCAATTTTCAAATTTAGTTACGATATTCAATTCTGGTATATATATGTAATGAATTGTTTAATTTTGAAAGAAAATAAATAATGATTAAAAATAAAAGAAAAAAACAGTTTCAGCTTCAAGTTTGATTAGATATTTATATTTATTTCTATATTCTGTATAAAAGCAACAGAAAACAATAATGATTAAAAATAAAAAAAATACGTGATAATAAAACAGTTTTGGGCATACTTATATTCTTGGCTAACTGTTGGTGTATTTTTTGTGTAATTAAAAAAGTAAAAATGTCAGTCTGACAGTTCCCTACGTAAGCTGCTATTTTTTCATTAAACGTTGAGTAAGTACTAAATTATATTTATTAATAATAAATAAATTGTACAGGCGTCGGGTTGGCTCTTTCAGTTTTATTTTTATAGAATTATATCGCTCGTTTATAAAGTACCACATTTTATAAACAACACATTTTATCAGATTTCCAATATTAACCCTTTACCAGGGTAACGGATGTATATATCCCACATACGGCTCATCAAACATGTGTTCAATTTTCGATGAGTAAGACTGGCATTCGATTGTCATTTATGAACTGTCAGTCTGGTAAAGGGTTAAATCTATGTACAGTATTTTACACAACGAAAAATAATCCCCTTATTTGGTCAGTTAATTTTTCAAATATAAATATGGTTCACCAGTAGTACCAGTACTATCACCTCTCTATCCGTCGGGTAGGTAGCAGTCGCACATCTTGACTCATAAATCGATCGATCTTCACTCCGGCCCCTATTTCACCAACGTGACAGGTGCGACAATTCGACAAGTCTCATTGTTGCTGACGTCACAGGCATCCATGGGCTACGGTTATTGCTTACTACGGGCGGGCCGTATTCCTGTTTGTCACCATCATTGTATTATTTAAAAAAACTTTATTATATCGGCAAAAAACAGGTATGTATTTCTCTTGCGATGTTTATGATGATAAGATGACAATTGTCACAAGATTTCAAAGAACTTTCGGTAATTCTTGACAGCAAATGAGTTCTGTGTTCTGTGTCGGAATTTCGTGACAATTGTCGTATTTCTTGTGACAATTGTCATTAGCTTCGCAAAATAAGTATTTATTAACTGGCGATATGGTGGAGTTTTATTTTAATTAACATGTTGGTGGCAAACAACCACACCGCCCGTCTGATGGTAAGCGGCTACCGTAACCTATGGAGGCCTGTGACGTCAGTAACAGTGATGTCGACAATTGTCGGACGTGTCACGTTGGTGAAATAGGGGCCAGGAAGTTCGTTAGATCATGTAGGTAGTTAAGCAAATAAGATATTTGTTTAACTAAAGTACAGTCAAGCTAAGTGGGTGACGTGTCCAAATTTAACTAAACACGACTTGTGTAGGTAATACTTGTGCTACTAATTGACTTTCGAAGTGTTCAGGGGTAAACTGTGGTCGCTCGCGACCTTCAAATCATCAAAAGAGCGTACTCCCATCTTAAAGGCAACGCACTTGCAACCCCCCTGGTGTCCATGGGCAACGACGGTAATTGATTACCACGCGATTCATCTGCTCGCTTGCATATATATTTTGGCTTGTAGTTTAGCATATTGGCAATCTGCTAAAACGTTAATGTTGTAAATATAGTCCGACAAGAAAATGTAGAAATTAAAAAGTGGCAATATTGTAGTGCCGTCCCGTTTTCTTAGATTGATTTGAAAGGGATGACAGGTATTGCCACTTTTTAATTTCTACATTTTCTTGTCGAACTGTAAATGTGGCATTTTGCGAACGGGCGAATTATATTGGGGCCCTCCCCAATGGAAAGTGAGAGTGCATTTGTTTAAGAATGCATAGATTTTTTTTTCATTTTGTAATATTAAACAAAAGAAATTATATCGTTGGGTACCGGTAACTGACCTGCTACCGCTTTCGCTTACCGGATTAGAGATATATTTTGAACCCGAAATCTCATGCTAGCATTTCAGTACCGGTATCAGGGCGTCAAGCCCGATCGTCAAGTCGACGATATGTTAGTAACTTTAAAAAGTTGATAATGGATATATATATTTAAATGTAAAAGAACATATATTAATATACTAAGTTTGTGATGTGATTTTTATGAAGTCAGTACAAGTAATTTGATTTATTCAAACGAATCATGTAATCCTTGCAGTAGTTGAGGGATATGTATTAGCGATTTATACATTTTTTGTACTTTTTTTTAATCTAAAATTCTACAAAGTGGATTTTTGTTGTTAAATAGGGTAGCCGTCCTAATCACTGTCCCAATGACATGCCGTCGGGTGACAAGCAAACGTCACTAACTAACACCATTGAAATTATTGGACTATAAACCGTGTTACAAGTGTAATAAAGTGCATTGTTACTTTAATTTTTTGATAGTACTTAGTGACTTTTGCTTGTCACCCGACGATGTCATCTTTAACTCTTTGAACGCCACGCCAATCGCGCGCGGCGCGTCATCAGGAACCTTATCGGAATGCACGAAGGTTGGCATTGGGTTAGTTGACGTCTGCCGTACGAAGGGTTAAACTTAAGAAAACGGGTTATTCTCGTTTTACTACAATTGAATGTGCAAACGATTAGTCGGACCAAGGTAACTCTGCGTGGCATTATGCAATGACAAAGTGTTGCAATGTCATCAATATTGTCGAATTACATACTATGAAAATATGATATATATATATAATGATCTCACTTTGTTCTGTTCAAGCCGCTGCAAAGTTGGCTTAGATTAACCATGAAAAATTCAAATAAAAAAAATACAAAAAATGTGTAAATAAATTAGTTAACTAAAGTTAGTGTGTATCTTATAGGCCAGGTGCCGGCCGCGCACCGCGGCTCGCCGTTGGTTATTTTTGTTGCTTCGACAGATTGTTTTCCTTGAGGAATAAAAGTTTATATGGTAAAGGTTGAATTTTATTTATCTAGCCCACACTATTCCGCTTCAACAAATCACAACCGGGTTAATCGCTTCACATCCTAGGGCCACTTGCACCATCCCACTAACCTGGGGTAACCGGTTAAACCTGGAGTTACCACGGGTACCAGTACAATTTAAAACTTTAAAGTTTAAGGTTTAACCGGTTAACCCCGGGTTAGTGGGATGGTGCAAGTGGCGCTTACTTAAATATTTTTAAACATTAACAAGACAATTTTAAACGTTAGTATTTTGAAAGTAAAACTCATTTTATACCTTGAATTTTAACAAGACGAGACAGACAAAGACGATTGTGGGATGAACCGCTCTGCCGCCAGGTACAAAACTGGCTCCTCAATTCAACCCATTCTAGAACAGAAAAAGCCCGTCTTCGCCTGCCGAAATAGTTGTCCCCCACCGCTGTCCCTGCGGAACAGACTTATTAAGCATGTATATGAGAAGGGCTCTAGAAAGTGACAAAATTTTACGATAGTTATTTATAATTTTTTTTTTCGTTTTCAATAAAGAAGGAAGTTTGAGAAAATTTTGTTAATTAACAATTGCCTAACTTGTTGAAAAAATAACTTTAAGATAAATTTCTACAAATAGTACATTTGTTGACATATTTTATATACACCATAATTTTTTAAAATTTTTAAATGAATATTTAATACCTTTTAAATTATATTTAATGTTACGTAATCGCTTATTCACGCCACGCGCGTTTCCCGAAAATTAGGCGCGGAGGGCTGTGTTCAGCGTTGAATAAAAAATATAAATAATGGAGATACAGTTCTGCAAGTATGGAATGTTTTATTGGAAATATCCTCCTCTTTTATAATATTAATTTTGGTTTCTTAAATATTAATACTTTTTGAGATATTGGGAAAATAAAAAATATCTACATTTTTTCCCCCTTTTTTTGTTTATAACTTTTGATATTTTTTGTGTGCTAATACACGCTTCGAATACATTTTTCTAGGCATCATGACGAATCTAATGCGGTATCACACGTATTTTTAGGAGTAGTGTCTCTATTTTTCACCGTTTTCAGTTTCTCGAGCAGTCTAGCCCTGTAAGACAAAATATTGTCCGTAAGTATGCCGAATCATTACGGGTGACTTTTGATCTTACATTAATTGTACGATGTCCACAGGAAACGTTTCAATGAATGCAACATTAACAAAGGGGTTTGTATATGACTCAATTTCTTAACTTACATACAGTATTACTAATTCTATCCATAAGGTCTAGTGTCGAGTTACTCCTTCGAAACATTCAAATGATTCACTTACAATGACTCATGCACCCTTCGAAACACACCCCTGACGAACGATTGTAAATCAAATTCGACCATATTCTTATAGCCTTAGAGACTAGTATTAGTTTACGTTTAGTTTGTGACCTGTTATTGCCTATTATGGATAGCTTTATCCACGTGATAAAATATCCGTCACTTTTTAACAGAGCGCGATAGAAAGTGACGGATACCGTTTATCACGCTGTCACGTAGAACGTTCATCATATCCGTACAGCCGGGCTAGCACATGATTAGCGCGACAGTATCTCGCGGCGAGATAGACTACCCGTTAAAAAATGAAATTAATGATAATAATGTTAATGAAAGATAGACTCGCTGCGAGATACTGTGGCGTCAATCATGTGCTAGCCCGGCAGCTTTGGGTGTGTGATATATATTTTTCCAATTTTGAAAGGACCTAAACTAGACGTTCGAGTGCTCGTCACTGTCCCGGTAGGTACAGTAAGCTGCCGAATTAACTGACCCCCTCCCTCCTGCATAGAAATTGGTTTGCAGTGGGGCTCACATAACACTACAGCTTACTGTACCTAAATTTTTTAAAGTTTAGGCAATATCACGGGACTAGGCCCAGACATCGGATGGCGGCACTACGCGACGGCCAGACGGGAAACAAGTACGGCCCACTGAATACTTGTGAACCCCTATGAGAGGACAAAGTTAGGGCAGCTCACGCCTCATTAACTGCATCACCATGTCTTTAGATTACCGATTTTGAGGAAAATTGATGTGGTACTTATTACGAAAATCGTCGTTCTAACTACAAGGTGCTCACGAGGAATGCGAAAGATTTTAACCTCGCATTTCTTAAGGTCCAAAGAAGGAAAAAAAAATAAGTTTAGAGCAATTTCGCAAAAAAAAAATTGTTTTTTAATTTTGTTTGTATGTATTTGTACATACAAAGTAAACGTTATTGGTAAACTTGTCACTTAAAATGAATTTTTACTTTTTTTTCGTAAGCCCAGGCCAGAGCCATTAAAAAGGCCTTTTGCACTATATAACAATAAAAACTTGTTTTTTTGTTTTTAAATTGGTAATAACTCTGAAATTAGGCGAATTTCAAAATAAATATAGGACATTTTCGTCTCTAAATATGATCAGGAATACGCTGTGAAAATTATTCGGTTTCCTCATGTTACACCATGTATATTTACGCCAAACGCTGTCAAAATCTAGTAATTACATATTATTTTTGGATATTTTGTTTTCATTTCTACGATAAGCAATTGAAATTTGGGTGTCAATGGATTTGTTATACATTTTCCATTCTGATATTTAACTCTCAATTCGCATAAATATCGATACTTTTGCGTAAATTGAAAGTACCCTCAAGAAATACGATAAAAATGTATACTTAGTCACGTTTTTAAAAAGCACCATGCATTTTTCTTTCCTCGTATTCGATATAAAAAAAACAAGTGTTTAACTCCGGGGAAAGGCATCACATCAGCCTTGGACTATTGGCGCTCTCACGCAGAAATTAGTGCCTTTCATCCCTTGCTTAACAATCTATTATTTGAATAGTCCATTATATTAAACTAGAAGCGACAGTAAGAAATATGTAAAATATTTATAGATACAAAAGTAATAATTTATAATGAGATGTTTATAAACAGGCAGATAACATCTTATCCGTCGATCGCACGCCCCATGCATTAGTAATGCAGTTGTAGAATAATGGGGTAGTTGGTAGTTATAATATAGGTTGCTAGCGACCCGCCCCGGCTTGGCACGAGTTACACAAATCCTTAACAAATTGTACACCTAAACCTTACTCAAGAATTACTCTATTGATTGGTGCAAACCGCATGAAAATACGTTCAGTAGGTTTTTGAGTTTATCGCGAACATACGTACATAACATTCACAACATTCGTATAGATTAGTGTAAAATAATTTATATTGTAATTTCATATTATGAAATAAATAAATCTAAATCTAAATCTAAATCATACAGACAGACGCGGCGGGGGACTTTGTTTTATATTAAGGTGTAGTAGTTAATCCTAAATCTGTGGTGTAGTGATTAGTGAACACTGCTTAGTTCTGTAATCATTAGAATTAAAAACAAAACTTTAGGTACAGGTAAAAGTAATAAATCTAAAAATTTTGTTATATATAAAAAAAGTGGCAACGTTATCTATTTGGATGGCTAGGCTTATTATTATTAGGCCAAGGTAGCCGTCACGCCATCAGTGCCAGACCTGTGGTGGCCTAATAGTGTCCTACTGTGGTATTTATGCTAATAGGTGACTCGGGTGCCTAGCCAAGATGCCGCTTAGGCCGATTGCGCTGTTGGCTAGGCCCTCTGCTGAAGTAGGAATTTATTTTATTGTTTATCAAGCCAAGCAGATACGTCTACAAGCGATAGCAAAATATAAATATAATATAAATTATAATTGATCAAATTTACTTAAAATTAATATCATCATTATGTATAGCTTCTGTGCACAGCAAAGCTGCCACGGGAGGTTCCGGATGCCGAAAAAAGATTGTCATAGGATGGAACAAACATGTAAGCGATGCGCACAAGGAGGCCAGGGCTAGATTCCAGGACTGGGTTTCGTGTGGTAAGCCTAATGGTGGGTCCGTTTTTGATGCTATGACTCTTAGTCGTAAAATGTTTAAATCTAAACTTAGATGGGTCCAACAACATCAAGAGCAAATAAAAATGGACCTACTTGCCGCACATCACACGAAAAATGATTTTCGAAATTTTTGGAAAATGACCAAAAAGTTGGACACTAGGCCTGGACTTTCTGTAAGCGTGGAAGGAATTTCAGATCCCAAGGGCATTGCAAATGTATTTAAGGACCATTTCAATGTTAAACCTGCTGTCTCGCCCGTTGACGGGCGGCGGCGGTTGCTCGATATTGGGGTATCGGAGGGGAGTGACTTTCAGATCCATTTCAGTGCAGATGACGTAAGAAAAATAATAAAGGATATGAAGAGAGGAAAGTCGCCCGGTCACGATAATTTAAGTATCGAGCATCTGCTGTTTGCTGGTCCTCACCTGCCCCGCGTATTGGCAATGTTTTTCAACCTTTGTATATGTCACTCGTACCTGCCATCTGATTTGACCAAAACCATTGTTGTGCCCATGGTCAAAAATAAAACGGGTGACATATCCACCAGAGCTAACTACAGGCCTATATCTCTGGCAACAATTGTGGCTAGGGTGCTCGACGGCTTGCTCAATTTGCAATTGGACAAATGTATAAACTTACATGATGCACAGTTCGGCTTTCGAGCCGGTTTATCTACCGAAAGTGCCATCATTTGTCTAAAGCAAGCTGTGGAGTACTACACACGCAGAAAAACACCTGTTTATGCGTGTTTTCTCGATCTTTCCAAAGCCTTCGATCTTGTCAACTATGATTTACTTTGGAATAAGCTTGACGAAGTGCATTTTCCTAAGGAGCTCACACGCATATTCAGGTGTTGGTATGCTGGCCAACGAAATTGTGTTCGCTGGGGTAGTGTGTTGTCGGACGAGTACGGCCTGGAGTGCGGGGTGAGGCAGGGGGGACTGACCTCACCTAAACTTTTCAATTTGTATATCGATGCCTTGATCGGCGAGCTCAGCAGTACACGTGTGGGCTGTCATATAGATAGGGTATGCTTCAATAACATAAGCTATGCCGATGACATGGTACTGTTGAGCCCGTCGGTCGGTGGTCTGAGATTACTTATTGAGAGGTGTGAGTCATATGCCCTAGCGCATAACCTTAAATATAATGTAAGCAAGAGCGAGTATATGGTCTTCAAAGCGGGAAGCAAGTGCCCATCACACATCCCACCCATTTGTTTGAATGGCATGCAACTGAAAAGGGTTATCTCTTTTAAATACCTTGGGCACTTGATAACCGACGATTTCCGTGATGACGCTGATATCGAGAGGGAGCGGAGGGCCTTGGCCGTGAGGGCCAATATGATAGCTCGCAGGTTCAGCCGGTGTACAGCGCAAGTAAAAATAACATTATTTCGAGCGTTCTGTACATCGCTGTACACCTGCAGCCTGTGGACTCGATATACGCAAAGGGCTTTTAACGCCATGCGCGTACAATATAATGACGCGTTCAGGGTACTGTTGCGGCTGCCTCGGTACTGCAGTGCGTCCGGCATGTTCGCTGATGCTCATGTGGACGGATTCCACGCGACACTGCGCAAGCGCTGCGCCGCGACGCTCCGCAGGGTGCGCGACAGCCGCCACAGTCTCCTGGCCGTTGTTGCTGACAGATGGGACAGTGGCCTGATAAGGCACTGGTCCTCTCTGCATTTGTCATTAGTACCTAAGATAGTCATTTAAGTTTATTTTTAAGTTAACCTTAGCTATAAGTTTTTTAAATTGTTAAGATGTACTAACAAAATATGGACCATGTTTGTCTGAAATAAATGCATTTTATTTTTATTTATTTATTTATTTTTTATTTAAAATCACCGCTTTGGTCATGACATCGCACGCTTCTATTAAGCTTTGGTGGCTCAGTTGGTTAAGAACTATTAAAAATCATGCTCAAAGTTGTGATTTTTTTCCTTTTATTGAAAAATTTGTCTATCTGTGGTATAATGTTAATAAATATTTGGTCAGGTCAGACATGTAAAAAAATCAAACTCACCTGAAAATTAAAACAACGCTAACATGCAACTTTCTGTGACCAAAGCGCGTCTGGATCCTAATGAAGCCTATTTATTTCACGTGTAGAATACATATAACTTACGATCTCACGTCGAGATACCGTCTACAGGAACTAAATATACGGTCGGCCTGACATTCAGACCGCAATAAGTAGGACATTAAAATAAATATTTTTGTAAGTACCTAAAGTAAAATCTGTCAAATGGTGAATGAAAAAAAACCGGCCATGTGCGAGTCGGACTCGCGTTATATTCCGTACATTATAATTTTTTTTCTTGAGTCCTATTTACTCACGCTTGACTTGACTGTAGATGTTATTGTTATTGTGTGTGTGTGTGTTGTGTTGTGTAGATGTGTTTGTACCTAATAACCGTTATAGACCTGAAAGCATTTAGAAATTTGTCGCCCCGGACCAATAAGTTTTGCCGCCCCAGAAGTCAAGGAAGAAAAACAAAATGCAATCCGCCAGGGTGATACATCCGCCGTAGGTACGTTAAGGTCTCATTTCATATATATATATACACCGTGTTTTTATTGAATTCCGTTAACTTCGGGGCATGGTTAAGTACATTTAAGAGAACTAAATGGCATAGTTAATTTTCAAAAAAAAAAATTTTTTTTTGCTTTTTAAAAAAAAATATTTATGTTTAAAAAGTAATTAAATGTAGCATGTAGCGTTGTTGTAACACGGGCATTACATTTAACTCAACCAAACAATTGAAATCTGTGACATATCAATGTCATTTCGAACATCGATCCACCGAGATTGTACTTAAGTTTAGTAGCAAATGTATGAACTCATTCTAAACACTAATCAATATGTAAACCGGCCCTAAGGCAAGTGTACATGCTTGTAGAGGCCTTATAGGAAAAAAAATACTGACCACTCCCGACGTTGCTTAACTTTGGTCAAAAATCACGTTTGTTGTATGGGAGCCCCATTTAAATCTTTATTTTATTCTGTTTTTAGTATTTGTTGTTATAGCGGCAACAGAAATACATCATCTGTGAAAATTTCAACTGTCTAGCTATCACGGTTCGTGAGATACAGCCTGGTGACAGACGGACGGACGGACGGACGGACGGACGGACGGACGGACGGACGGACGGACGGACGGACGGACGGACGGACGGACAGCGAAGTCTTAGTAATAGGGTCCCGTTTTACCCTTTGGGTACGGAACCCTAAAAATAAATTATTGATTATCTCCGAAATGGAGTTAATTCGAATATCGGTGTCTTTGAGAAAGTTACTTGATTTAAGCTCAGGAATGCACCCTTGAAAATAACGGAAATAAAAAAAAACACGGTGTATATATATTTCGGGGATCTCGGAAACGGCTCTAACGATTTCGATAAAATTTGCTATACAGGGGTTTTCAGGGGCGTAAAATCGATCTATATAGCTAGGTTTTATCTCTGGGAAAACGCGCATTTTTGAGTTTTTATATGTTTTCCGAGCAAAGCTTGGTCTCCCAGATATTATAGTTTTGAAATGAGAGCGTTACTTATATTGTATGGGAGCGGCTTTTCGGCAACGGGTTTGTGTGACTCCTCAGTAGATGTTTGTCAGTGTCTGACGTTCGCGACAGTCGTGTGTCTCTCCCTTCGGTAAAGCGCCGTCGAGTTATTTTATGGTGCGATTTCCGTACACTTGGAGAAATAAGGCTTTTTATTTCAACAAAAGAAAAACAACATACGTCAACAGGATGCTGAAATACAATTTAAAATATTCTATAACTCGCCAAAATAATTGTCACAATATTTAAATAACGGCCTCCTATAGTTCGTTTTTTTTAGCATTAGAAATAAGGTAAACAATCTTGATGTGTCTTTTTTTTGAAAAACACTATGCTAAAAACACGAACTATAGCCTATAATAGGTGGTAGTGACCGTGCCTACGACCTACGAAGCAGGAGCTCCCGAGTTTGAATTCTGGTGGCATTGTTTTATGTTTAATCACAGATATTTGTTCCTGAGTTATGAATGTTTTCTGATGCGTATTTAAGTGTTATCTTATATACCTACCTATACAGTGTGGAAAGATAAGTCGGGCCCTGGAGGGAAACTACCTTAAATCCTTAAGCTGGCTCATTTTACTTAAAGGAGACATTCCTTTATTTTTTAAAAGAAACAAAACTGCATTCAAAGATTTTCTAAAACTCGCTTGCCTCGCCCGGGACTCGAACCGACTAAAAATTCCAAAAAATAAAAACTCGCAATTTTATTCTACTAGTCGATACAGTTAATGTTAATGATAACATTTCTCCAAGAAACATTAGGTCTTACACTCGTCTGTCATACAAAATATCCATAAAATCTAATATTTAGTACTCAAGATTTTTTTAGACAAGCCAAATTGAAGAAAAAAAGAAAAATACTTTGAATGCAGTTTTGTTTCTTTTTAAAAATAAAGGAATGTCTCCTTTAAGTAAAATGAGCCAGCTTAAGGATTTAAGGTAGTTTCCCTCCAGGGTCCGACTTATCTTTCCACACTGTATATCGTCGTCTAGTACTTAGTGACAACTTACAGTAATAACATTATACTAATCACAACAAGAGCCTTAAGTACCTATTGAACTGTACTCGGTCAATTTGTGTAGATTCTCCCGTAAATATATACCGGGTGTGGCCTGTAACATGAGCAAAAAATTAAACTGTAGGCTGTACTTTTCATACTGACCAACATTTGTTCAGCGACTTTTAAAAATAACTTGTGGTTTGATTTTTATTACACTTTAAAGTTTATTCTAAGACGCAATGTATTGCGAATTTTGTTATGTTTAAGGCGTGACAAGCAACGTCAATCACAATAATATGGCGTGGCGATGGCGTCCATTGAAGATAATATTTATTTTGTATGAAAAATAGGGAGTCTAAATACTTCATAATTTTTAAAAGTTGTTGAACAAAAGTGTCACCGTTTGAGGAGTACAATCTATGTTTTAATTCTTTGCTCATGTTACAGGCCACACCGTGTATATGACGAATATATTGCGAAATTTTTTATTAAAGGAAAAATTGAAAAATCACTGCTGTGAGCATGACTTCGCACGCTTGTAGTAAGCTTTGGTAGCTCAGTTGGTTTTTTCCTATTATTAAAAAAAACCGGACAAGTGCGAGTCGGACTCGCCCACCGAGGGTTCCGTACTTTTTAGTATTTGTTGTTATAGCGGCAACAGAAATACATCATCTGTGAAAATTTCAACTGTCTAGCTATCACGGTTCGTGAGATACAGCCTGGTGACAGACGGACGGACGGACGGACAGCGGAGTCTTAGTAATAGGGTCCCGTTTTACCCTTTGGGTACGGAACCCTAAAAATGTCTGTCTTTGGTATAATGTTAATAATAACCTACTGACAGGTAGAATCTCGGAGTAATTAACAATGGAGCCGCCATTAACAGGCGTTCCCCTCTGTCGAAAATAGGCGGCCAATGGTCAACAACTTGTCAACCATATGTATGGACTGACGTTTATCTGACATGACGTACCTATACATTTGATGTGCCCCTCCCCCGCAAAAAACGGCAGACTATTTTGTACCAACGATTTGAGACATGGCGTCTTCGTTGGTTATATCCTCTAAGGGTAGAATGGTGTGTGTAGTCATATTATATATTTATATTTATCTCTATGTATTTTTTTATATATAGTATTTCATATTATATAATTATTACTCTAGGTACAGCTTTAAATTACTCCTTAGACATAGTTTACCTGGAAGAGATTTCTTTTAGGCATAAGTTCGCCATTGTACTACACATTTATGTTTTATCTGATGTAACAATTATTCCTTTCTTTTCGTACAATAAAGTGTTTACTTCCTTACTTAGGGTAATTCGCCAGTAACTGGCCACCGGCCAATAACTGGCCACCATAAAATAAAAATGAATTATATTCTCCTATCTATAAACAGAAATCATTTTAGTATAAGGTTTCAATAACTGGCCAGCCTTCAATAACTAGCCACCTTATACTATAATGAATTCTGTTTATAGGGGTGATATAGAATTCATTTTTAGTTTATGGTGGTCAGTTACTAACAGTGGCCTATTTTATAAAGCTACAAGTTACAATTTACAAGCGGAAGTCTCGTTCTAACACATAGGGTTAGAAAGAGACTTCCGCTTGTAAATTGTAACTTGTAGCTTTATAAAATAGGCCACAGGTGGCAATTTATGCTACAATCTTACCTTTTGTATTTCTCCACTTAGCCTTAAGGGACTTGACCGTCAGACTGACTAACGTAAACTCCTAAATAAGGTTAAATATTAGTACTTATGTTTAGGCATAATTCTCTAGTTTTTAATTCATTAACTGGTTGCCCAAGATACAGGCTATGCCTAGTTTGGGGACCCCTGTTCATACAGTTTCACATAAAAATATGGCTGTATGATTGCATGCAACCTCGACTTCATGTATGTTCCCACTGCACACTGTTAAACCCATTTTTATACACGCGAAAAATAAAAATAAATTCATTTATTTTATTGAGCGCTAAAAGTTACTGAACTCTGTAATTTACAATTTTACATGCAGTGTGACGCAGCCTTAACGACGACGGTATAATTACATACAGATTTTATTTCTGCCTCAAAAAACTTAAAAAATAATCTAGACTAAGTAATATTTTAATGGATTTTCAGTAAACATGATTCCCTTACCTTTCAGTTCGGACTTTTCTTTATTTTTTCCATTTCCCCTTTGAATCGCTTAACTCACAAAGCAAGCACTTCATCAGAAGATTATTACAAAACAATCGCTTATTATGAAACGCTGCAAAAGTATTTAACCCTTATTATTTTGAGTTAAGGTTCATTCATCTCGATAATATAAAAACAAATACGAGTTTTCGTGAATAAACAGACGAAATATCGCCGACAAGACCTCCAAATGGTAATTGCAAATGCATCTCCCTTTAAAACAGAAACGGATTAACTACCAAATATAACACAAGCGGAAATAGACTCTATGTATAAGATATTAAAGTTTGATTTTAAAACAGTGATGTTTAGTCTACTTTCCTCTTTGATTGGCGCAGCGAATAATATAATGAAAGAGTTTTAATGAACTCCTGATATGCAGCGAGGGGAACGAACTAACCAATCACTAAAGGTCTTAAGTTTGTTACATTTTTCACCAAATTCTAACCTTTTTTACTTCGGCCGTGTGATAACCGTGTAAGTATATTTTTAGTCAATCAAAAATGGACTTTATTGGTAATCCAAAGGGTTGATTTTGCATTAGGGTGTGTGGTCACCTTTTGAGGGTATATTTTGTAAGCAGACATCGAGAAACTTACGCGCGGACAGACATAATGTGGATTAATATTAAATTACACGTTTTGACTAGTAAGGGCGATAACTGGTAATGAAAGACTGACATTGTACGGAAAATGTAGGTGCAGTCGAGTTCATAAACATGTTTAATAAGCCAATGTTCCAAAATATATATGGTTGGTGACTTGGTACGCATGTTCGCTCGGCGCGGCATTAGGTATTATATGAACGGCTATCTTTACTTTTGAAATCTTTGATGTAAATATATTTTTGCAACGTTAGCTTGTACATATGTTTATGAACTTGACCGTACAGTCACCATCAGATATTTGGGAACGACCGTGGAGGTGGTCAAAAATATCTGATCACGCGCTCTAGCGCGTTGACAATATAGGCGTGTTCAGATATTTGTGAGCGCCTTGGCCGCTCCGATATATCTGATGGCGACTGTACAGTATGTAGGCTGTTATTTCATTCAAAGTTAGTTCACTCACTCAAAGAAAAAAAGCAAAAGTAGCAATAAGTAAAAGTATTGAACAAAACCGGCCAAGTGCGAGTTGGACTCGCGCACGTACCCAAAGGGTAAAAACGGGACCCTATTACCAAAGACATATGTAACTATCTATTATTTTTGCTATTACTAACGCTCCGCTGTCCGTCCGTCTGTCGCCAGGCTGTATCTCATGAACCGTGACAGCTATTAGGCAGTTGAAATTTTCACAGATGATGTATTTCTGTTGCCGCTATAACAACAAATACTAAAAACAGAATATAATAAATATTTAAGTGGGGCCCATACAACAAACGTGTTTTATTTTGCCGTTTTTTGCGTAATGGTACGGAACCCTTCGTGCGCGAGTAGGACTGGCACTTGGCCGGCTTTTATTCTGTTCGGAATAACCGCCTTAGCCGTACCGTGCTATAAACTCCGAAGCCTGATGGTTTTGAACGTGCATACTGTAATTTATTTGATGGCGATACAGTACGGATACGATGGTCATTCTGTCTACGTGACATTGTGATAAAACGGTGTCCGTTACTTTCTATCCCACGGTGTTAAAAAGTGACAGTTATTTTATCACGTGGATATAAAGCCATCCGTAATGCGCCTGCTGGGGTTTTTAAGCTATTACTTAATCATAGGAGAAGCACATATGTTTTTAGAATTAACATGATACCCTGTTGGCTTATCCACACTAATCCACCATCACCTGAAGGGCGCAGGAGCGCGCCCACGAGTCATTCCGGCCCGACCACCGGCGAGCCCACTCGCACCACCACTCGCCAGCTGACACGACCAGGTAAGTCTTTACTTACCTAATTAGTTTACTCTTTTTTGGTACCTTTTGCTAATGCAAAGCCTACTTAGATTTTTTTTATATGTACTGCAAAGGAAATATCTTAAGTAAAACACTGGTTTAAACTTTCACGATTATTACCTACTCTGTATCTTTAGGTATTTAAATAAAAGTAAACAAAATCTCCCCTCAAATGACTCCTAAAGCCAGTTGAGGGTAGATAAAAACATTACTTGATCTTATTCGTGTAAAATTAACTTTTAAATTTAAATTTTCCTCCGACGTTTCGAAGACGGCGTTGTCCCTGTGGTCTCGGAGAAGACTGGCTAAAGTTGACATCAACAATATATCATAAATATCAACAGCTTCTAGGCGCGCGAGTAAGTTTTATAACTTTTTAACTTGACATAACTTCTTATTTTTTACGTATACTATTTAGGGGTCATCCATTAATTACATCACACGTTTAGGAGGAGGGAGGGGGTCAAGAAAATGTGACATGTTGTGACAAGGGGGAGGGGGAGTCACAAACTTTGTGACGTCACTTTAACTTCATCAGCAACCGAAAATGTACTTAAATTATCGCTGTACAGTTAAATAGCAAGTTTTTGTAATGATAATCGTTTTTATTCGTTTAATATTTTTTTCCACTCAGTTTTGGGTTATAAAATTACTAATATTTCTTTTTTCAAAAATATTTTGATATAATATTAATAATAGGTACTTAATTCGATTGGCCGATTGCGTTGAAAAAATGTGACGTTACACTAAGGGTTTCCCTCCCGGGTTTGCCAAATGTGACCAAGTGTGACAAGGAGGGGGAGGGGTCAAAAAACCTAGAAATTCGTGTGACGTAATTAATGGATGACCCTTTATGGCTCTTTTCATTTTCATTCTCCAAACTACTGGAGCTACTACGACTACGACCGAAATATTATTAATAATTTAAGCAAAATAGTTTTGCTTGATGATTAGCAAACATATATTATGTGACGTTTTCAAACAAAAGGTACCACATACTATGTATAAATGTTTTCTAATTCTGTTACATTTCTTTATTATACCTTTGTAAGGTTGAATCTACATAATTGTCGGTACTGAAGTAGCAAAGCGATTGTATATTATAAATAATAGAAAAAAAAAACAGCCTATATACGTCCCACTGCTGGGCACAGGCCTCTCACTCGCAAGAGGGCTTGGGCTATAGTCCCCAGTTCCCCACGCTGGTTTTAATAGGGATATGAAATGAATGCATTTAATTGCAAAAACCGTATCATAACACTCAAAACGGGTCGATCCCCCGCGTCCTGGCCCCAACCGATCGACCCATTAGACCCATTTCATTAAAAAGCGCTAAAATCGTCCCAATCACAAATTACAACTCAATGGTATGACTCACACTTTGCGTGTCCAATGCACTTTGGTAACACCAGTATATCTTGGACTTTCTACCCCCTGTTGTCTTTGATAGAACTATTATATTGCTTAGAAAAGCATGTAGGGGAGGGGTCAAGTTTAATTCGTAGGTGTTTTGTTTTGAATGAATCATAGGGGGCGCGTTTTGGATACGCATGGGAGTTTTTTTTAGATTTTTTGGTACTTGAGGCCATGGATTGTTGTTTATAAGGCTGCAGGATTCTTTTTTGGTACTTAGCGATTTTGTTTTTTGTTATATGGCTGCAAAATGGAACTAGATTAGTTATTTTGTATATATATACCTCGTCTGTTCATAAGTTTTAAGGCGACACAAAATTTCATAAAAGTATCGAAAGTCGATTAAATATATTTCGAAATGTATCATATTATTTGTATCTCCTTGGATTTCAATTCACGGGCCTAGAAATCCCGGTCTTTTGTTGATACGCTTGCTTGGGGATATAGAGGTAGATCCGATCCAACACGTAGACGAAAAATACTAGGTATATTCTTATGCAAATGTCTTCCCCGCCACAATACAAACAAGGTAATTACATATTGTTTATTCAGCATAATAGTCGAATCATTTCTGAATATTTCGGTGTATAATTTGATATTTCATCTATTACAATTTTCTTTTACTTCCTATACCATTTTAGGGACCGTGCCGGAATCCCTTAAATGCCAACATATTAAATGACTATAATAAAAAACATATTTTAAAAAGTTTACATTCATCTCAAGAGTTATGAACAGACGAGGTATATGTATATAGTTTGTATAATGAATTAGACCAGGCGGCTTAGCACGGTCGTGTTTTTATCCCTTGTCACCATGCCTGTCACGTTCTAACAAGTATGTAAGTGCGAAAGGGACGCGCATAGTGATAGTCGATAAAAATGGAACCGTGCTGAGCCCGCAGATAGGTTAATAAAGTTAGAGTCTGTGCGGAAAGAGAAAAAACATACATTCTACGACTCTTCTCTTTTCGCACATGATCTTGTTTATAAAATTAAAAGTTTTGATAAGTTCAGTATTTTAATTTGCATACCTACAAATACCTACAACATAAAAACGTATGTTTAAATATTACAATTTTCGTACTTTTAATTATTCTTGCACCTATTACTGCTTGTTCTCTGTTTGGCCCGAGGGTTAACTGGTAGAGAATGCCTTCTGGCATTAAGTTCGCCTTTTGTACAATGTTTACTGTGCAATAAAGTTTAAATAAATAAATACCTACCCAGTACTTTATTATACCTACATAACATAATATCGTGTTGCAGACCCCACAATGCTGTTACACTACGCGATCTTCGGACTATTAAGCATTCCAGTATTTTGCATCGATACAGGTATGTACTTACAATATTATCTACCAAAGAGAATTTGAAATAGAGAGTTACTGTCATGGTAATTTTTTTAACTACAGTACATTTACGGCCATCTTTTGACAGAAGATTAAAATTGTTAGATGTTAATATTTAACAAGTTAACACATATCAGTGAAATAATAACGATCAAAGTCAAATGGCGTTCTAACAGTTTTAATCTTCTGTCGAAAGATGGCAGTAAATTTACAGTGGCTACATATTTTACTTTGACAATCCTCCTCTATACACTCTACTCTCTTTGATACCTACAAGCTAATAAGTTTAGAATAACCACCAAACTATTATTTAGCCGCTGTGTATTTATTAGCTTTATTTAACATTAATAAGCGCATTTTGTAAATAATATGCCTACTTGAATAATAAACTATCTTTATAGTATGAGACATAGATATATTATGTACAGTCAACTACAAAGAGACGTATGCATTTTTTCACTTTATTACAATGCAGTAAGGTGTTATAGTGGATAAGTACATATCTATGTAGTCGACTGTATAACTGGCTTGGTAGCAATAACTAAGTATAGGTACCTATTAGTGTAGGTATTAGTTGTGCTCGAATATAGGTATTCCGTATTTGAATTGAAATTATCATAGTTGCTCCTTTACCAGTTTGAAAGTTCGACATACTTTTTATCTAGCAGAGAAGTTTGATTAATTCTGTCCACATATGTACACATACTTAATTTAATAATGTGATTGAACAGTAGGTATACAATATACATACAACTACATGCAAAAGGAGCTTAACTCTTAAGTTCTTTACTGATCCCATTTCTTATCACCCTAAATATTGATAATAATGAAAATCATTTCAAGACATAACCCCCTAATATAGTTATTTACGATACAAGTGCGAAATTCGCAACGAGTGGCGAAATTTAAAACAAGAAAAGAAGGGAGTGTTTTAAATCGACACAAATTGCGAATTACCTATTCGCACGTATATCGTTACAACGTTTTACAGTACATATGGCCCTTTAAATTTCCGACGTAAGTAGTTACGTAATGTGCTTATTATAGCACAATGTGTCGTAATGGAGCACCATATGTACTTTAAAGTAAATAAGGATGATTGATGTTGTCCACAGAAGTGGTGGTCCTCAGAGCCGTGAGAGGTCATGACGCGCGGCTCCCCTGCGGCCAAGGCAAGGTGTTTCTAGACGGGCCTGACGCTTACGTGCTGTGGCTCAAGAACGAGAGGGAATTCCTCTACCGCTTCCCTAATGAGGAGACTCAACGAAGGTACCATGGGCGGCTCCCCTGCGGGAATTTAGTTGTAAAATATTAGTTTTAGTTACCCATTTTGCATTCCAAATTCGGTTAAGCATATGCACACCTAAATACTAGCACAATCGGATTAGCTCTAACCTCGAAATCTCTAGAAGAGTTCTGAAATTTGGTATGTATGTTAATTAAAGGTCTCTTTTTCATGTCCACACTATTTGACATTTAGGGACCTCGAGGAATCGCAGCTGTCATGGAAAGTGTGTACCATCTTGGAGAAAATATGCGTTTTTCTCTAAATCTGCGTTCTATATGAAAATATGGTGTAAGGCAACATTAAAGCTTATTAAATTCTACACAAAAAAGTCCGGTATATGTTTGCAGGCAAAATACTTCTTGTTATAGAACGTAATTACTGAATCAGAGGATATTCTCTTAAAAGGAAACTTGGAGGAATATAAATTCCACTTTTGTCTACACATTCGGTAGATTGCTTGCCCTTCACAACCTGCGTCTACATTTGTTTTATTAAAGACAAATCCGAAGAGAAACCGAATATTAAATCATATTTTGCTTCTAACGCCTAAAATATTGAGCGGATTTCAATAAAATAGACATCAGTAGGTACATTCATAATTGGTACACGAGTGCTATGCAATACAAAACTAAAATAAACGGAGGAAAAATGCTCAGGACTAAAAAATGTGATTGCAAAAAAAAGATTTTAGGTCTTAGGGGCTGTCCATAAATTACGTCATCGATTTTTGACGATTTTGGACCCCCCCCCCCCCCCTATAATCATCCAAAAATCATGCTTCAAATGACCCCATTTCCTCCTACTTTATGCTACCGTCATCCGATGTCCAGACCCCCCCCCCCTAATTTGAAATGACGTAATTTATGAATAGCCCCTTAGGTGGGGTTCAAAAAAATCCCTGTTTGCGTGTCTTAAACTTTCAGCTACGGGGACCACATCACATACATAAAGGCGTACCTATACTGTCACCTTTGAAAGTATAGGTAGGTATTGATTTTTTGTTGTTTTCTCAGAATTATAGGTTTTATGTAAACACTGTGTATTTGCCAAGATGGCTGCGATTCCTCGATGTCCCCAAATGTCAAATAGTGTGGACAACTGGACATGACAAAGAGACCTTTAATTAACATACATACCAAATTTCAGGACTCTTCTAGAGATTTCGAGGTTAGTCCTAACCCGATTGTGCTATACCTTATATTATAGTACAGTAGAGTCCGGTTATAACGACGCCCAAGGGACCGGTGATATTAGGTCGTACTAACCGGACGTCGTACTAAACGAACTGCAAATATTAATATTTTTTTTAATAAAAATAATTACATCATTTTGTATTTATTAATACTTATGCAACGATCAAAGAAAAAAAAACATTTCCATTAAAATATTTATTTACAACACTTTTATATTACCAACACTTTGTCTTAAATGCAGAGACTTGTGTGTTTAGTTACACTTAGAAGAAACCACTTACTCGTACTCACTCAATCATCCGCAAATTACTCGAATCCCGTAAAATAAAAAGGAATCTAATCAAGATGACAATGGAACATCGGACATCGACAATCAAATATTAAATAAGTTTTTTGTCAAACATTAACAATAAATACCAATTCCGTTAACACTACTCTGCTGCACCAAAAATGCTGGAAAATGTACGATGTCTGTTTATGACACAGTTCTTATGGCCACCTCCTGTGTCCAGCATCAGATCAGCTCGAAGGTACCAAAATATTGCATTGTCATCCAACTTACATACATAATTATGTACGTGAAGTTTAAGCTCAATTGAATATTGGGAATTGGGTGTTATTTAGTTTGCAAGATTACGTAAAGTCACATGACTATTTCATCTTACTGCGTATAGGCAAAGGGGCGAGGGAGTTGGGTGCGCGGGACGGAGTAAGCTTCTTACCAACAATTTATTTGTAAAAACTACGTCGCTCGTCGTTGTAACCGGACTTGACGGACGGATTTTGTGTCAATTTCCGTCGTTAAAAGCGGTTGGTCGTTATAAGCGGAGTCGTAATAAACGGTTGTACTTTCATAGAAGCTTGTACTAAAACCAACCAAGTGCCTATACTTACGTCGCTATAAGCGGTTGGTTGTTATATGCGAAGTCGTACTAACCGGACTCTACTGTATATAACTATTAGTAACTTATTAAAAAAATGTATGGCAAATTAATTATCTTTTAGACTCACCCCATTTATAGCTAACACAACACTACTTCCCCAGATCACTTTCACTAGACCAAGTGTTCGGCACCACGTGCATCGCGGGCGCCTGCCACGACGACACCTCTCTCCTTCTAAAGCGCGTGAGCGACAGAGACAGCGGCGTTTATCGCTGCCGCGTGCACTATCAGGCTTCGCCGTCGGTGGACTATGTCATCGATATAAGACTGGTTGGTGAGTAGTTGAGTACGTATGGTTCTGCCCCTGTTTGTGTGGTCTGTGGTGTTGTCCAAGTTGCTTAACGAAGGACTGTTATTTGAAATTACGACGTTTAAATAACACTTACACAGTCTGTGCTGTCAAAATCGCTGCCAACTTAGCTTAGTAGGTATAATTCTAGGAGTTTTAGAATCACGAATGTTTCAGATTCTCCGGGTACCCCGCAGATCTACAATGACGCTGGTGAACCACTTCAGAGAGGTCACATCCAGCACATCAGCCTCGGAACCAACTTCACTCTCACCTGCGAAGTTGCTGATGGTAAGATTGTAAATATTATTTATTATGTATTGACTGTACTCGTAAAAGAGAGACCCCAAACTAGGATCTTCCGAGCGTCGGTGTCTAGTGGCTGCTGCTCGACGCAACGGTAATTTTTAGGGATGTACCGACTAGTCGCCGACTAGTCGGGAAAGCCGACTATCCGGCCTCATTTGTAGTCGGCGATTAGTCGGCGACCAGTCGGCAAAAATGGCCGATTAGTCGGCCCTTTATAAATGACAGAAAAATAGGGCAAAAAGAAATAAAAAGCAAATAAATATTTACTATAAGCTTTTCACCTATTTTACCCAAATTCCTATTTAGGGTGCTTACGAAAACTTTTGTTCGAATTATCGACCGTGTCGTCGCTTTCTTATGTCCGATTGTCCGGTTTTCATATAAGTTTTTGGCAAATAATTTCATTTTTGGTACAAGCTTTTATCGCTGACTGTACTTTTCTTACGACAGACAACTAATACTCATCGCGACAATTCTAAAAACCCCTAAAACAATTAGGTTGCGCTGTTTCATCACAGAGTTCCTATGGCCACCTCCTATCTCCTTCATCAGATCAGCTCGATGGTACCATAATATTGCATTGTCATCTGATTTATACATGCATGCAAAATTTCAGCTCAATCGGAAACCGGGAAGTGGATCTTTAACTTGCAAGATTTGATTACAGACCGACAGACAACGGTCAGGTGAAACTAAATAAAAGCTTGTAATGAAATATAGCCATATGATTTTTTTATTTATTTTATTTTTTTGCGTTACTATAATATGATGAATAGCGCGACGAAATGGGTAAAACGATTGTTTTTTAAGTGCATCTGAATCGAACTTAGACGAAACTAATGATCTGGCCGACTAGTCGGCCGACTAATCGGCCATCCGAGTGCCGATTAGTCGGCTATTCGTCTAGTCGGCCGAATCAATAGTCGGTACATCACTAGTAATTTTATTTATTTATTTTTATTTCGTTATTTATTAAAAAAACGTTGGCGCAACTCCATTTTCCATAGCGCTGACTTAGTATGGGGGGGGGGGGGGGGGTTGATTCAAATGTGAACGTACTTTACAGTCTTTAAAGGAGATATATTAACAAAATATCTTAATATAACGTCTCTTACAACCGCTCCGTAATTTTTTGCCAATCGTTTAGTTAACAAGTATAAAATTCTCGGACGACCGGCCCGGCCTAGTGGGTATTGACCCTGCCTGTGAAGCCAATGGTCCTGGGTTCGAATCCCGGTAAGGGCATTTATTTGTGTGATAAACACATATTTTTGAATTTGTTCCTGAGTCATGGATGTTTTCTATGTATATGTCGTAGTCAGATCGTATAATCCGCCGTATTACATTACGGCTAGCCGTTATCAAAAACAGGGGCGTTTTGAAATGCGGCGGTTCGACGATTAGCCGGATTGTCATTGCGATACGTTCTTCAATAAGGCGGCCAACGTTTAGCCGCATCGTACTACTATTTTAGATTGTAGAGTGACCAGTTCTTTCGGTCGCCTACGTAACCGGAGTTTGACAATGTTTGCAATTTAATTTATTTTTACCATGGTCCCACCGCACTACATGTGTTTCTTTTCCAAAACATTTCCTTCACAACTTAAATAGACGGAGCCCCGCAAGCGGGGCTCCTATTTCTGGGCGGTTTGCCCTTCGGGCATCTGAAGCTACCTAACGAACCTAACCTACTTACCTACCTACGCTTTTTTCCCCAAAGTGTAATGATTTCACGGACGTCTCACTAAATCAATAGGTAGGTAGGTTAGGTTCGTTAGGTAGCTTCAGATGCCCGAAGGGCAAACCGCTCAGAAATAGGACGTCTAGTTAAGTTGCGAAAGAAATGTTTTTTGAAAAGAAACAGTCCGACGAACTCCAGATTTGATGGACACCCCAGCGTTTGTCAGGCAGCGCCACGGGTGTTAAAAATGGGAACTAAAAACTGTCAAAGCGGCGGCTAATGACTCGCTGTATTACATTACGGCTAGCCGTGTTGAAGAACGTATGGCGCCGAATACATTCCGGCGGATTCTCATTCAGCCGCATTCAATCCGGCTAATCGTTAAACCGCCGCATTTCAAAACGCCCCTGTTTTTGAAAACGGCTAGCCGTAATGTAATACGGCGGATTATACGATCCGACTGCGACATATACATACATATAAGTATGTATATCGTCGCTTAGCAGCCATAGTACAACCTTTGCTTAGTGTGGGGCTAGGTTGATCTGTGTAAGATATCCCCTGATAAAAAAAACCGGGCAAGTGCGAGTCGGACTCGCGCACGAAGGGTTCCGTACCATAATGCAAAAAAAAAAACAAACAAAAAAAAGCAAAACAAAAAAAACGGTCACCCATCCAAATACTGACCACTCCCGACGTTGCTTAACTTTGGTCAAAAATCACGTTTGTTGTATGGGAGCCCCATTTAAATCTTTATTTTATTCTGTTTTTAGTATTTGTTGTTATAGCGGCAACAGAAATACATCATCTGTGAAAATTTCAACTGTCTAGCTATCACGGTTCGTGAGATACAGCCTGGTGACAGACGGACGGACGGACGGACGGACGGACGGACAGCGAAGTCTTAGTAATAGGGTCCCGTTTTACCCTTTGGGTACGGAACCCTAAAAACCGGCCAAAAGCGAGTCGGACTCGCGCACGAAGGGTTCCGTACCGTTACGCAAAATACGGCAAAAAATCACGTTTGTTGTATTGGAGCCCCACTTAAATATTAATTTTATTCTGTTTTGTTATAGCCGCAACGGAAATATGTACATCATCTGTGAAAATTTCAACTGCCTAGCTATCACAGCTATACAGCCTGGTGACAGACAGACAGACGGACACCGGAGTCTTAGTAATAGGGTCCCGTTTTTACCCTTGGGGTACGGAACCCTAAAAAGATTGTTCCGTTCTTACTGTAGTATAGCCTTAAATCATACTCTTTTTCTATGTTACCCAGAGCCTGACACTCTCCTCTTCTGGCGTCGCAACGGCATCGTGATCGAGCGTGCGGAGGCGTCGCGCCCGCGCACGCTACGCGCTACAGTTAGCGTGACCAACGCGACGCGCGCCGAGCTAGACGCGCACTACGAGTGCCTCGCGCAGAACGCCGACGTCACTGAACCGCTGAGCGCGAGCGTGCTGGTCACTATGTATTGTGAGTAGTTAAGCTACTCGTAATAGTGTTTACTTAGGGCCAGTTGCACCAGCCACATTTGACAGACTGGTCAACGTCAGCCGGCGCGCCCCGGCGCGCCACTATGAAACTTTCCATACATAACAATTTAGCGAACTCTTTAACGATACGAACAGTTTGGTGCAACCGACCCTTAGTACACAAGATGTCTCTGTGTTTTATTATACATACCTTTGACGCTGCGCGCTATTGTTTATACAAACGGCGTCCGCAACGTCGTGCATGTGCACAGAGCTGGCAAGCGGGTTAACGAAAAATGGTATGAGCGCCGCTAAAGGTGAAATCGGACGGTTCATTTTCGTGTTTCATTATTTATCTTTCTCAAAGTGACACGTGTAAACACAACATGAACCAAAAGTGAAAAATGAATTCATTAGTGAAATAATCCAACAGTGTTGGATATTTTCACTCGCACTCCGAATGAACAAAAAAAAACCGGGCAAGTGCGAGTCGGACTCGCGCACGAAGGGTTCCGTACCATAATGCAAAAAAAAAAACGAAAAAAAAGCAAAAAAAACGGTCACCCATCCAAGTACTGACCACTCCCGACGTTGCTTAACTTTGGTCAAAAATCACGTTTGTTGTATGGGAGCCCCATTTAAATCTTTATTTTATTCTGTTTTTAGTATTTGTTGTTATAGCGGCAACAGAAATACATCATCTGTGAAAATTTCAACTGTCTAGCTATCACGGTTCGTGAGATACAGCCTGGTGACAGACGGACGGACGGACGGACGGACGGACGGACGGACGGACGGACGGACGGACGGACGGACGGACAGCGAAGTCTTAGTAATAGGGTCCCGTTTTACCCTTTGGGTACGGAACCCTAAAAATGAACAGTGTGAACACAGAGTGAATGTTCATTCAGATTTGGCATATTTTTCTCGAATCCTGTGGCTAGTAGTACCTAGGAAACTAGTACTTCTTGGAAAAACCAGGATATGGTATTTGTGGGTACTCTGTAAAAATATTCCAGAGTTCTAAAACAATCGCCAGTATAGGTAAGTGCAAAAGTGACAGACGATAAAAAAGGAACCATGCTGCCACCGCTGATGTAACTAGGTAATAGTAGAAGTTCTTCAAAATTACTTAATCCGCATATGATTGCGATACAATTCAGGATCTTCAATGGCTAGTTTCACCAATGTATTCAAAGCTAGCACCCACCACCGTCGACGTTTTCTTTGCTTTTTGCTTGTTTATATCTTTATTAAATTATCACAAATAAGAAATAATCCAAGACGCACAACTTCATTCGACGCCATGTGAACATGCAATGAAAGAAAAGTGAATCATTCACTCAAGTGAACATTCATTCGAGTGAACCGTCTGATCCCACCTTAGTGATTTAAACGCGGGCGCGTGCGATGGATTTTACTTAAAATTTCACCCGCACGCGTGCGGACGCTCCGTGCACGCGTGCAACGTGGCGGACGCCCTATAAGACAGCCGGGTTTAACTCGATTTAATTTAATTTAATTTCAGTGCCTCCTCTAAGCGTGGAGATACGCTTAAACAACAATGTAGATTTTGAAGCCGGCCAACCCCGGGTGGTGGACTGTGTGGTGGTCGGCTGCGTGCCTCCCCCCTCCATCACCTGGCACCTGGGGGACACGCTGCTGAGACCGAGCGTGCATAAGGTAGGTAGTTAGGTACCTATCCTTTTCCCCATATTAGCAAATTTGTTGTATTTTAAAGGCGTCCAGAAACGGCCTTGGTTGAATTTTTATCACCTGTCGTGCCATGCGTCGCTTTCACACTTAGGTACATATATATTTGTTAGAACGTGACAGGCCTGGTGACAAATGATAAAGAGGCGACCATCTTAGCCCTACAGATTTGGTAAACGTGCCAGCGTGCCACATTATGTCTAACTAGAGTCTGTGCGGTAAGAGAAGAGTCCTGGAATTAGGGTTGCCAGATGGTCGGGATTTCGAGGGATTCTCCCGATTTTTTGTATGTGTTCCCGATTCCCGACAAATCGAAAATTGACCCGAAAAACATCTTCACGTTATAAAACAATAATTTCAAGTTCCGAAGTGTCGTCGAGCGAGCGAGCGAGCGACCAGCGTCGAACGCGTCGAGCAGCTGACGTAGTGCCAATAATGTAAAATATCGTTGTTTTTAATAGAATTACTTTAAATTGAATGTTTTTTTCCCGACTTAAGTCCCAAAATCCCGAAAAATTGATATGTTTTCCCGATTATAGCGCCTTTCGATCTGGCAACCCTACCTGGAATGTATGGGTCCCAATACATTCCACGACTTCTCTTTCCGAACAGACTACGCGCGTGTATTTCCTAGTACCTATGTACAAGTTTACACTTTTTGGCTTATTACAAAGGAGTATGGTCAGTGGCGGATTTGCAGTCTTTGCCGCCCTAGGCCCCGGGCCCTATAGCCGCCCCTTTCGCAGCACCCATCTTATATTGACCCATTGACTACATTTTAAGTTATGTCTTGTTATAATCAGCGAATTTTTTGTCACAATTTGCCGCCCCTAATTTTTTTGCCGCCCTAGGCCCGGGCCTACTGGGCCTTAGGGCAAATCCGCCACTGAGTATGGTGCAAAAGTGTAAACATATTTTTGACGTCGACTGTACCTAAATGACGTGCTAGGGGGCTATTCATAAATTACGTCATTTCAAATTAGGGGGGGGGGGGGGGGTCTGGACATCGGATGATGGTAGCATGACGTAGGAGGACAGCCCCTAGCTAGCGGAGCGTTTACCAGATATCGATGCACCATAAAAGGAGGTGACTGAACTGTTTATTTGTTAATTTAATCTTATAAACCCAAGTGCAGTGGCTAAACGAAACATTGTCAAGATTCCGCGAATAACACGTATTATAGGCCAATTTTACAGAAAGTTACTAGAATTGTAAAGTTAATGAGGCTTGAGAAGTATTAGGAATATAGCTATGTACTACGAAGTAAGTAGACGGTGAAAGAACGGAAAGCGGTGATCATGCATGACTTTCATAATATTATATTTACCGTCAAATAATTATTATATAATTTGCAGGAACTCCACGACGGCAATTACACAGTATCCTCATTGACACTAGCGCCATCTCTCCGCGACGGCGGGCGCGAGCTCGCGTGCCGCGCCCACAACTCCCATCTCCCCGGGCTGGTGTTCCAGGACGAGGTCACCCTGAACGTGGGCTGTGAGTTGTCAATCCCGGTTAGTTATACGTGGACACTGGCGCCATCTGTCGACGGCGGGCGTTCAACTCCCACTTCCTAGGGCCAGGTGTTCCAGGACCAGGTCACCCTGAACGTGGGCTGTGAGTGTACTAAGTATTCCTACTCCACGCTAGATGGCGGCAGCAATTAACCGTTATGTCACTTCGTAGAATAGGCATTTGTTCGCGTGGTTTAAATTAGTTGTTTGGAAATTCCGGGCGCTGATCGAAATATTATATCCGTTACTATTTCATGATGTGGGTATTGGCAAAACTACTTGTTTTGCGCTCATAATTATGTTCTTGGGGGTCAAAGAGTATAAGATAAGATAACTTTTATTCATTTAAAACTTACAATTAAACTCAAATTAAACTAAATACAAACTATTCTAAAATAAAATAAAATTAACCTTTTGAACGCCAAACTGCGCATCATTTGCCGTGCCACTGACGCCACAGGGGTTAATCTTAGTTTTGCCAAAGACATTATGTAACTCCGTATAAGATGAATAAAGTCTAAGGAAAAAACGTGCCTCGGAAATCAAGAAGAAGTAGAGATGGGTAGGGGTGAGTAAATACTGAGTATTTACTCGGTATTTACTCAAAGCACCCGATAAATACCCGTATTTACTCATTTAGGTGGGTAAAAACGATTGCTTATAAAATATTCAAAAAGTGAGATTTAAGAACAAAATTGTCTTTTATTGAAGAGTGCTAACGTGTATTAATAATATCTATAAAATAATAAGCATTATAGGACGCTTAATTTAGGAAAAAAAGGTAATTATTAGTGAGAGGCAAATTGTGATAATGCGTAGTTAACAATTTTGTTTTAAATAAGAAGGTATTTACTTTAAAAATATGGTACTTAAATTCATGTCGCGCAAAAGTGCGTGTTTACGCGGCACTTACGACCTTTTATTAAGGGTTTTTTTAAAGAAAACTCAAAAATGGCTCAACCGATGATGTTCAAAATATTGTTTTTTGTACTGTATTATACGGCTAATCTCCCGATATGTTTTCATATTTTTTCTGAACTTTGGTTCTAAAGTTATAGAGAGATAAACATTATTTTGGCCTTTCGAAACGGTTTTTTTCCAAAAAAATTCAATTTATCCAAAAATGTTCTTACAAACATTCCAGTTATTTTTAAACACCCATTTAATGATGTGCAACACGTTAGTGGTTTCTGAAATTTTTTTTTGTGACAAATATTTACATGTATGGAGTGCCCCTCTTAAAAATACATTTCTTACAATTTTGAGTACTTAATCCAGTAGCGGCTTACAAAATACACCTATATTTCAAATTGATATGCCCCTTTCAGCACTCTAAATAGTTTATACCTACCAATTTGGGTATAAACGAGTAAATACGGGTATATTGAGTACATACTGAGTATTTACTCGGTATTTACCCGTGAGTATTTACTCACTACCCATCTCTAAGAAGAAGTCATTCTCGGATAGATGGCACACACACCTTTGACCTATCCTCGGCTAGATGGCGTTGACGACACCGTTTTATATTTAACAATTTTAATACATAGGTATCAGTGAATAAACATGGGTCAAAATGATAAAAAAATAATAAAATCATTTATCCATATATATACATTCTTTGATAGTTTTTTACGTTTTCATTTTGAGTTTTATTCGTGTGTCGATAGATGGCAGTAAATTTACTGTGACTACAAAATTTACTATGACAGGACCCCTCTATACTATCTATTCTCTTTGGTTTTGCGAATAAATAATGCCAACCTAAAAGTGGGGTGTTTTTCAGTAGATTTTCATCAAAAAACGATCGAAGTCAAATGCCGTCTTTGGCGTCGTTGTCACGATTTTGCGTTGACGTCAATTGCCGTCTGTGGCGTTCAAAAGGTTAAAGTTATTTTTATTTATTGTTTTTTTTGACTTGTTTTTGTACCATATATATGAATAAAATTTTTAAAACTTATGCTAATTTGATTGCTACAATGGTAATTATACAATTTATACTTAAATACTAGTACATCCATGGATTCAAGTTAAAATAGGTAAAGATCAGTATACCAAAGAGTTGTGCCTATACTTATATATTATATATACATAGGACAAACTCTTCAAACATAATTGACCGAAGCGTAGCGAAGGTCTACGTTTTGACTCGAGCAATTTGCTTTCGTATGTCCGGATGTTCTCCTCTACAGGTCGCCATTCTTAACTGATTCTCATGAAATTTTGTGACCAGATTCTATGACTAAATAATTTTTTTTTGTCAATCCGGTTTTTGGAAATTTTTAAAAATGGCGGAGTCGTGATACCTGTCGCCTAAACAAATAGTCGTATCGATATCATAAGAGTTTTTTCTTTTTGAGACATGTTTACAGAGTTAATAGCAAAAAATGCAGAAAAAAATTATCGCTGGTTTAGGCGGTATTTAGATATTTAGTTTTGTATTTCCGGATGTTCTCCTCTACAGGTCGCAATTCTTAACCGATTCTCATGAAATTTTGTGACCAGATTCTATGACTAAATAATTTTTTTTTGTCAATCCGGTTTTTGGAAATTTTTAAAAATGGCGGAGTCGTGATACCTAGCGCTTAAACAAATAAACGTATCGATATCATAAGAGTTTTTTCTTATTGATATATGTTTATAGATTAAATGTCCAAAAATTCAGAAAATTTGTATCGCTGGTTTTGGCGGTATTTAGATATTTCGTTTTTACTTGCGAATGAGTAGCTAAATTTCGTCAGCTTTAGTAAGAACTATCATGGCGCATTTTGCAAACGTTCGCTTTTTTAGGGTTCCGTACCCAAAGGGTAAAACGGGACCCTATTACTAAGACTTCGCTGTCCGTCCGTCCGTCTGTCACCAGGCTGTATCTCACGAACCGTGATAGCTAGACAGTTGAAATTTTCACAGATGATGTATTTCTGTTGCCGCTATAATAACAAATACTAAAAACAGAATAAAATAAAGATTTAAATGGGGCTCCCATACAACAAACGTGATTTTTGACCAAAGTTAAGCAACGTCGGGAGTGGTCAGTATTTGGATGGGTGACCGTTTTTTTTTGTTTTTTTTTTTGCATTATGGTACGGAACCCTTCGTGCGCGAGTCCGACTCGCACTTGCCCGGTTTTTTTTTGTTTGTATCGGGAGGTCCCTGGTTCCATCCCCAGTAATTGTATGCTGCTACACAACTTTTTGTATTTTTTTATACTTAAATTTCGTATCAATTGTTGTTTTTTATTTTATTATTTTATTTTGAAAAAATGAAAAAAATCGTATTTTTTATTTATCAAGCGCGGGCTAAGCGTATTCGTTTAATTTTTGCAAGAGATGATGGCTTTTTGCACTTTAAAGAAAATTTGATTCTTGAATATACGGCGCCATACCTTTGGCCTCTATGCTCGTCTAGATGGCGACACCATTTTATATTTAACAATTTTTACTCATATCAGTAAAAGAACATGGGTCAAAATCATATGGCGTTCCAAAAATAAAAAAAAAACATTTATCCATACATATACCTATACATTTATTGATATTTTTTATTCATTTTCATTTTAATCCTGTATCGAAAGATGGCAGTAAATTTACAGCACTGATTTACAGTGACTACAAAAATTAGTACGACAATAACCCTCTACTATAGGGACCGTGCGCGTTGGAGGGTCTGCCATCTTGTGGTCTGAATCGGAAACATGTACATTGCCAAAGCAAGTTCTACCATCTACCGTTCTTGTAGGTACGTTTCCTTATGCATAGTATAGGTTTTGTCATCTTGTGGGCTACATCGGAAGCATAAACGTCACATTTACGCCTCACGCCAAAAATCTGACGGCTCCTATGCCGCCCCCTATAGTTCACGCACGCCCCCTATAGGGACCGTGCGCGTTGGAGGGCCTGCCATCTTGTGGCCTGAATCGGAAACATATGTGCACATGTACATTGCCAAAGCAAGTGCTACCATCAACCGTTCTCGTAGGTACGTTTTCTTGTGCATAGTAGGTTCTGCCATCTTGTGGGCTACATCGGAATCATAAACTACACATCTACGCTTCGCGCCAAAGATCTGACGGCTCCTGTGCTGCCCCCTATAGTTCATGCACGTCCCCTATACAATCTATTCTCTTTAGAATTTAGATTAGTTATATATTTAAATTCTTACTCGACTAAAATTAAAAGCATGAAACTCCTTCTATTGCGACTCGAGGAGGAACAAAGACTGAAAAGACTGGCAAACCAAACGCGCACGAAGCTTCTCAGTTGCAGTTTACAGGCTAATTAAAAGGTAATGTTGGTTCCCTAACATAAGTAGAGTTAGACCAAGAAAAGTCTGCAGAGATTTTGACACTGGCACAAATAACATTGGCACTGCGTGTGCTGTCAAAATCTCTGCAGACTTTTCTTGGTCTAACTCTATCCACTTTTCTATACATTAGTACGAGTATGGCGACGTGGATACTTAAGTTGGGGCACCGACCGTACACTGACATCGGAATGATATTTTTATCATGTTATTTAGTAGTCATCGTGCGTCTCGTTTGCGCCAATACATGTATATACGGACAAGAACCAGCGAAATGCACGATAACTAAATGACATCAGTTAGACGTCATTCTGATATCAGTGTACGTTTGAATTGGCCTGTTAGCCAAAAATTGTTTCGTATGTCCATCTGTTCAACTCTACTGGTCGCATTTCTAAACCAATCCCCGAATTTTGTAAGCAGGTTCGATAGTTAAGGTTTTAATTGTCAAATTAGATTCTCTAAATTCTTCTAAACAACGAAGCCATACATTTACTCAGTTTTAAGCTCAGCTCGCGAGGTCTACAGCTCACAGAGCCACTAGTCTAATTTGTTCCTAATCGCTTCAGATCGTCCAGTGTGCCTGTCAAGTGGCGAGGAGACCATCGGTGCCGTGCCTGGGGAGGCCGAGACAGTAACTTGCGTGGTGGAGGCGGCGCCGGAGCCCCTGCAGTTCAGCTGGACCTTCGCGGACTCGCGCACCCTGTACACCAGCGTTAAGGTAGTTTCTGATCGTCCAGTCTGCCTGTCAAGTGAAGTGGTCTTCCAAAACGAATAGGGGTCTCCAATAACCATTTTTTGATCTAGTTAATACTTTCGGAAATAATCGCTCCGAAAAAAAAAGTATGTGCCCCCCCCTCTCTAACTTTTGAACCATAGGTCCAAAATATGAAAAAAATCGTGAAACTTAAGCTTAATAAATACATTCAATAACTCGCTACGCTCGTGGTTCAATTTTGGAATCTTTCGCTTGTGCTCGGGTATCAAATCAATATTAGCACCAGCGGTTAAACAACAACTTTGCCCCCTTCTAAAAGAAATAACTATTAATATTATGTGTTATTAAATTTCTTTAGACTGCTATTAATGAATTTTGTAAATGACTCTATTGATGTTTCTTTTAGTGTTATGTTACTTAAAATTGTACGGTTCCACGTCACAGGAATCATCACTTAAAGCTACAAAACCCATATCTCCCACACTAATCCATACAAACACTTTCTGGGCAACAGACGAGTAGGCTTGAAATAAACTCCCGGAAGACATATGGTTTGGGTACAAAACTTGAATCAGTTAAAAAATAAATTAGATGATTACTGGATTCAGGCCTGTTTATTAAACAATAAATAAAACTGACCAACCTTTTTCAGAAATTGTCAGGCCACCATCACCGATACAGCTCAACGCTCACCTGGCTGCCGCGAGCCGGCGACTACGGCGCGCTGCTCTGCCGAGCGACGAACTCGTTCGGCGAGCAGAAGCGCGCGTGCGCGTACGTGGTGGCGCGGGGCGGCGCGCCGCGGGCGCCGCGGTGCCTGGTCAGGGAGGTGGGGACTCTGAGGATTCAGTGCAAGAAAGGTGAGCTTCTGGAGGTTTAAATCTAGGTATGTCAGTTAGATGGCAGAAAAAACAATACAAGTACTAAACCGTGGAGAGCTTGAAATTCCATTCAGTGCAGGAAAGATACGTTTTGGTGTCAGAAGTCCAAATTTACGTTTGACAGACACGACAACGCACTTCCTTAACCACCGAAGGAAAGACCCAGATATTTTAAACGTATATATATTCTTCAAATATACCACTTAGGGCCACTTGCACCATCCCACTAACCCGGGTTAACCGGTTAAACCCGGGTTAGTGGGATGGTGCAAGAGGCGCTTAGGAAAGTTAAGAATAGTTGGAACAACCCCTAGGTAATAAAAAAGTCATGACGGCGTCGTCGCACATTTTCTTGGTCACAAGTTTAAGGTGTCAAGAGTGTCAAGGCGTATTAACCATTTCAGATTGGGACGGCGGCCGGCCCCAAACCGTCCACCTTGTGGTCCGCGATGCCACCGGCACGGTGGTCACCAACGCTTCCGACGCCGCGGGCCACTTCCAGCTAGCGTTGGCCGGGCGCAACCTGAGTGCGGTGGTGTACGCGAGCAACAGTAGGGGCCGGAGCGAGGAGGTGGAGTTACAGATGCAGAATACGCCGACGAGCGCTTTTGGTGAGGCTTTAAGGATATACAGATTTAAATATAAAAGATTTTATCGCTGACGTCAATAGATAATTTCTCGAACGGTATAAGTCTAAAATTATCAGTGTGTATCATGGTAACCCATACAATTTAACAGTCCGTGGACTAATAATATTAGTCTAATACCGTTCAAGAAATGGCGACGGTTAGACGCTATCCCGGACAAACATAGAATCAAGTGTCATAGCGGGCGTCAGTCGACTTACGAGCGACCGAAGTAGTTCTTTAATTTTACTTACTTGGCCGACGCGATGACCCAAACGGAGTCGTGGTCTCCAACACAAGAGTAGGTACGCCATTTTACCCGGTCCTGCGCGAATTCACCCATATTCTCACTGACGCCGAGCTCATGGAGATCTACCTCCACTCTATCCGCCCAACGATATTTGAGTCGCTTAACTCGCTTAACTTCAAACTCTGGTAAATCCATCGGCCAGATTGTGCGATTTTGGTATTAAGAAAAAGTAATAGGGTAGATATTTGCTGAGAGGGTCGAATGGATTTACCCGTGTTTGAAGTTAAGGTACACGTTTAGGAATTTTAGGATCACCAACAGGATGGAGTCGTGGTCGACCCGAGTATGCTCAGAGGCAGCCAGCCCTATCTTCACCCTCCACCCATCCTTTCGAGGTGGCCAAGCAAGGAGACGATGTGCTTTGGTCTCACCTATTGTGTGTCAGGGCTGCAGAGAGGAACCGGCGGACTATCCGCGCCGTGTCCAAGATCACCGCCTTTTGCATCTGGCTCTTGATCCAACCACCTAGCGAGAGTCTCTCAAGATGTTGATCGAGACTCTTCGCTATTAGACCGTTCACTGGAACAATTATCGGGACAATGATCGCCTCGGCTATCTTTTCTGTTTCGGCATTATTTACCTAAATATTATGGGACTGCTGTCTGCTACCCGGCGGATAGAAATACCTACGGCTGGTGGAAAAATTAAGTGAAAAAATATAATTACTGTTTTTAGAGGAGTCATTTTCATTCTAGCAGTGATAGAGCCTACACCGGTCCGCGGTTGGGCACGTTGGCTCGAGGTGTCAGCTATAGTTGTCGTTGCCACGGTCGCTATAGCGGCGACAACGCTCTGCGTGCGCGCGGTGCGAGCGAGGAGACACACGGACAACCCTGATCTGGTGCCGAGGGCGGATGGTGAGTGTTTGGGTTCCCTCCACATATGTCGACGCGGAATCGGCAAAAGCGAAAAAGCGGTCGATGCGTCGGCAGGCGCCTGCCGGTGCGAGCCAAGCCGAACGACGGCATTTTCGCTCTTATTGCGCGGGCATAAAGCATTTTCCTATCGGCTTTTGCCGAATGCTCGTCGATATATCTGGGGAGAACCTTTGCCGTTGTCACTGTCACTGTCGCAGCGACAACGCTGCTATATCTATCTGTGTGTGTGGTTATTATCGTTCACTGTTTTGTGAGTGTATCGATAAATATATACTTAGGCTAGGCGCCATTCATTTATTACGTAAGACGATTTTTGCCAGTATTTGACCCCCTCCCTCCATTATGTAAGAAAAAATAAGAATAGGCTGACCCCCTTCCCCCCTCTATATTACCATATATTACGTAAGAATCTAAAGGAAAAAATAGTATGTTTGGTTTGAAAAAAAAAAAACATTTTTGGAACGTTTATTTGTACCTATAAAGGTACTGGAGCCCGTTTAGGCTAACTCTGCACCGAGTTTGATAGCATCATAGAGTGTGGAAGTATTATTTTAAACGTCATAATTATATAGAAATTAAAAAAAAACCCGGCAAGTGCGAGTCGGACTCGTGCACAAAGGGTTCCGTATCATAATGTAAAAAACGGCAAGAAAAAAAAACGGTCACCCATCCAAGTACTGACCCCGCCCGACGTTGCTTAACTTCGGTCAAAAATCACCTTTGTTGTATGGGAGCCCCACTTAAATCTTTATTTTATTCTGTTTTAGTATTTGTTGTTATAGCGGCAACATAAATACATCATCTGTGAAAATTTCAACTGTCTAGCTATCACGGTTCGTGAGATACAGCCTGGTGACAGACGGACGGACGGACGGACGAACGGACGGACGGACAGCGGAGTCTTAGTAACAGGGTCCCATTTTACCCTCTGGGTACGGAACCCTAAAAACACATCTTTGTGGTCTTACGTAAGAACTATGAAAACCCTCTCCCTCTCCCTTGTAAGAAAAAATAAGATATGTTCGACCCCCCTCCCACCCCTAAATCGTCTTACGTAATTAATTAATGGTGCCTTATAACAAATATTCGAGATGAACACACAGATAAATGCCATTACCGGGTTTCGGACCCAAACATCTTTGCTAATCCTAATGAACTCCTTTCTGGCAACAGGAACGTTCCATCGCGAGCCAGACTTCGTGAGCGGCGAGCGGGTCCTCGGCACGACCAACATCACCGTCAACCAGCTGGCTTCGTGTCAGAATGTAAGTCAGTTTACATTTTCACCATTTATCCCGAAATACCCCAACAGACATTTATTCCACCAACTTTATAATCCAACTCAATCATAACCTTGGGGCTATTCATAAATTACGTCATTTCAAATTAGGGGGGAGGGGTTGGTCTGGACATCGGATGATGGTAGCATGATGTAGGAGGAAACGGGGTCATTCGAAGCATGCTTTTTGGATGATTTTAGGGGGAGGGGGGGTCAAAATCGTCCAAAATCGATGACGTAATTTATGGACAGCCCCCTTTCAGTCAGGGTTGGCAACTGTCAAAAGGTTTTTAAAGAAAGGTTAAGCAAAGGTTTCAGCATAGGTTTTACCTAAGGTAGAAGTACTAGTGCTCGACGCTGCACTAGTATTCGACACGGGCACTTTATGTCATGGGCAGTTTATAGTACCTATATTCTATACACTGAGGGGCATACACTAATTACCTTTGAAATGTGAAGCTTAACTTCAAACTCGTGTAAATCCATTCGACCATCTCAGCAAAATTATATACAAAAGCAACAGACCGCCACACATGTGCCATAAATATAAGAAATAAAGATAAAATAGCCATACCATCAAGTAACTTACAAATTAGTAACAAGAGCCCTCACGTAATGACTATAAGAATTTATAATTACCTTCCAAAAGAAATAACTAACGAGCAAACATACACAAAATTTGTTACTAAGCTAAAAACCTACCTAATAGACCACAGTTTTTACTCCCTGCAAGAGTTTTTCAATGAAAATAAGTATAATTCAAAGATAATAAAATAATAATTTTGTTATATTTAATAGGCGTAGAAATAGATAAATAGATAAATTATAGTGTACCTTTCTTATGTGTATACATATTTTATATGCACGTGTATTTGCAATGCCCTTGTAGGGTAACATGTTGTAACCTTATTGTACTTGTAGAGTAAGATCAATATGTGAGCAATAAACATATTCTATTCTATTCTATTCTATTTTTTTTTTTAATGATTGTTGGTGTTTTTGTATTTTATGCCTATTTGTATGGAATGTGTATTTGTAGTTTTGTTGTGTATTAGTTTTATGATAAGTGATGGAGGTCAGATTAAGTACCTAATATTGTTTTAGTTATTCCTGATACTATTATTATGATAGTTTGGTTCCCCAATTATAGTTAATCACTGCTTTTGATTCTATTCTATTCTATTCTGTTCAAATAGGTATCTACATTATTACCCTTTCTCAACACCAAAATCGCATCATCTGGCAGATGCCCGCGTACCATAACTACATGCTGTATACCTACATTACATAGGTACATACATATAAATAATAAGACTTATTAATATATTTATTGCAGCAGTACTCGTCATCGCCAGTGCCCTCCTGCCGAGTGTTGGTGGGGTGTCCCCACCCCCCACCAGACACGTGTCCTGCCCCGCAACATTCATACTACGTATAACCTTTAACCGCCAGTCGTCAACTGACACGCGCCTCAAGCCTTCATGGTGAATAGGTACTGTTAGTTATTCTGTGACGGTGACGCGCGTGGCGTTCAAACGGTAATACATTGACTGTCCAGGCATAGAGAATAAAATACATAAGAGTGCTCACTCCATACATCAGTTTACCAAAACTATTTTCGTAGTCGACATCTAGCATAGAGTAGCGGAATTATCAGTACTGCTACTTGACAATACCTAGTTCCGACGACCGAAAAGTCTAATGCTCAACAATTTTCAGCTAATAATATAACCGGATTAACCGGAAAGCTATCGCAGAGTCGCGGCACTCAAGACGTAGTACCTATTACCTAGTAGCGGTACTGATCATTCCGCTACTCGATGCTAGATATCGACAACGAAAATAATAGTCGTTTTGGTACCAAAACTGATGTATGGAGTGAGCACTCGATGCTTACTATATTCTCTATGGTCCAGGGTAACCAACACCGAGTTGTGCCTACTGCTATTTTGGCGAACCACTTGAACGAAGAGCTTATAAAAAGTGCCTATAAATATTATAGCTTCGTTAGAACTGAATTAGTGCTTTATGACTTATACATTAAAACTGATAGTCCCCATTTGAGCGTAAAAACCCATAATGACTTTGGCATAGTTAGATAAAAAAGTCAATTCATAATCATTAAATACACAAGTCGCTGGAAATGTTTCGCTCCGTAACGAGTAGCTTCAACACGCATTGGCGGATCGACTCAAACTGAGTCTGCTAATTGTCAATTTTATATTTTAACTAATGTTGTGATGGGGACAGCATCAATCCGTGCGGATACTTGTAAGAGCCTTAAATTATATGTATCATCACATTTTATAATTCTAGTCAAACTAGCTTTAATGTTGTAAATAAACTTTTTTATACACTGATATGTTTTTTATTTACTAGCCATGTGGTAAACTGCAGCGGTCGGCAACCTTTTAGCTGCCAAGGGCCACATAGTAGTTAACGAAGTGGACTCGGGCCGCACTTTGTTAATATTTATGACTTTATCAGACATTGTCATTTGTCAATATTACATACAAAATAGCAAGGGGGGCTCGCGGGCCGCAAGTGAGAGGTTCGCGGGCGCATGTGGCTCCGTGGGCCGCTGGTTGCCGACCGCTGTGGTAAAGGAACTAAAACCCATGACCACGGGTACAAACTTTCATAGAAGTTTGGTCTGGTCCAATGACCAAGAGAAGTGTGGAACGATTTTGATAGCATACGCAGTGCAAGTGTTCTTTATAAGTCATAATTTCATAGAAGTTTGACGTTTAAAATGACACATGCACTGCGTGTGCTATCAAAATCGTTGCAGACTTCTCTTGGTTCAACTCTACCTATCAAATGTCTATTAGGTACTAGCGACCCGCCCGGGTTCGCACGGGTTAACAAATACACCTAAACCTTCCTCAAGAATCACTCTATTGATAGGTGAAAACCGTATGAACATCCGTCCAGTAGTTTGAGTTTACGAGTATCGCAAACATACATACAGACAGACGCCGCGGGGGACTTTGTTTTATAAGTTAAGGTGTAATGATATTTGACATGTCAATCCTTTTTATCCTATATAGCCGCCATCACTGTCACACACACAGATTATAAATCAGACTAAGAGCCGACGCGCACTGTCGACTAGTCGTCGGCGACTAGGTTTCTCGGCGACCAAAACAGGCAACTAGGGCCAGGCCTGGCCTGGAGACCAAGCCGAGCGCAAGCATCACTATGGATGGATACAAATTTGTCGTCTCGACAGTTGCTCGCAGTGTGAACGCTTCCATATGGACCCGTGTTCTTGCTGTTCGCCAGTGCAGTCGCTTGTGCGTCGCCACTACACAGCGAGTCACCGAGTCGGCCGGGCGACTAGCGACTAAGTCCATAAACTCCTATACAGGGCGTCCCAAGACTATGGGACATCAAGGAAAAGTACCTTAAATATCGTAGATACGATATTTTGCTGAAAGAAGACATTATTTTAATTTAAAAAACAATTTAAATTGCATTCATAGATTTTTAAATAATTACATGGTTGAACCGGGAATCGAACCCGTTACACGAGAAAAAAATTACCCTATAGCTTTATTATACCGATCGAAAGGCTTCATCATAAGGATTCTTTTTTGCTAAATAACATAGTGTCAGAAATAAAAGGAAGACCATGAATATTAACATAACGACTCTAACGACTGCCTTTCCACTGAAGCAGAGACGTGCGGGAACCAACTTCTCCGCTCATAAAATACAAAACAAACTATAGTTTTCATCATTTATTTACATTTTATTATAAAACATACAACACCTACATTTACTCCTGATATGTCATATCACATTTCCTAAATAGTAACACAGGCATTGCAGGACAGTATACAGGGTGAGATTTACGCGGTCCACAAATTTATTATAATAAAATATATAGGTATATCAGAAAAGATTATCATTGCAATCATTAAGGGGCCCACTGATTACCAGTTCGCCGGACGATATCAGCCTGTCAGTTGTTCGGAACTGTCACCTTATGCGTTTAACTGACAGGCTGATATCGTCCGGCGAACTGGTAATCTGTGGGCCCCTTTACGTCGCTTGACGAGAGAATTTGATTTGTCAAATTTATATTACCGTAGTATATAAGCGGTCAAGATGATCAAAATGATCTGCACAGACACCTTTAACAACGCAGTACAGTCATTTTAATGATCTTAACCAAAATAAATATCAAACGAAGTTGAGTTCAATAGAAATTGCGAATAATATGAATACATATACTTGGTCAAGCAAATCTTCTCAGTAGCAAAAGGCGACAAATTTGAAAAATCGCGGGATAGCAACACTGTTTTCGAATAATTCCAAAATCGCGTGTCATCTGTGTTTTATCTGTGGAATGTGGATCGTGAATGACAGGACAGCCATCTTGTTTGTTTACATTCTGAATCGTTGCTATTTCAAGAGCTGCTGTCACCATTAAGCCCTCGTATACCGGAGCGCGGATCCGCGTACGAGGAAAATATTAGAAAAAAATTATCACGGCACACGAGAGGTTAAATACCAATATAGATATTAAATAAGATTGTGCATGAACTGCTCTTTGAGTGTTGTCCTACTTCACTTTGCTGTACATTGCTACTGACGTACTTTACTTGACAGACTATAGTTATGACAGATTTTGTTGGTATAACCTAACATTATTACAAAGGTTGTTTTGACTGAAATATTTAATCAACATACATATGTATAGATGGTCAAGCAAATCTTGTCAGTAAAAAAAGGCGCGAAATTCAAATTTTCTATGGGGTGATATCCTTTCGTGCCTACATTTTTCAAATTTGCCGCCTTTTTCTACTGACAACATCTGCTTGACCCAGTATACATATATCAAGTAAAAAATTACATAAATAATACATTTAGTATATAAACTACTGATAAGATCATGGTTGTCTTTTATTTAGAAAGTGTAAGATTACGAAGTAACGAAGGTAAATTGGTTTGTTTACATTAATTGCCATTTATATTGAACCACACTTTACCTAAGTACCTAGTCACCAAAGAGTTATTGATTGTAGAATAGGTATCTTCAATATTCTCGCGTTATCCCGGCTTTTTGCCACGGCTCGGCTCATGGGAGCCTGAGGTCCGCGCGGCAACTAATCCCAAGAATTGGCGTAGGCACTAAGTTTTACGACAGCAACTGTCATCTGACCTCCCAATCCAGAGGGGGAACTGGCCTTGTTGGGTTTCCTCACGATGTTTTCGTTCACCGTAAAGCGACTGACATATATCAATTATATTTCGTACAGCCGGGGTTTGAACCTGCGACCTTCGCATGCTCGTACCGCTAGGACACCAGCGATTAGTAGAATAGAGAATAGGGGGTATTACTGCAATGTTCTGCCGCCAGAGTGCAGCACTAGCACCCATCGTAAACCATAGGACATAGAGTAACTTATACATACTGTGCCTTAAACTGTTTTTTGACAAGTTTCCACAGACAATAAAATATGATATTGATACATCAAGGCGGTTTGTTTACAAAGGACCTACCGGTAAACGCGAAAATCGAAACTCGGCTATCTGCTCTTTATCGCTCGAATATGCAAGAGTGATAGAGAGGTAGACAACAAAATTTCGACTCTCTCGTTTGCGGTAGACCCTTGGATTGTGACTGATTGTGGTGTGGCGCCACCTACGCAGAATTTCGCGTAATAGTCCCTATTGTAGCGCGAATATAGAATAATTTTTAAAAATCGTATCCTAGAGACAACTGGTTTAGATGACGCTGTACGGCGCCGCAAATTTTGTGGTCTGGTCAATATGGTTAAGTGTGGCCGGCCTTCACATAAGGGCTTGTTCACACAATGATTAGTCGAAAATCGAAATTAAACTTTCGTAATAATTAGTGTTTATTGCGAGTTCATGCATTTCGCTACTTGCCACTTGCATTTAGTGGCAAATGCATAAACTCGCAATAAACACTAATCAAGGTATCATTATGGAATCGGAATTCGTAAATTTCAAGCAGCTATCTATGTTATTGTTACTCCAATTTGGCCTTAATTGGAGTAAAAGAGAAATAAGATGCCCGAAATTTGCGAACTTTCGTGTTCGCTGTAGGCCCCCAGGCCCTAATGTGAAGGCCAGCCACATTAAGCCCGCAGCCACACTTACATGTATTTATATTGAATAAATTGTATAGCGTAAAATTTTACAAACATGGCAAGTGCATAATTTACCGAGCCGTACAAAGTGCCCTCTATATTAGCTGTCGATTTCTAAGCACGTATTTGCCATTACACATCTTCTACAACCAATAAATCTTTGGTGATGATCAATCGGACCTTTTGGGCAATAAAAATGGGGCCAGAGCAGCGGTTTCACGCACACTTATTCGAGGCAATCGCGCAGTCTAACTCCACAACGTGATTGGTTGATGAGTTCGCAGCACGCGCGCGATTGGTCGCAACTAGTTGCGTTACTCTGCAAGATTGGCTCGAATTCGAGAGTAACACCGCTGAACTAGCACCATTCTTAGTGCCCGTAAGGACTTGGATATATGTCAATATAGCCAATGTATCGAAATGGCTAGGTAATTTAATTGTATTAATAAATAGCATTTAAACTAAATAAAAATAAAGTTTTAAAAGTTTAAATACAATAAATTAACAAGTATTCATTAGAGGTAATAAGAATAAGAGATAAATTGAGCTGATTTATACATAAATATAATCTTATCTAAAATACTTTAACATTGGTTATAATTCTTAATAATACATATTAAATATATCAACATCAATGCCTATGAAAACTAGTGCAATAATGATTTTTGTCTCTCAATAACTATATTCGTGGTTTGGCTTCAGGTGAAACCTTTAATATTATAATATTCTTTCAATCTAGATTTCTTCTAACAAAACTTTCTCTCATATCATTTATATACAACAATATATAAATTTAAACACGTATTACATATTTTTTAACAAAGAATTTCGTACAATATAAAGTTTTATAGCTTTTAGTATAAACCTGCAATACTTCATGGCACTTTAGAAAACGAACATCGGGGTTGGAATGGGCATAACAATTTCTCAAAAAAGATTTATAAATAAATTATATAACCTATAATTTCGTACCATGTAAAAATATACATATGTGCGGTCTAATTGCCGCGACCCATACAACATGTATGGAAGGAGTCGTGGCAATTAGACGCAAGCGCAGACACGTTCTCAGAGAACGACCCAGTTATTACACTTATTACTTACAGTACATATGGTGCTACTTTTATTTATTTATTAATTAGCACTTTACCTGCTAACTTTTATCGAAAATGTAAAGGACTATAGGGTAAATCGTTAAGTACTGGCCACGATATGGTTGTTTGTTTGCACCCCAGAGGTGCAAAGGGCCTTCACAAGCTCGCGCCACTCCTTCCTATCTTCATTCAGCGACCCTTCTGGCCTCGCTCCAGCTCAACCAGCTCAGACTGCTTGATACCTTATACTAAAAATTAATGATGTCTATAGGTGAAAATAATTCATCAGTATAAGGTGGCCACTGGCCAGTTACTAGAGTGGCCAGTAATTGACGATTTACCCTATGTATTGTAAAATGTTGTACGATACCTACACGTGCGAATAGGTAATTCGCAACGTGTGTATACTTTTGCACTTGTATCGTAATGTACTATTACGCAACAAGGGAGCAAAGTGAGCTATTTCAGTGTGTGCTGGTTTTATAAACTATTGCAATGTAGCAAAAAATAGTAAATGGATATGACCATTCCACTCTACCGATGACTGCCGATGGATTTCAAATGTACATTGAATGAATTAATGCTGCTTTTATATATCGCCAATCAATAAATAAGTACTATTAATGTTTTAAACATTTGGCAATGTAAATATGACAATTACTTTATTACGTAGTTACACGATTAACGAAAAGGAAAAATATAATACACAATTCAGGCAGTTTGACTGAAATACTTTATACCTACTTAAATTTTATAATCCTGCGGCGGTAGCACGGTCGCGTTTTTATCGCTTGTCGCCATGCCTGTCACGTTCTAACATGTATGTAAGTGCGAAAGTATGCATGTATGTAGTGACGGGCATAGTGACGGGCATAGCGACAGGCGATAAAAATGGAGCCATGCTGCGCCTGCTGGTTTATACATTACTTATGTGTTTAATAGTTTAAAATTTTAAACCATTATTCGATCGCGACGTAGAAACTCCAAAGTTCGAAACATTTGGTTTTCTATTTATTGCCATAGGTACATTTATAATAATGTAATTTCAATGCAATTGATATTGCATTTATTTCGCACTATTTCAAAACAAAAGAAAGATATCAAATGTATAGTTTGGCCCAGGACTGTCATTTCAAACATAGACAGAGAGATTCATACAGTCTTTGTTTTACGCTAGTAAAACCCATAAAAGCAATGAATAAATTATGAATTATAGTACCCAAAAGAAAGGGATAAGTATAGTTTTCTTTGCTGTTACTGACTGACAAGTTGTGTTTGCCAGACAATAATTGCCAATTTTTCATTGAGCGAATTTTAGGAGGTTTATTAGGGAGGAGGTAGATTTACACGCAGGCGATTTTTTTCCAGGAATTAATTCCCAGCAAGCTGGAAATCGTCTTAGTACCTTCATTTGGTTCTAAATTAGCGTAATCCGAGTTAGCTCCATTCCAGGAGTTGTGGAAAAAACTTTTCTCTTTTTCTTTTTTTTGTTTGTAGTTCAAAAAAGGTACGTCCGAGGGAAAATTTGCTCTCATCGTTATAAAAAATGATATCTGAGGATCCGAAAGATACTTTAACATGAATTCGTAGTCAAAGATTGTAAAAAAATAGCCGCCACTTGGATCTGATTTTCTTTTGGTATAATCGTGTTAATATTCGATTTTTTTTTCACCAGTGTCTGATCCACAACAACCTTTCAGGTAGTGACATTGTAATTGATGGTGGGTTCCTTCGTCATCGAGTGGTTTTGTCAATTCAAGGTAAAATGTATCTCCCAAGGCTCCTAAAATTTATCCACACCTCCTGGGATGGAGCTAACTCGGAATATACGCATATAGGACCAAATGAAGGTATTAAAATGATTTCCAGCTGGCTGGGTATTAATTCCTCAAAACGCTTTTTTGGATCTAATTTAACTGGCCTATTAACACTGAAGATGGTGGGAATAAATACAAGTAAATATTCCATGCAATGCTAGTTTATTAACGAGCAGCTCCTTAAAAATCGGCACCAAATTAATTTGCACCCTGTATTGGTTTAGCAGGAGCGATATTTAAAGCACGTTCATCTAACTAGGATGTGCACTTAAACGATCGCCCTAGTTATCGAATTTTCGGTATATTCCCATTTATCCCCGCCGGGCACAGATGGGAATAGGTGCATTCATATGAATCATTCCCATATGTCCCTGCCTCGCGTATGGCGGCGGTCACGTGGGGCGGGGACAAATGGGAATAAACCTAATTATCAGATCAGATCTAATAAACCGTTCGGAAGCAAAATACGCATATAGTAGGTCGCTTAGCTCATATATATATGGTCACTAGATAAGTTTTGCAATAGACAAATATGAAACAAAGAGGTGGCTTAAATATCACATATACTTTTTTAAACTATATATTTCCATAAACAGTGTTTGGCGCGAAAACCTTTTTACTTTCTCTAGAGGACTCAAAGGACCCGAGTCCTAACCAACACTAGATACTGTCAACCGGGATAAATAGGGATAGCTGGGGTGAATAGGGACAACATTTAAAATTTGATTCACCTGAAAATTTCTTAATAACTACTCGCACAAATTGTATCATACAAAATCTACTATAATTTTCAATGTATAGATATTTTTTAAGAATAGTCAGGTAAATCACATTTTTTGTTTTAGGTACTAATACCCCAGCCATCCCTATCCACCCCGGTTGACGGTACATATTTTAAGAAAATGTCCAGTAGGGCTAAGATAGTCGCCTCTTTATCGCCTGTCACCATGCCTGTCACGTTCAAACAAATATGTAAGTAAGTGCGAAAGTGACGCATGACACGACAGACGATAAAAACGCGACCAATGCGACCATGCTATCCGTCTATATACTAGTAAACTAAAAAATATATATTCGTAAACACCTTATACTACCAACCGCCAGGCGGCATCACTACTCATAAACATCTGTACAGTTTTAACATCAAAGTTCATATTGCATCGAAGGCATTGAGATAAATATTATAAATATTTAGTAGCTTAATACTAGACGCGTAACATTAAAATATACACTGATTCGTTAACAAACGATGAAGGAACAACTCCTTGTGACGGTATGAGATGCGTCCACGTAGGTATTACTCATTACTCAATGCTTAGAGTCCGAAGCAGTGGCGAATTTGTCCTGAGGCCCAGTAGGTCCGGGCCTAGTGCGGCAAGATTTTAGGTGCGGCAGTCTATATGGTGGGGGCTGAGCATAGACTAGGATCCTCTAGGCGGAGTTTAGAGCAATTATTTCATGAAACCGATGCTGCCAAAAATACTGGGGTGCGGGGGACGACGTGAGCTAGGTCCCGTGCCGTGATTGGTCCGTTCAAAGACACGGACGTCACACAAAGACACTTTCGACTCGAAATCGGAGTAAAACTACGGTATATTGTCTCTCTATCTATCTATCATATTGTGGCAGAGGGGGTAGAGCTACTATGCTCAGTCTGGAGGATGTCTTGTCTGTGGTGCTGAGAAAGGAGCGGCGACTACAGGGCCTAGGGCGGCCAACAATGCAAAAGGCTAGATGACAAATTTTCATTTATGGTATCAATCGATCAGGTTTGTTTTTAGGATCGAATGTCTATATGGGACTCATTGCATTAAAGCAATACAAAAGTCAGAAATGGTACTCAAAGGCGGACAGTCGTACTTCACTCGCGAAACGCTCCTAACAAAACGATAATTGAACGTGACGTCAACGTCACTGAGAGTCCATCTTGAAGTATGGACAAATTGGACAAAACAAGAAAATTGCGTTTTTGTCGGTGAATATTGCGTTTATGTATAAAGTTCCTATACAATCTTTTTTTGGATAAAATGTAAGGAATCGAATGGTATCCTTACTTATTTCCTGTTTGGAAGTTAAAAATAAACTTAAATTTTGAAACTTTCAGGTCCTGTATTTTTGTATTATTTCCATATATTCTTTTAATATCCACATTATTGTGATAAATTGCCCATTTGTTATCTATTTACTAGATTTCGTTATAAAATTCAACATATGTGTCGTCATCCCTAATCCGCCACTGGTCCGAAGAGTGTAGATTGGGCAGTTAAGTATTACGAAAACATATCTTCCGGCTTGCCTTACTCCAAAACTCTAGCACGCCACTGCGATACCGTAAACTCAGGTAACTATAGACCTAATATAACTATGGCCCAGTTTTTAACGTTGAATATTAACGAGTCTTTTTGATTTGTGTTTGTTACATTTATTTTGTTGCTTAGATATACCAAGGAGAATAGAGTCTATAGAGACGGATCGTCAAAGTAAATTATGTAGCCACTGTAAATTTACTGCCATATTTAGACAGAACATAAAACTGTTGGAACGCCATTTGACTTTGATCCTTATTCTTTCACTGATATGTGTTAAAAACTTATTAAATATTAATATTAACGCAATCTACGAGTACTCGACTATAGGCCAAAGGTATGGTGCAATGTTTTCGAGCGATGGCGCCATAACCTTCAGCCTATGCTCGAGTAGATGGCGTTAATATTAATATTTAACAAGTTAACACATATCAGTGAAACAATAAGTAATTTGCCATGACAGTAACTCTCTACTTCAAATTCTATTTGGATATCTATATTGGGTACTCATCATAAATTGAAAAATATTTATACATACGAGTATTTTACTGGAATTTGAATTTGGACATTTTGGACCATAGTTGTAAGTTGTGGACTAAAGTTATAGTAATTTTTTTTTGAACTGAGTTTGTTCACTTATCTGTACTAACAATGGCATTGTTTTATTACAATCCTATTATATGATTTTGTTCTCGTAGACGCCAACCAGTTTACTTACAAAATAAGTTAGAAGTACATTGCATGTATATTGAATTTTTAACCTTATTCCTTGTTGAATGGGGTTAAAATGGTCTAAAAAGATAATATCATATTCAATCTTTTGTAAAGTCATGTCCACCTTAGCCACGACAGGGAAGTAGTCTGATGAAAATGCAAAAAAAGTTATGTTAGCCATTATTTAGTTAGTGTATTTTGTAGTCTATTGTTTAAAGCAGCGGCCGGCAACAAGCGGCCCGCCGGCCGCATGCGGCCCGCGAACCTCTCACTTGCGGCCCGCGAGCCTCCCTGGCTATTTTGTATGTAATATTGACAAACGACAATGTCTGATAAAGTCATAAATATTAACAAAATGCGACACGCGTCAACTATTTGGCCCTTGGCTGCTAAAAGGTTGCTGACCGCTGGTTTAAAGAAATAGAGTCGTGAATCTATACTAACATTTCAAGGCGGTTATAATCTGCTTTTACTACGACGTAGTTATCCTAATTTGTGGTTTACCACTCAATGGTATTGTATTCTTGAGACTCTTTGAGTAAACTAGCTCAGTTCAAAAGATTTACACTATACCTGAATTTACGTTATTTGAGTTAATCGATATAGGAACTCCCTATATATAACCTGTCGTTTAATTCTGCCCCCTAAAAGTCGACGTCTGATCAGTCTAAGGACTTCCACCAGTGTCGCTTACCTAACTACACATAAGCCACACTTCTGAAATGCTCCCAAAACATTTACAGAATTAGTGCATAATTCTTTTCCATCATATTTTCACGGAAACGTACGTGTCTTGCTATTTCAGTCAGTCTCGGTACAAAAAGTACTGACGTTGACTGAAGAAGCATGACAAATTCCAACGTTCCGAGAAAATACGATGGCATACAATTATGCACTAGGTCTGTAACTGCGTTTGAATCGCCGCGCCGACATTTTCTGTACGGATAGATGTATATTGATATAAATAAATATAAACAGGTGATATAGATTGGCCTCTTAAACGTTATTCTCGATATCTATAAATTACTTTGTAACTTTAAATACTATCTTAAAAATGTTAACCTTATATAGGCAGGTATATGATTGATTAATATATTTCAAAATAGGTTGTTTCTTTTGAACATGTATTTGTCATAAAACCTGTATATACGTTCTATTTAGATAATGCACATTGATTTTACTCGGTTTTAAGGCGAAGTATTGCTGTTGTCGGTAATTAATTACCTGAGGAAGCTGGATGTCGTTATGCTACATTATTTACATTAACCACCGCGATAAATATAATTTTACTTTTTACAAATGCGCTGACATACAAAATACTTAGTCGACGAGACTGTAATAGGGGTTGAGCTTGTTCCGAAAAATTACGAAATTACGAAATCGCCCAATTTATTGGTAAAAAAACTAATTTCCAACATTTTCTGTTGCTCAAGTTGTGCTTTACTTCATTCGTATTAACGTATTTTCTCTTAATGTGGGCAACTTAGGATATTTTAATAGGTACTATAGTTGCACATTCAGCGCATACACAAGTGAGATTTAAGGCACGCCATATATTAATTTCCGAATAATAAGCAATGGTAAAAACAAAAGTAAACAAATTTTGTCCCAACGGCCATATAACATTCAATTTTATTTACTACTAATTTTTTAAACGGTATTGCTCTTTGAAAGCTCTTCCCGCTATAACAATACACACTCACGAGTTAAACAGGTGTTAATGCTTACAAGGGGCATCGCCCCTCAGGTACCATTTACTAGCAAAAGGAGGGCATCGCCCCCTAATAGCTCATTTCTGCCACATTACCACGTTTTGGGGCTTCGCCCACCGGTAGCTCGTGTGACTAGCGTAGCTAAGATCAGTCCTAATGGTACCTAATAACACTTCACCTGGCGCTTGCGGCCGCGCTCGCACCGGCGTCAGCCGCGTCGGGCCCCTCGTGGTACTCGTGGAAGCAGGGTACGATGCACAGGTTGGTCTGGCACTCGGGGCAGTGGTACTGCGTCTTTCGTCGGAGGATGCGGCCGCACTCGTCTACTGTGTTCCAGCAGAAGTTGCAGCTTAGAGGGGGTCCATTCCTGTGAGTGAGTGAAAGTTTAAGCTTTACCGCTCAGGTCCTACGGATAGTTCATACTGTCTTTATTGCGATATTTTGGCCTTGAATAAAAGTTTCAAGAATAATATATACTTTATTCATGTAGGCCTAGCAACAATCATTTTATGTTGACGCTGGCACGGTCAAGCATAAAAGGCTGCAACTTAGTTTTCGTTATACAATTTTAATTTTTCCGATCTACACCCCGACCGTCAAATTCAAGCAAACTTTTCCTCGAACAGTTTTTTCATTGCTTTCGATTTAGGGACAATAATCTACGCACTATTTATTTTATGATTAGAAAATCATCTTCGAGAACGTCAAGTTTTTCTAATTTCTTTACTCTAATCAAAACCTCGATAAGTCACTGACCTAAAAGCTGGTGAATAGCTGGCTTGCGTAGCGCCTCTAGCGCCTCCTCGAAGGAAGTGGACGCCGAGGGCTGGTTGGTCTGCTGGGCGATGTACGTCACCAGGCGTATCAGCAGCAAACCTATTTCGTGGCCTAGTGATTCTGTAAGATCACTCACCTAACAGCTGGTTTATGGCTTTTTTTATTTACCAACTCTTGCCGCTCTAACAATAACGCACTCACAAGTTAAAAAGGTATTAATGCTAACAAGGGGCAACGCCTCTCATGTACCATTTCTTACTAGCAAAAGAGGGCATCGCCCCCTAATAGCTAATTGATAATTCACTCACCTGACGGCGGGTGTGTGGCTGGCTCGCGTGGCTGGCGCCTCCTCGAAAGAAGTGGAGGCCGAGGGGGGGTTGGTCTGCCGGTCGATGTAGGTCACCGCGCGGATCAGCAGCGAGCCTATCTCGTGGTCAAGAGTCCGCGTGCGGTTCTGTGAGATAAGAGGCTATTATATTTATACATGGAAAAGCTCTTCAGGTACCATTTCTCACGCATGTCAACAGCAAAAAGCAGCTTCTAGAGTTTATTTCAAGTAAGTAGGACCAGTTAAAGTAAGGCTTCAAGACAGGTATTTATGTATATCTTACTTCGTGTATGAAGACGCACAGACAAAAATACCTAAAGACGTAGATTTGAGGAATTATTTAATTAAACCGATGATGTCAAAACTATAGAAGTGCGGGAGAGGCGGCAAGCGATTACCGTCCCATCTGACGCCCGCGAGTCTGTTCAAGGACACGTCAGACAAAAATGTCTGCCGGCCGCTAGTGATGTGACGCGTTGAATAAGTATCGATGATGGTAAGTATAGATAGACTGAGGAATTGTGAGCGACGCTCGCAGTATTACAATAGAGCATAATAGGTGCTGTACTGTACGGTACCTGTGCGCCATATTGCGGGTAGGACTCATGTTTCCTGAGAGCGGGGGTGGACGCGGGGCCGGGCGCAGGGGGCGCGGGCTCGGACGCCTGTTTCCTCACTTCTCTCTCTTCGGGCTGCACGCGCGATTGACGCTTGAACAACTTTGAGCGCCGCTGGCGGCTCGCGGTATCTGGAAACAACGGACACAGATTATTTATTACACGCTTTTATTCAACTTGCAATGTACCTATGTAAGTATGTATGTACCTACTTATGTATCTATGTTTGTACGGGATCTTGCAAGTTAGATTTGACCCACTTCTCAAATTGGAATGAAGATGAAAATTTGCACACATATGTAAGTCGGGTGACAAATGACAATGCAATATTATGGTATAGTATCGAGCTGATCTGATTATGGAGACAGGAGATGGCCATAGGAACTCTGTGATAAAATAAATATAGTGTTTGGGGTTCTTAGAATAGTAAAATTTATTAGGTCATTACATTCGTTTACATGTCAAAGTTAAAATTTGAAATGTCAATAAGTAAGCATAGGTACACGGTGTAAGTAGGGTTTGCACGACGGATCCGAAATGTATGGGAAGATCCGCGGATCCGGATCCAGATCCGGATAATTTCATACATTTCGGATCCGGATTGCAAACCCTAGGTGTAAGTAATTGCATTTATTTATTGCCATGCATGTCATATAGGTATACATGTTAATTTTGTATAGGTGGTTTTTTATTTAGTTACATATTTATTAGTGTCCGACCGAAGGTTCGGTTTCGGTTTCGGCCAGTTTCGGCCAAAAAATCATGTTTCGGCTGTAGTTTCGGTTTCGGCCAAAAATCGGCCGAACCTTTCGGCCGGGCCGAAACTTAAGAAATGGTACTTCGTACTATGAAACTAAACTATGTGACAAAGACCAAAAGTTGGGGAATAAGTAGGATAACAATATTTATTAATATGTACCCACATATACTGATTCATGTATAGGTACAGAAATTAATTGGTTTATTATAAAACACAATTCCACTAATGAGGGCGCCACTAGACGGTTGACGCAGTCTTAAGAGGTTGTTAATACCTATAACGCGCACACTGTCTAATTGTATCGGAGTAAATGAGATTAGCATTGTCGCATGTTACTGGGCCTGGGCAAAGGAATAATAAGAAAACTCATCATCTTCCTCGCGTAATCCCGGAATTTTTGCCACGGCTCATGGGAGCCTGGGGTCCAATTGACAACTAATCCCAAGAATTGTCGTAGGCACTAGTTTTTACGAAAGCGACTGCCATCAGACTGACCTTCGAACCCAGAGAGTAAACTAGGCCTTATCGGGACTAGTCTGGCTTCCTCACGATGTTTTTCCTTCACCGAAATGCAAATAGTAGGTAAATATCAAAATGATATTTCGTATATAAGTTCCGAAAAACTCATTGGTACGAGTACGTCAAGAGTACGTGGCCGGGGTTTGTACCTTGCGACCTTCGGATTGAAAGTGCGCTCAAGGAAATATCTCGCTTTTTAATACAATGGACATTGCTTGGAGTCTGTGCTACTACAACTACTTATCCTGAAGCCTGAAGCACGGCGTTGACTTCGCATGAAAGGTCGCCTCACTGGGGCACTTCGGACGTTTAGGCCCAGGTGAAGATCGGTACCCGGACTTGCGATATTGTTAACAAAAAATTCGCGCTCGCTGCGCTCGCGCTTTTGTTTCACCCTGTATCTACAATCATGTTGGTTTGACTGGTGAATGAATAGAGTTAGACCAAGAAAATTCTGCAATTATTTTGATAGCATACGCAGTGCAACTAGTGCAAATGTTATTTATACGTCATAATTCCATAGAAATTTGACGTTTAAAATAACACTTGCACTGCGTGTGTTATCAAAATCGTTGCAGAATTATCTTGGTCTAACTCTAGTAATTTTCTTAAAAAACTGCTTAAGTAACATCAATTTCAAGGGCATTGGGTGTTGACAGCCCCATAATATGTGTGTAAAAGCGGTTTTATGAAATTTTTTCAACGATTTTAACAAGTCTACAAAAGGTTCGGTTTCGGTTTCGGTTTCGGCCGAAACTAGAGCCAAAGCCGAACATTCGGTTTCGGTTTCGGTTTCGGCAAAAAAACATGTTTCGGTCGGACACTAATATTTATCTGGAAAAATATTCATCTAAGAATCTAAGTCATCATAAAACGGTGATTTTAGTAGGTACCTCGTTTATCTAATTCAGCCGCCTTATGCAAGTAAGGTTGCCAGGAAACCACTACGTTTTGAATAATATTAGTCTTATACTTTTAAACGAGTAGTTTTTGTATGTATATATATCTTCAGGTGACAACGAAAACTCACTAATTACCACCACAAAAATTCAGAGCCATAGTCCATACCATATTAGTACTAAAATAAGGTTAATTTTTAGTAATTAGTGAGTCTTGGTTGTCACCTGACGAGATATATATAGTATTTATTTCGGGGATCTCGGAAACGGCTCTAACGATTTCGATGAATGGTATGGGGGTATTCGGGGGCGAATAATCGACCTAGCTAGGTCGGTTAGTTCCCGATTTGCCGGGAAATTTACTTTAGTACGTCACAATCCGACAATCCGGCGAATCGGGAGCTAACCGCTGGCGGAGACCTAGCTCTTACGAGTATCTCTGGGAAAACGAGCATTTTTGAATCTTTATATGTTTTCCGAGCAAAGCTCGAACTCTCAGATATTATTAAACAGATGATTCAAGTCAATTTGAGATGTATTTAGCAAATATATATTATATTAAACCGTTCTTGTGGAATTAAACAATTACATCTATAGGTACAAGAGAGGTACTTTTCTGGGTTTGTAGTCGCCTGGGTTGGTCGTCGCGTGTACGGCTCTAAAATGAGAATAAGGTCGTGTATATATATTATTGATAGTTGGCTTGTAAACATGTTTGTGAACTCGAGCGTACAGTTGCTGTCAAATATATCGGAGCGGCCACGGTATACACAAAACAAAGCAGGCGGCTTAGCACGGTCGCGTTTTTATCCCTTGTCACCATGCCTGTCACGTTCTAACAAGTATGTAAGTGCGACAGGGACGCGCATAGTGATAGTCGATAAAAATGGAACCGTGCTGAGCCCGCTGAACTGTATCTTTTATTAAGACATTATAGGAGCATTTCACGGGCTGTCCCGTACAGACGCATTTTATTTCCTGTGTTGCGACTTTTTTTCGGCATTTAAAGCAGGCGATTATTTTTCTGTGCATATTTTTGACCATTTGTCATAGAAAAGGAAACTCTTATACCTGCAAATCTTCATAAAATTCGCGTTCGTATGGGACAACGGTAAACAATTTCATGGAATGCTCCTAAAGTGCATATTTTTGTGCACCTATATTTGATGGCGACTGGACGGTCGCGCTCACAAACATCTTTACAAGCCCACGTTCCAAAAATATATATACACGTACTTGTTCTCAGCATCTTAGATGGTGTAAACATATTTTTGGAACGTAGGCTTGTAAAGAAGTTTGTGGAAATTGATAAAAGATTCACGTTTTCCGTGCACACCACTCGACCATGTATTTAAATTTTGATTGCAACCACACCGCAGTTAAATTTAGTGGAGCAACACTGAACTCGACAGTACTTAGGATAGTGATGGGGAGGGAATTAAAACTTCGATAATTACAAAATAACCAAAGAATTTATTATCTATTTTGGTATAGAACATTATTATGTAGTGCTACGCACGTTATTCATTTTCCTCGTGATATCTGATTATTTAAGCTATTATAAATTCAACGTCGCTAACCTCTGCCGTCAACTAATAGCACTCGAAGGACTGAATGACTGGGGTATTAGTCCAATCAAGGCTTGCGTGGCTAGAATAAGCGACACCGTGATACGGTTTCCTAAATACAATACTGTGTTCATAGTTTGAAAATAGATGGGTAGTTTTGTGTCGCGTTGTCACTTATGCTAGTTTTTGTATCTCTTAAACCGGCAATTCAGTCCAACGAGCATCTTATGTGGTAACATTTTGTGAAATAATATGATTGTTATTTTAATAAGAAAATTTGAACCGGCTACATAGACCACAATCATGGGCGCATTTTTATCACTTGTCATGTCATGCGTCACTTTCGCACTTGCATACTTGTCAGAACGTGACAGGCATGATGACAGATGTTAAAAGACCGACCATCTTAGTCCTACAGGTCATCATACATAGGCACCCTTTTATTAATATAATACACTGTACCTACCTATACATCCTACACTGTTTTATATTATATGCAACGTCGAGTACATATGTAGTGCACGGAAACGTACGAACGTTTCTTGCTATTTCAGTCAGTCTAGGTACAAAAAGTACTGAGGTTGACTGAAGTAGCATGACAAATACGAACGTTTCCGAGAAAGTACGATGGAAAACAATTATGCACTACATCTGTATGACTTTTACAAAAGTATGAATGTGGCTTGTATTAATGTTAAATTCGACTCCATCTGACTGTGCTATGAAAACTCCGGGGCCTCAGGTTCTATCGAGAAAAACAATAATCGAAACTTCCTTATCCGCCCATCTATCGCTCGACTATGCAAGATAGAGAGGCAGATAAAGAAAATTTGATTTTTGTTTTTCGCGGTAGAACCTTTGTTTACAACCTTAATATTAGACGTGTGATGTTATTAACTTTTTACAAATGCCGGCTCAGATTTTTTTAAATTAAAATACAATATTGTGTAACTCGCATGAAACTAGCGTACCTAGACGCAGTTTCATGGAATCACACGATAATTATGCATCTCATATTTTACATTAAGTATATTGTGTACGCGTCGAAAACATAAATGCATTAGTGGCCATTGACAAAAAAACACATAATATTTATGTTTGTCGCCCGGGTCACTATAAAAACACATAAGTAATATTGATGTTTGTCGCCCGGGTCACTATAAAAAATAATAATTATATTATGTGGTAAACACTAACCGAAAGTTTAATTGTTTTAGTTCGTTTTTTTAGCATTAGAAAAAAGGTAAACAATATTGATGTCTTTTAATTGAAAAACACGTTTTAAAAATAAGTCACGGCAAATATTTAATAATTATGAATCTAATACGATAATTTATATTCTTCTGCTTCATAAGTATAATAGTTACTGATTTTTAAAAAGCGTTTTCCAATAGGGAATATTAGGTAAAGCTCTGCGTAGGTGGCACCTTTGTGGCACATACAGTAAACAAACCACATTGACACATCACACGTCACGTCAATCACATGGCCTACTGCGAAACAAGAAAATCGAAATGTCGTTATCTAATCTCTCTATCACTCTTGCATATTCGAGCGATAAAGAGGCAGATAACTAAATCTCGATTTTCGCGTTTACCGGTAGGTCCAAAGAGAATATAACCACTACGTGGTAGGCCCTTGTTAACAAACCGCCTTGATGCATCAATGTCATATTTTATTGTCTGTGAAAACTTGTCAAAAAACAGTTTAAGGCACAGTATGTATAAGTTAGTATATGAATTTACTGAGTCGGTAGTGCTGCACTCTGGCGGCAGAACATTGCAGTAATATCCCCTATTAAAAGTCGTGTCAATCTCAATATCTTCTTTCTAATGCTAAAAAAACGAACTATAATAATAAGTGAATTAAGCAAATAGTCATTCCTTAAAAATCACATAAAACAAAAATCAATGCACCACAAAAATTTTAAATACGTTTTTATCAAATGTTACTTATATATTATATATGTTGTAGCACTATTTTCGAGTTCTTTAGAGAAAATATGTCTGCATTTATTTTTCACCGCGTACGTACTGGCACAGAAAAATCCAGTTCTAAAATCACTAAGTTCATATCACTTAAAACATGGCTTGATACATAATCATATCAACATACTTTCCAATATCGTGTTTGTACATACATTTCAATGTAGACATTCCAGTAACTATGTTAGGTCATTTTTAGAGCTGGATTTTTAGACATAATGTGCAACACTGCCTAATATGTTTGACCCATTGTAATAAAATTTCAACCCATATCTATATATTTTATTGAGACATATAGGTTCCTTGTTAGTCTTATTACAGTTATTTCACAGATTACTGAAGTAATAAACGTACGAAGTAAACAAGATTTCGCCCTGTTAATAGTTTATTCACCATTTCACTACACTGTGGAAATCCAATACGATCGAGTATTAAACGCATTGTATCTGATGGGTAAGTAAAAGCAATAAGTAGTCGCAATGCTGTGTTTTACAAAACAGTTTATTTGGCAGAAGTTATTACTTAAAGTTAGACCATGAAAAGTCTGCAGTGATTTTGATAGCCCACGCAGTGCAAGTTTTATTTATACGTCATAATTTCATAGAAGATTGACGGTTAAAAATAACACTTGCACTGCGTGGGCTATCAAAATCCCTGCAGACTTTTCTTGGTCTAACTCTAGGTATTTGGGTTAAATCTTTAATAATACAATTTTTAAAATATATTTGGGGTGCAACGTATACATACGTAATAATTGATAAAAGACTCACGTTTTACGTTCACACCACTCGACCATACATTGTATTTAAATTTCGATCAAATTGGATATTTAAGGTGCATCCACACCGCAGTTAAATTTAGTAGAGCAACACTGTGCATAAGGTAACTTATATTTGCAAAACACACAAAAGTTAACTATGGTGTGGATGCACCTTTACAATGTATGGCAATGTTTTAACATGGAGGACACTAAGGTTCTAACGTCACGACTCCTCGTTTAATTTTGGACGTCTATTATTACAATTATCCATGTATTTAGCTATTCAGGGGTCTAAGAACAGGACAGTTTACATAATAATTGTTCACTCTAGCAGTCTTTCCTCGCGACTCAACTTGATAATACGTGATATTTGCTCCTTAATACAATATTTACATTTATATACAGTGTAAAGGGTTAGGCCGGGAGTGGCCCGGTTTTTTAGTTTTTTGTCGGATTTTCGTCAGATTTTGATAAAGATTGGTGGATAGATAGTTCCCTATTTTATACAAAATAAGCGGAATATCACCGTATGTCCCAAAAACTTCCTCTGAGTCACGCAATTACCATAGTCATAAGCTTTCGTTGAAAAAATTACATGCAATCTTTATTGGGATTGAGATTTCGTAATTATTCCGGCCAGAATCAGGAGCCTCTTCAAACGTACCAAATTTTATTCAAATCTATCGAAAACAAATCGACGATAAATAGAAAATCGGCCCATTTATCACCGCATGTTACATATATGAGACAGACATATCTGGTAGAACGGGATAGTTATAAATCTCTCGTTCTGACAAATGTCTGCGATCCTCTCGACTGGCCTTATAATAGAGCTTACATTTACTATACGTACAGATATATCTCACATGTTCGCTCATACCTATATATATTGGCGAAATTTTAAAGTAATCGTACATATTAAACCTAATAAAAAGTAAAAAAATCAGTCATAAACAAAGAGATCGCGATACAACACAGCGACGTTATTATAGAGGCAATTCCCATTAGAAAAATATAATATACACTTTCGTACAATCAAAACCAGTCACTGCAGAGAAATTCTATGCAAAATTACCGGTTTTGACTGTTTTTGAGTGCAGAGGTGAAATGCAGAGTAATCCTTTGTTTAACTGATAAATATCTCAGTTTCGTAGCGAAACAATTTACATTCTGCGTTTCACCTTAAGAGCAATGAAAACATAGTAGATGTTTATAAATGTACCCGTTTTCATTCGCGTTTAGTGTATCTTAGTGATGATTGTGGCCGCTTGCGATGTCAATAGAAATTCGCTCTTTTTCTGACGCCAAGAGAGCGAGAAAGACGGATGTATTAAGTACTTCAAGTTTTTGGTGGTTAACGTTTCCAAAGGACGATATATGTATATAAATTATAAAGGCCGCGGAGTCCTAACTTAAATTACAGTCCCATAGTTGGACTTCAGGAAGCTTGTTAAGGAATAACATAGCGCTCCGTGTTCAAAAACTTGAAGAAAAGTCCACAAAATAATAAATAACCTGTTTATTATATTGTTTTAATATTAATCTCAGTGCATATCAACCGCACTCCGATCTGTGGTGGACGGAAGGAGATTATTATCAAATATATATTATATGTACATACAGGTTTGGTTGTTCGGCAATTTTACAATGAGAATAGTTTACAAAGCGACGCGCAAAGAGAATCGCAAGCGGCAAGATAATACTTAATAACAGTAAATGCATACAAGGAATTCAAAGTAACTAGACACATTAAATGCTCAACATTCGACTTGGGATATTTGACATTTCGCAGCCCCAATATTACAGGGTTCTATAGATGGTCAAGCAACTCTTGTCAGTAGAAAAAGGCGCGAAATTCAAATTTTCTATGAGACGATATCCCTTCGCGCCTACATTTTTCAAATTTGCCGCCTTTTTCTACTGACAAGATCTGCTTGACCAATTATATGTTACATTTTCAAGATAGTTGAAATTCGACTTAATGTCACTACGACAATGTTCAAATTTCAGTTCGATAAAAGTGAAACATAGAACCCTGTAATATTGGGGCAGCGATTTGTACGGACAGTTTGCTTTAGTCGGACCAAGCTAACTCTGCACTGACTTTAGACGTGTGGAAGTGACTTAATAAATTTTCGCAGGAATATGAGAATTATTCTGACACTTTTGTCTTTATGGATTATAAAATAAATGCATTTAAAAAGAATAATGCATAATACACTTTTGGTTATCATATTACTGCGATTTGTAATGGTGATACAATTTTGTAATAAAATATAAAAAGACTTGTAAAATAGATCGTAAAAAACTGTTTTTTTTTTAAATATATAAAATACCCCTGAAGTCTAAAGGCACCGACACTGGTACTTTAGACACTTAATAAAATCTAACACTAAAAATTCAAGATACTACAGCTCAAACTATCCAAAAAGTCGAAATCATTTCTCTGTCAGTCCACTTTCAGTTCCTTTTCGTCGTGAATGTCTCGTGGGTCACTCACTTCTGAATAGTATCATTTTTGATACAACCTAACAAAATGCTTTGGACTTCTTGGCACCTTATGCTCCATAAGCTTTGAATAACACCTAGAAACTATAGCAGTGGTGTCTCCTGGGTCACAGGACGAAAAAGCAATAAAAAGTCGATCGTAATTTTTTTCCAGTGTGAGTTAAAATTCCGAATCAGCGACTTGTCAAAGAATTTGAGCGATAGCAACGTTTGGTTCTAAAACTTAAAGTATACAAAAATTATATACAAAATCGAGATCTCTCATTGTGATATAAAGGTGCAGCTTCAACAAGTATTTCCATACGCACGAATGCTTAGATAAATACTTTATATGGCTTAATTATTTTTAAAGGAATGGTTTTCAAACTTTTAAATATCTTTATAACATACTGTGCTGCTGCACAGCATACTTTAAAAGGATGGTTATACTAAAAATCGCAATTGCGTGCTATAAAACTTCGCATAAAATATAAATATCTAATGAATAAAATCACTGTAGGCCTAATTCTCATGAAAGCTCGCGCTGATTTCATGAAAACTTTGGACAGTACAGTACAAATTATGCTTCCATTGTATGGCGACGGCTAGGCTCTTATGAACCTACGCATTAGATAACACTATTGAGTAACGATAAAAGAGTGTGGAAATAAGTCATTCGTGAGTATGGAAATCATTGCCAGAGTGTAGTAAATGCTTATTATGCTTGCTGCCAAAGTGTATACAATAAAATAATAATAGTATTGGCACAAAAATTGTGATGATCCGTTCACTTTGTCCAAAGTATCCTGATATAGTTGAACTTGCGCATGCCAGTTTCAAAGTGACATCACGATTATACCCTTTCATTAGTAATATCATTTGTAATTTTAATGGGTTTTACGGTTTTAAAGTAAAAATTAGAAGACCAAAAGGTGAAACGCTAACTTTTGACAGCCACAGTAAACGCTTGTACGGGGCCGTACAGCTACACCTACTTCAGAGTCACAAGCACCTAGTCACTCCCATACAAAGATACTAGAACAAGTATAAGTTTTACATACAACTTTTTTATTTGTATTACAATTTATTATCAACAAAAACTTATTAGTACCAGTACCAGTAGCGGATATTTGGTGACGGGTTCGTGTGACTGTTAAGCTGTCTCTCTGAGTATAAGTAACTTAGGTACATATTCATTAAACTGATATACCGTGGAGTTTAAATGTTCAGTCACTTTCAAAGAAACACGTGTCATTCGCCGACATGCGCAAGGATTCATTAATTTAAAATATATAAAAAAAGATTTAAAATTCATGACAATATAATTGTAGATACGACATCAACATCATGTAAAACTGGGTACATACAAGTACACAACTGTTTATATAATACTGCATCATTTTGGTGTAAAAAAAGGAGTATAAAAATGTAAAAAAAATTACTTCGAATACTTGGGGGAGGTAGTTAAAAATCAATAAGCTGCCTTCCTCAATCATAAATGCGTGGATGCGAGAGATGTGTAATATATTAATAACATTGAATAAAACATATTTCTAAATTATATTACCGGCATTTAAAATATATTGTGAAGGCGCTAAGTCTCCTTGGTCACTTTACGGAAATGGGATTTACGCGTTCGTTTTTAATATACAACCCCATTTTATTGGCTCTAAAATTACTTTAATATGTTTATAAGTAATTTTCTAACTTTAACACCGGTGTCTCCTGGCTAACGGGACTAAACAGAATATAAAATATTATTGCTTCTTTAAATTATTGATTATAAAACTGTTTTGCTTTAATCGAGATTAAACTCTGTAATTAGAATATATATTATACTTTCGTGTGCATGCCCTAAATTACGGCTCTCATGATTTTGATAAGCTGCTCAATCAGCATGTTTAGAACAATATCTACGGTATCCTATAGCAACTTCAAAAACTGTTTGTTGGTTGTTACATTTGCCAAAATTTTATATTTTAACGTTTTTTTATCAAAAATGGTTTCTTAGGGCCACCCCACATCTGGCATCTTTCGGGCGTCGGCGTCGGTCAGCGCTATGGAAAATGACGTCGCTGCGCAGTTGCGTCGACGTTGCGTCGACGTTGCGTCGAGCAGGGCCATAGAGTTGTAGACGACGACGAGACGCCAACGCTCGAAAGACGCTAGATGTGGGGTGGCCCTTATTCTAACTTTTTAAAAAGAAATACTGCAAAAAACCACTAGGTTAGGTTAGATTTGTGACCCTTTTGAAAATGGTATTTGAAAATAACGCGTTAATTCAAATAAAAACCAGCCAAATGCCCAAATCAATTATCGGTAAAAATGTTGCCATAGGTAATGTATCCATATGAAGGCCTAGTTGAATTTCTCAAAGGGTGCCAATAAAATGAAGTAAGCTCTAAGTTTTTAAGTCTAATAAAGCACACATCTCTCGCATTAGCTAACTGCTTAAGTACATCTTACATCGAGATATCTATCACAATTCATTCCCTTATTCTAAACCTAGATATTGTGCAAGGATTATTATTAAAAAAAAACATGCAAAACGCATAGCTATTATACAACTTATCATTATTGAGATCTACTTAAGACATTATGGCAAACTGAGTTAAGGATTGCGATGTGCCTGTACTCAGAGATATTCAAACGGTTTTTACTTCAAAATAAGTAGTAGGAAGGCCTTTGCCCAGCAGTGGGACACTGTATAATAAAATAATAAGTATAAGTAGTAATGTCAATACGGGTATGTATGGCATATGGGTCATCAATCATCATCATCTACTCCAAGCCGTTTTCGGCCACGGCGACTGCGTTCTACCGCTCAGAGCGTCGCTGGTGCGCTAAGTGGTTATTAAACACTAATCAATGTGTAAATAGGACCCGATGTGAAGGCCAGCCACGCTTACTCGTATTGTTCTTACTACTTTATAACACTTTTTATCAACGACTTCTAGCTTAAATCGTCAGTTGACAAAAAAATGTCATCTACTTTTCTTCGACGATTTTTTATTTCATTAAGAGCCCATCAACGTGCTCACTAGCGCCACTACTAAATAATTGGAATTATTTAAATTTAACGATAGATAATTAAAAAAAGGGGGCCGCTATGTACTGTATTTTGTGTTTAAGTACCTTTTGAATACATCAAACTAGTTTTTATGTTGCTGGATTCGTCGATCTATGAACTCAAACCAAAAACGGCCATTTTAACCTTGGACGCATAGATTGTCGAAACCAGCAACGTAAAAACTATTATAATGTATTCAAAAGGTACTTCAATACAAAATACAGTACTTAGCGGCCCCCTTTTTTAAATATCTATTGTTAAATTTAAATAATCACAATTATTTACCAGTGGCGCTAGTGTGCACGTTGATGGGCTCTTAAAACGTTTCCTTCCAAACCATTGAACTATCTGTGTACAGACTGCCAGTTTCTGTTTAACATTCAAATATAAATTAAAAAAAAATACGTTCGAATTGATAACCTCCTTGTTTTAAAGTTGGCTAAAAATGTAGAGGCATTTCACAGTAAACAATCGCTTAGCGTTTGATCATATTAAAGCTAACATCAATACAGATATGTATATTATTGCTTTATATTTTTAGTTCCATAGGACCAAATATATATTACGCCACTTTGAAACAAAGATTCGTTTATTTTACTAGAGTCCATCTAAGCTAACTTTGCACTGGCTTGGACAGGACAAAGTGGGGGAGTGTCATTATTAACGTCATATTTTCATAGAAATTTGACGTTAATGATGACATTGCCACACATCATTGCAAATGGCATGCAGAGTTATCTTGGCCCGACTCTAAATGTCTAAAGTCTAAGACAAATTGATACTTGGAATTTGACAGCTAATGAAGATGGCGCTGCACAGCTCCGTATAGGTATTATGCGGTTACTCTGGTTGTCAAAAGTTAATATTTGACAATTCAGTCACCACAAAACCTATGGCGCAGTGTACCGCCACCTAGAGTGGCTGTCAAAATCGGGGCCCTCTTTTTTCTTAGGCTCTAAACTTTTTCTACAATCTTAAGAGTCTTAAGATTTACGCATATTTATCCGCTTCCATACAATCGAAGTGCCACTCTCATTTTAAAACATCATGCCTAAATTACATGAAACTTGGCATGAACTACTGAACACATGTCTGTCATGTCTGTCTGTTTCAGTAGTACCTAGTGGGTATATGTATGTACCTTGTATGTTCGTGTCAAATTTCATATTATTTCAGAATGCCGTTATAAAATGGAAGCGGATCTTCGACTTCGCTGCAACTATCATCTGCAAAGATGCTGTGGCCAATGATGGATCCTCGACTGCATGGCCGCCACTATGTCCATCTGACTCTAAACTCTTTACTTTAACCATGTTAAACAATAAAAATATCCATACCTTTGTATGTTCAATGAAAATTCGCAAATGCATTATTTGTTGAAACCACCATAACTAAAAAAATATTTAACGATCAGAACACTGGTAATACATCGCAATCCTTTGAGCAACGCTTCGATAGAGCCGTGTTAGCGCTTTAGCAGAGATAGTTAAATAATAAAGACAGACATTCAAACGAGCTGCGTTATCGTCGTGATAGATGGCGTCACTTGACCTCCTTTAGCGTACTTTGACCTTGCTTTCTTAAGAGGAGGTGGCGTTGTACATTATATATCGTTTCATTCACGAAGACGCGTGCTTTGGCTCGTATTGTCATGTTATGAAAGGTTAGATTTGAGAAATCTGCACGTCATCGTGAATGACACGATCTATATTATAAGGGTTTAGCAACTGCTGAAGAATATATGGAGGTGAATCAACTATTTCTTGTTGTTATTCTCTCCCGTCAGCCAGGCGACAATAGTGGCAGTCTATTTAGGAGAACTATTTTACCACGTTATATTATCGTGCTTGGTAAATGGCCCATAGTGGAAAGAGCTTCTAGCCACCACATAAATGCATGTTTGGTTATTTTAAATGCCATAAAACTGGGGTTTAAAAAGTGACCCAGGCGACCGTAACCGTTGCAAGAAGTGAAACGAAATAGTTGATTCACCCATGGTTAGTGCGCCTTGACTGTAGAGGTGATACATCGACTGCCGAAGGTCAAAGCACAATAGAAAATACATGGTACAAACAGCAACACACTGAACGGCGGTGGGTACTTATTACAAATGGCAAAAGGTCCACCGATGAATAGTTAACAGTGTGGGCAACGATACTGAGACTTTGGTGACTAAAGACGCATTTTTTATTTTCTGATAGCTGTCTTTACTATTTACTTGTCATTGCCATGCCATGTTTTAAGACAAAATATAAAAGAAAATTACTTTACCAAGCAACTTTTAAAATTTAAAACACTGGGTATAAATGCTTGGGTGTAATTTTCCCGCACTCAGATGATATCAAAACTGGTCATACAGTGACCCGTTTCCATTGTCCTCTAGTGTAGTACAGCTCGATCTTCGCGTTTACTGACCGCGCCACCCAATAACTATGACGTCATCAACCTGAGTAGAAAAGGCATTGTGGCGTCCCACCAGTTATTGCTATATAGAGGTATGACGTCATAGGTGGGGTTCTTTAATACTGGACCTACTTTAATACCTGGGTACCTACTGACTGTAGAAAAATACCTTTTGGCGTAGAAAAACTGGTGGTCAAAAACTAGTTTAGTCATTAGTGTCAATAAATTTCTAAATACCAGTTATTGAACGCTAAAAACTAATTACGGTCACCCAATAGCAGTTATCAGGGACGAAAAACCAGTTGTTGCCCAATAAGAACCAGTTATTGTGACCAAAACCTAGTTACAGACCGCTAATAAACAGTTTTTGTCACCTAAAATCAGATCGTGTTCAGCGCGTGATCGTGAACCTTGTAGTGCACGTCATTGGCTGTAGACTTGCGTGTTTTGCGGTCGAAGGCTCGACATGAGTGTGTGAAGGTTTAACTACAGCCAGACACCCCCAGGCCGGCTGACCGGTAACTATTTACATCAGCATGTGCGTATAAATATCGTAGCGCGGGACTCTCGGCGGGGTGGCCGGCGGCTCGCCCGCCCACTCTTGTCACAAGTGGTACTCTTCAACGGGAGCCCCGCACGCGGTATTCTATTGCATGTTATTGAAGTTCACCCCTAAAATGTTGAGGGGGGAGTTGTGCGGGACGCCTTGTAGGTTGAAGTCTAAGGGTCGGGAGTCGATGAAGCCGACCGGGACTGGGTGTGGGGGGCAGAGGACCATCTGCTGTTCCTGTAGTGGGGGGTCCTCTTTGTGTTCTGGCGGGGGGGTGGTGTGTTCCCTTTTGATGCGGGATTTGATGCTGGGTCGGTTGTTGGGGTAGCCTTTCTTCTTGTATTCGAGCCACAGTGTTCTGTTGTTGACTCCGAACATTCGAGCGGCTTTGCAGAAGCCAATGCCGCCGAAGCGCACTGCTTCCAATGCCCTTTGGAAGTTCTCTTCTGACTGTGGGTTGGTGGCTCTGCGCCTCTTGGGTTGTTGGGGGGTTTGTTCTTGAGTGACTTGTGCTTCGGGGACGCAGCTCGGTCCGGGGCTGGGTCCCGTCACTCCGACTGCTTGGGCGTACTCGTTGATGTCGTTCTCCATGTGCTGGTTGATGACGTTGCCCATATACATGGCCGGGTCGTGTTGGAGGCCGAGACACGCGTTGGAGTATCGGGGGTACGTGTCCATCATACTCCACTGGGCCCCTGGGAAGAGAGATAAACGGTTTAGATGGTTATCAACGTCAGAGTGCAGTTATAGAGTCGGATTAAGCTAACTCTGCACGGACTTGGGGCAATATCTGAGCGTTTTTGGCCCCTAATTTATTTGGACTTTATAACGAAGTGTTTCGACATATTGGTGATATTTTTGGTTGTCTGACTACTAATAAGCCACCAGAAATATCATTGAAATGTAGAAGCATTTCGACAAAAATGTGTCCAAAGAAATTAGGCGGTTGAAACGCCTCTGATATTGACCCACTTTGCAGTAACAGAGTTGAAATGTCTCCATGAAAATACGTTTATAGTGGCATTCTCACACTGTCACTGCGAAGTCGGTGCATAATCAGCTTAGACGGACTCTTACGTGCGATTTACATCAAACGGGAACCGGAGCGCGTTTTATTAGTCAAAGGAAATTGAACTTTTCAACTTTAGTATCGAAGATTCAAATTCCTTTGACTAGTAAGACGCTCTCCGACATCAAAAGTTCGACATGAATCGTACAAGAGTGCTAAGTCAAAGGAAAGTGTCAAAATGCAGTATCACTTAACGTTCTCACACACATACATAATATGAGCTTTGGTTTAAAATTGTACCCCTGATATGACAATTATGTTATTATTTCATACATTAGACAAAATCTCGACATTTAAGGGAAAACTATCCAAATATGGAGGTACAGATTTCATAAAAAAGACGTATGAGAACGTCTTATGGTGAAACTTCAATTTTGACCACACAAAACTTTCCTTTGACATTAGCAGTCTGTTATAACTGTTGGTCTCTGTAAATATTGGCTTACTACTGTGATACACATTGATCTCCCTTCCCTGAAAAGACGTGTCCGGATACAGGTGTCGCATCGCAAGGTAAGGAGAGGCCACGCACACAACAATAATGATATGAAAGTATCAGGCTGCGTTTCAGCCAGAAATGTTTTTGACGACCGGTCCGGCCTAGTGGGTAATGACCCTGCCTATGAAGCCGATGGTCCTGGGTTCGAGTAGTGAGGGCATTTACGTGTGTGATGAGCACAGATAATTGTTCCTGAGTCATGGGTGTTCTATGTATTAAAGTATTATATATTTAGTTACCTATATACCTGTTTTTTTACCTGTTGATATATTTCCATTAGTCTCATTCGCCTCTTCTTAAAATGCGAAACCTATAATACTATACTATTGCTTGAATGTTTTGAACCACACAAAAAGTACAGATGTAGTTATTTTCCGTCGTATTTTCACGGAAACGCACGAACAAGTCTTGATATTTCAGTCAGTCACGGTACAAAAAGTACTGAGGATGACTGAAGTAGCATGACAAATACGAACGTTTCCGAGATGTATTTTCTATTCTATGGAAAACAATTATGCACTACATCTGTAAAAGATGGTTTCTGTAAAAAATGTTCAATAGGCCCTACGCGCAAGAAAATAAAGATCGATTTTTAAGCGCGCGTTTGTTTTATGAGATAAACTCGGTGTTAAGCGCAATGCATTTGCCGCACCCCCATTTTACATAATTTTATCCAATGACACTATATTGTTTTAAACGCAGCGGTAAGCGCATTGTCATTATTCCTACATTCCGTTGAAGCATGCGTTAAACGCTGCGCTTATCGCATAAAACAACTGCGCGCTACAACGCGCAGTGCGCCTGCCCTAACAAGACAGACTGAACTAGTATAAAATAAAACTATTGAAACGGATTATATCGCGTATATTGAATTCATACTACATCCCGAAGTTTCGAGCCCTTTACAGCAATAGTTCAATAGTTTTATTTCATGAGTAAACTGTCCTATCGCGGTAACCGAAGACAATATGTGACGTCCCACGGGTAAAGGTACCTTATGGCGGTTATTAACGCCACTCCAATATTATTGCGGCGCTATGCGACGTAAGCGCCAGCCGCCATAAGGTACCTTTTGTCGTAGAACGTCGCATATCATGAACTAGTATAGTGGCTCGTGTATTTGCTTATAGCGTTGCAACGTAAAACGTAGAATGACACACGCCTCATACAAGTCATACATCTTACATTCAAAATGTAATACGGTAAGAATTGAGAGAAACATGAATATACAAATTCCAGAAATGAGACAACATAGCGACAGTACAAGAATGCCACTTTCTCGAATATTCGTTTCCGTGCTGTAAATCCCTATAGATAAATTGTTACACGTTTCATAATGGAATCTTACGAAGATAAATTACAAGAACAAGTACTGACATGTTTGCGCCGCCGTTCCGCCAGACTGTACTACATAGCACTAGTAGGTACAAACCGTTATCTTATATTATATACTGCATAAGCCTTAAACAGTTTCCCGACTTAAAATTGATGCTAATTGTGCAAATGGCGCCCCTGTTACTGTTATTCCCTGTTACTAAAACCAAAGACATATGTAACTTCGTATAAGACGAATAAAGTCTAAGGAAAAAACGTGCCTCGGAATTCAAGTCAAAGTCATTCTCGAATAGATGGCGCACACACCTTTAGCCTATCCTCGGCTAGATGGCGTGACGACACCGTTTCATATTTAACAATTTTTACACATATATATCAGTGAATGAACATGGATCAAAATGATATAAAAATAATAAAATCATTTATCCATATATATACATTTTTCGATAACTTTATACGTTTTCATTTTGAGTTTTAGTCGTGTGTCGATAGATGGCAGTAAATTTACTGTGACTACAAAATTTACAATGACAGGACCCCTCTATACTATCTATTCTTTTTGCTAAAACTCATATACCTAATGGATTATTTACATCTCTAATTAATTATCTAACATTTCATTCATTCGATATTTTTTAATCGTATTTTATAATTTTTGGTTATTTTTCTTGTTTGTGAAACAATAAGGTCAATAAGACATTGTAAAAGTGCCCCTGTGGCCTATTTGCTGAGTAAATATTTGAGTTTGAGTATTGGTTACATATTATGACGTCACTGTATACGACTCCATTAATCGTGTGACGTTGCAAAGAGTGGCCCAATTGGCTAATTGTGGCTTTCCATCACAGAAGGGTCCTTATGCGTCAATTGCAATAAGGTAATTTCCATCTGATATTTCAACAGAAATACTGATAAAATGTTTCTTATTGCACATGAAGCATAAGAACCCTTCTCTGGTGGAAAGACATATGTAACTTCGTATAAGATGAATAATGTCTAAGGAAAAAACGTGCCTCGGAAATCAAGAAAAAGTCATTCTCGGATAGATGGCGCACTCACCTTTAGCCTATGGTCGGCTAGATGGCGTGACCGTGACGACACCGTTTCATATTTAATAATTTTAACACATAGATATCGGTTAGTGATCGAAAAGACTCGAGCCTTTGGAGCTCTTTTTTTAGGGCCCGCCTCATCTCTTGACGCCTAAAAGGCTAAAAGCCTATTTAGCTCTTTAGCCCCCGAGCCTAGTTCTATTTAAGAGCCTAGAATCTTGGGGCTAATAACCTTATTAAGCCCCTAAAAAAGCCTATTTAGCTCTTTAGCCCCCGACCGGCTGGCCGGGCTTAATAAGGTTATTAGCCCTAAGAGTCTAGGATCTTAAATAGAACTAGGCTCGGGGGCTAAAGAGCTAAATAGGCTTTTAGCCTTTTAGGCGTCAAGAAATGAGGCGAGCCCTAAAAACAGAGCTAAAAGGCTCGAGTCCTTTGGATCACTAATATCAGTGAATGAACTTGGGTCAAAATGATATAAAAATAATAAAATCATTTATCCATATATATAATTGTTTGTGATAATTTTATACGTTTTCATTTTCAGTTTTAGTCGTGTGTCGATAGATGGCAGTAAATTTACTGCGACTACAAAACTACTATGACAGGACCCCTCTATACTATCTATTATCTTTGCTTAAATTAAAATCGCTATAACATGAGGAATATGTGATACCACAATAGTTGTCAATTCTATAATTCGTTTTCATGATAACGTAAAATAAACAATGACGGAGCAAAATCACTTTACACCAATAGCCTTGAAAAAATCGATTAGGCTAAAGAAACTTGTGAAAATGTTGATATATCCAGTATCAATTAGTTTAGTGTTTTTTGAAATGTTGCGGATACGTTAATGAATGGAAAGAAAGCACAAAAACACGAGATTGAAATGAGGAAAAAAAAACTAGGAACATACAGCGTTCTTACATAAAGATCGAAACCTATCTTTTTCTTATGTTGCAAAAAACGTACAAATATCTCAATGCACAAAAAGTGAAGTCAAGTTAGACAGAACTTATCAGCTCCCAAAATAGTGGTGCTAAATGAAGTTGATGTAGGGTATAAAAACGTATAATCATTTTTAACGTATTTGAGCGTGTTAAGTTATTAGACGATTTTATAGATTCTATAGAAATACAAACTTCAAACAATAACACAGAATAAAATGTTTTACTTGTATGAGTTGTTTGCATCTGCAAGCCACTTGTGATTGCACCAGGCGTCGCCGTTAATTGATTCGCATAAGGGACATTCACTATAGAATATGCAAGAAACATTTCGTCGCTATACTTACTCAACCTCATATCTGCAACAATCATTTGATGGAAATGTCGCTTTTCTTTCATTCGGAATACGGGTGTTTTTGTCATTAAACGAGTGTTGCAGATACGAGGTTGAGTAAGTATAGCGGCGATTTGTGAAATTTACTTTAAACCTATTTTAAAGCAGTCACATTACAGTTACTATTTTGGCAGCATTCACCGTGTTGGCACTACACTATCTATAACAGTGACGAAGGGATATTTACACGATAGACATCCCGACAATGGCAAAAGGGTACTTTTGACGGATGGTTCTAAATTAAGGCGATGGGTATGGACTGGGTCCATATCAAGGAATATTTGAAAAAGACACCTGTTAAAGTTATAATATCTGGGAGACCGAGCATTGCTCGGTAAACATTTAAAAACTCAAAAATGTGCGTTTTCCCAGAAATAAGACCTAGCTAGATCTATTTATCGCCCCCGAAAACCCCCTTATAGCAAATTTCATCGAAATCGTTAGAGCCGTTTCCGAGATCCTCGAAATATATATAAATAAACAAGAATTGTTCGTTTAAAGGTTAGATTATCAACTAATCCGCAAATAACTCCGGTTTGGACTTTTAAGTAGTCCATGGTACATGGTAATCAGATAGTGCAAAGTGCTTTTGTCCAGGGGCCTATTTCTCGTACGTTACAAGTTCACAAGTCTACAAGCTTACATTTAAAATTTCATTGTACAAGTGTGTTTTAATTCTGTTTCTCGTAGGAATGATTACTACAAGTGCTACAAGGCGGCTGTCTAAAGTTAGAAAATAGGTTTGTTTACTATGCAAAAAGGAAATGCAATGGCCATTATAAATGGTATCTTAATGTCAATGTCACTGTTATGCATCATAATCTTAATAAGAGGAAAATAAAATGGCTGACTTGTGTTTTCGGAATATACAAGCGTATAACAAAAATAATAGATAGTATAGAGGGGTCCTGTCATTGTAAATTGTGTAGTCACTGTAAATTTACTGCCATCTACCGACACACGACTAAAACTCAAAATGAAAACGTATAAAGTTATCAATAAATGTATATATATGGATAAATTATTTTATTATTTTTATATCATTTTGATCCATGTTCATTCACTGATATCTATGTGTTAAAATTGTTAAATATGAAACGGTGTCGTCACGCCATCTAGCCGAGGATAGGCTAAAGGTGTGTGCGGCATCTATTCGAGAATGACTTTTACTTGAATTCCGAGGCACGTTTTTTCCTTAGACTTTATTCGTCTTATACGAAGTTACATATGTCTTTGCGTATAATAATACAAGTAGTAATGAAATTTAAATAATATTACTGATTTTAACGAAGTGCATTCAAAACTTACACGTTTGAGATTTTAAAAATACAATATCTTCATTTATTTATTAATCGATTTTACCAAAAACGCATATTAGCAGTTTATAGAGACTCCTCATTATTTCGTGATAAGTCACAAGCTACAAGTATAAAGTACAGCTTTTGAGAAACGAAATTACTATTTTAGTATATAATATCTACTAGTGTTTGTCAACTTGTGAAACAACAACACTTGTGAAAACTCTTTTATCCCCGCTCTTGTAACAATTATACATTTACGTGAAACGGAAACTTGTAAAAAATATTGAAATACAAGCGTTACCATAGATACACACTTGTATTACAAGACTTGTAACTTACGAGAAATAGGCCCCTGGTCATCAAAGTCATCTCAAATCCTGAGGCTGAAATGAAAGTCTAGTTACTAGACTTTCATTTCAGCCTCTAGACTCTAGTATATTAGTATGATAAACTATAATATTTTCAACTATAAATATGTATAAATAAATAAATATAAATATATTAGGGGGACATCTTACACAGATCAACCTAGCCCCAAACTAAGCAAAGCTTGTACTATGGGTGCTAGGCGACGATATACATACTTATATAGATAAATACATACTTTTATACATAGAAAACACCCATGACTCAGGAACAAATATTTGTGTTCATCACACAAATAAATGCCCTTACCGGGATTCGAACCCAGGACCATCGGCTTCGCAGGCAGCGTCACTACCCACTAGGCCAGACCGTATATACTACCGTACAGACTATATTCAATATATATTTCGCTCTTTATTTTCTATTTAGTTGTAATTTTATGTGCCCAAATTTTGGCGTGTTCATGCTTTACGAATTACCCTCAATACCCTCTCATAGAAAATGGACCAGTAAAAAAAGTATGAAACAGCCAAATTTTTAGTTTCGCGATTTCGGGGTTGGTTTCATAATAAAAGTTGCTCAGTATAATCACAAAACCTCCCTGGCAACGGGAATGCAGTTATTTTACAGCCACCCCGTACAAACCTTATTGTAACGGCCTAAAGGGCCCCACTGATTACCAGTTCGCCGGACGATATCGGCCTGTCAGTTAAACGCAAAAGGTGACAGTTCCGAACAACTGACAGGCTGATATCGTCCGGCGGACTGGTAATCTGTGGGCCCCTTAAGGTCCATCGATGGCTATTGGTACAGTTGTCTTCTATCTAGCGTTATCCCGGCCTTTGCCAGGGTCCGCTTGCCTACTTGCCTATCTCCACTTTGCGCGATCAGGAGCATCGTCTCGTGTGAGCTAGTTTACGCTCATATCGGCTTTCACGACAGCGAGCCATCGCTCTTTAGGGTTCCGAACCCAAAGGCTAAAAACGGGACCCTATTACTAAGACTGCGCTGTCCGCCTGTCTGTCTGTCTGTCACCAGGCTGTAACTCAAGAACCGTGACAGCTAGACAGTTGAAATTTTCACACATGATGTATTTCTGTTGCCGCTCAACAAATACTAAAAACAAAATAAAATAAATATTAAAGTGACAATACAACAAACCTGATTTGTATACCGTTGTCTGCGTAATGGTACGGAACCCTTCGTGCGCGAGTCCGGCTCGCACTTGAGCGGTTTTTAGGGTTCCATACCTCAAAAGCAAAAAATAGGATCACTCGTGGGTCTGTCTGTCCGTCTGTCACATCACAGCCTATTTTCTCCGATACTACTGGACCAATTAATTAAAATTTGGTACACATATGTAAGTAAGTTTGTAACCCAAAGACGGACATGTAACGTAATGAAATGAATTTTCCAACATGGGGGCCCACTTTTCGGGGTAAATGATAAAATTAAAAAATAAAGTTTTCCAAAACATCGTGTTACATATCAAATGAAAGAGTTCATTATGAGCATCTCAAATATATATTTTTATAATTTTAGGATAAGCTTAGAAGTTATTCAAGAAAATAGGCAAAAAAATACAAGGGCTAGGTTAAGGCATATGTTTTCTTTTTTTTTTAAAGAGAAGTTACATTAATTATTGTTACTTATCTGCCAAACTGCAAAGCAGTTTGTTGACAGAAAAACTTATTTTCCCTCCACCACAAAATAAATAATAGTACTAGGTACAGAAGACTCACTCTCTCACAAAACGCGTCTGTTACGATCAGGACAGATATGGCCGCTAGGTGGCGACAGCGCCACGCGGGACTTATGGCTAGCCACCAAAATTGGTGTGGAACGGATGTACTTGTAGCTACCTGTTGCAAAGCGACGAAATCGCGGAGTGAGCCACGCCTGCCTCCACCATTGTAAAGTAACTGCCCCCGAGTGTACATATTTATATTAGCGTTATACATAATTAAGGTTGTAGATGTAGACAATAGTAGTTTATGTGACTGCTACATAACGAAAGGCATTAAAACTCGAGTGTGGGTTTATGAAACGAACAACATTTACCTACGTAGTCAGCTGGCAGACGGCTGGTAGTCAGTAGTTGTATTACAAATAACATAAAGCCTTACCTTGCGGTAGACCGGCGGAGCCTCCCTCCATGGGCAATGGTTCCACGTTCATGTGGGGGTCGGTGTTCTGAAATAAACGAAAAAAATAAATGAACCACAGACATTGAACGACGTGATTAATGACGTTTTCAGCTGTGTTAGGATACTTTTGCGAAGAAGGATTATAGTATTTTGAAAACTGGAAAGGTACGCTGACAGGTGTCATCTCCATACAATTTATAACCTAATAATGGCAAATGTCGCAAATATGTATTGAATTGACATCTATCATCGTACCCTTCCGACTCGAATTTATGCGGCAACTCTAAAAAGACGTGTGTGTGTGTGTGTGTGTGTGTGTGTGTGTGTGTGTGTGTGTGTGTGTGTGTGTGTGTGTGTGTGTGTGTGTGTGTGTGTGTGTGTGCGCGTGGGCGTGGGCGTGTTCGTGTGTGTATCAGCTCCGACGCACGACTGGAGTTTACACCTTCTCCTTACGAACGATTATAAAATGCATTACAGTCAACGTCAGTACTTTTTGTGCCGAGACTGACTGAAATAGCAAGACACGTTCGTATGTTTCCGTGAAAATACGAAGGAAAATAATTATGCACTACATCTGTAACGTTTGATTTTACTCCCCATAGATTTTGATACGTCGGGATGAAAATCGATTCTTAAGAGTCCATCAACGTCCACACTAGCGTCACTGCTAAATAATCGTAATTATTTAAATTTAACGATAGGTATTTAACTTCTGTTTTTTTACACTTTCTAATCTTTCTATAGAGATGTTTCCTGTACTCAAAATAATTTATTTCAAACCGTGCACGAAATAAAGCACCAGATAATTATTAGAAAAACATAGATAGCAGCTATTTTTAAACACAATTTGTATTTAGTAATTCGGATTGAAATATAAAACGTAGGTGAGTTTACCGTGACGTCACTATATTTGTTTTCATATAAATTCCATACTAAAAAATCGTTAGTAGGAATGTAGCTACTTGACCCCGGGCTACGTAAAGTTTTGTTTTATAAGAATAAAAATAAATGGCAATTAATCTCAACATATCCTGGACTTGATCTCTGTCCGTACAGCGCCATCTATTTCAATTGCCAAACGATTACATGGCTAAAATAATTAGCACTATTTTTTGCATTATTTTTCCTTCCAACAAAGAGATTCCTGAAAAATGGAAGGTTTGCCTGAAATGCGTGCAAAACTTCAGAACAATAAGACACCAACAATGTATATTTACAAACACAATATCTTACATTACAAAACAAACTAGAGAAATTTGACGACTTTTCTTGTCAGAGTTTAAACGCCATGGCGGTAGCAACGTACTGTTTTAAAGCCATCAAACGTATAGGCTTATTTATGGTAATAGTTCTTGTAACTACCCTCGCTCTGTTCTTAATAGATCAAGAGGAAGAAGATGACTTTTATGAAGTAACAACAAAGGGAAAAACAGAAATGTATAAGAGGACAAACTATAATACAAAATATATACTTCTGTGGACGGATTCAAGAGCATCGCCTTTTAACTACTTAGGTCGCGGTTCGTATACATTTAGAGAGAAATCCTGCAAATATACGAACTGCTTCGTGACTGGAAATAGACAGGAGTTGGGAGATATATCTTTGTTCGATGTAGTTTTATTCAACGGACCTCAATTAACAAAAATCTTGAAAATGGATGATTTACCAAACAGTCGTTCTCCGAGTCAAAAATACGTATATGCTAATATAGAATCCGCGCAGAATTATCCGTTATGTAACTTCAATGGATTTTTCAACTTGACTTGGACTTATAGATTAGACTCGGACATCAACTGGGGTTATTTTGTCGTTAAGAACAAGACTGGACATGTGGTGGCACCAAAAATGGATGCCACTTGGGAGAAATTGGAAAATATGGAGGGTGTTAGCAAAAAATTTAAAAAAACATTGAGAAATAAGACGAAAGCGGTAGCGTGGTTCGCGACGAACTGTCATACGAAGAGCCGTAGAGAATATATTGTGGAGGAAGTAAGAAACTATTTAAAGAATTACAGTTTGAGTGTAGATATATATGGCGTATGTGGGACCTTGCAGTGCCCCTCTTTTATAAACGAGAGATGTCTGCGTTTATTGGAGGAAGAGTATTACTTTTATTTCGCTTTCGAGAAATCATTTAGCAAAGATTACGTGACGGAAAAAGTGTTGACCGCTTATAAACATAATACGGTGCCTGTCGTGTATGGAGGAGCGGATTACTCGAGGTAAGCAGACTCGATACGGTGCCTGTCGTGTTTGGAGGAGCGGATTACTCGAGGTAAGCAGACTGGATACGGTACCTGTCGTGTTTGGAGGAGCGGATTACTCGAGGTAAGCAGACTCGATACGGTGCCTGTCGTGTTTGGCGGAGCGGATTACTCAAGGTAAGCAGACTCGATACGGTGCCTGTCGTGTATGGAGGAGCGGATTACTCGAGGTAAGCAGACTGGGTACGGTGCCTGTCGTGTTTGGAGGAGCGGATTACTCGAGGTAAGCAGACTCGATACGGTGCCTGTCGTGTTTGGAGGAGCGGATTACTCGAGGTAAGCAGACTGGATACGGTGCCTGTCGTGTTTGGAGGAGCGGATTACTCGAGGTAAGCAGACTCGATACGGTGCCTGTCGTGTATGGAGGAGCGAATTACTCGAGGTAAGCAGACTCGATACGGTGCCTGTCGTGTTTGGAGGAGCGGATTACTCGAGGTAAGCAGACTCGATACGGTGCCTGTCGTGTTTGGAGGAGCGGATTACTCGAGGTAAGCAGACTCGATACGGTGCCTGTCGTGTATGGAGGAGCGGATTACTCGAGGTAAGCAGACTGGATACGGTGCCTGTCGTGTTTGGTGGAGCGGATTACTCGAGGTAAGCAGAGTCGATACGGTGCCTGTCGTGTTTGGAGGAGCGGATTACTCGAGGTAAGCAGACTGGATACGGTGCCTGTCGTGTTTGAAGGAGCGGATTACTCGAGGTAAGCAGACTCGATACGGTGCCTGTCGTGTTTGGAGGAGCGGATTACTCGAGGTAAGCAGACTGGATACGGTGCCTGTCGTGTTTGGAGGAGCGGATTACTCGAGGTAAGCAGACTCGATACGGTGCCTGTCGTGTTTGGAGGAGCGGATTACTCGAGGTAAGCAGACTCGATACGGTGCCTGTCGTGTTTGGAGGAGCGGATTACTCGAGGTAAGCAGACTCGATACGGTGCCTGTCGTGTTTGGAGGAGCGGATTACTCGAGGTAAGCAGACTGGATACGGTGCCTGTCGTGTATGCAGGAGCGGATTACTCGAGGTAAGCAGACTCGTTTTCGACGCCACACATCTGAGACTCTGGCTCAAGTATTTTGTTTCTATATCGCACTAGCGAGCGGCCCCGGCTTCGCGCAGGTAGAATCTTAACTAATTATACGCCTAAACCTTCCTCAAGAATCACTCTATTGCTAGGTGAAAACTGCATGAAAATTCATTCAGTAGTTTTTGAGTTTATCGCGAACATACATACAGACAGACGCGGCGGGCGACTTTGTCAAATAAGGTGTAGCGATATACTAAAATGACACTAGAGTTAGACCAAAAACGTCTGCAGCGATTTTGATAGCCCACGCAGTGCAAGTGTTATTTATACGGCATAATTTCATAGAAGTTTGACATTTAAAAAAACTACTGGTAAAAAATGACTGGTAAAATTTCGTAAACTACTCATGTTTTTGTATGGGAATCGAAATTTTCCATTTCCAAAATGGAAGTTTCCTTCGTTTCCTGTGAAATTTCCGAACTTTTAGGTAACTTTACATGTCGCACATCTGTAACCGTAACCATCATTTCAGGTTTCTTCCGCCGGGCTCGTACCTCAACGCGCGCGAGCTAGGCCCAGCCAAGCTAGCCGAGACCATCGCCTACCTGGTAAAGCACCCAGAGGAATACTACTCATACTTCAGATGGCAGAATCACTACAGCTTCGAGTCCCGACACTCGAACCCGGAGACGGATGACTACTGTAAATTCTGTGCGGTGTTGAATGAGAATGAGTACCAACATTACGCCGCGCACGGCGACTTGAAACAATGGTGGAACGGGAACTACAGTTGTGATCAGACGAAACATTAAAATGCACATTGTGTTTTTCAAAGAATAGGTATTACTCATTAACGTATATATCTATGGACTGGCCTTACGGGCACTAAAAATGGTACTAGTTTAGCGGTGTGACTCACGAATTCCAGCCAATCGTGCAGTCTAACGCAACTAGTTGCGACCAATAGCGCGCGTGATGCGAACTCATCAACCAATCGCGCGCGTGATGCGAACTCATCAACTAATCGCGTTGTACCGGTGTCGCACCGCTGTACTGGCCCCTGTCATGCCTCATTATTATTGTCCGTAAAGCCAGTCCCTAGATATCTATGTCAATGGTATTAATGCAATATTTTGCCGCCAGAGTGCAAGCACTAAGCTAGCTAGTAAACCATAGAGTAACTTATACATACTGTGCCTTATACTGGTTTTTGACAAGTTTTCACAGACAACATAATGACATTGATGCATCAAGGCGGTTAACAAGGGCCTACCGGGAAACGCGAAAATCGAAATTTAGTTATCTGCCTCTTTATCGCTCGAATATGCAAGAGTGATAGAGGGGTTAGATAACGAAATTTCGATTTTCTTATTTCGGGGGAGACCCCCAGATTGTGATGAATAGTGGTAGTGACGCCCCCTACGCAGAGTTTTGCGTAATATTCCCTATTTTGTAGATATTGTCCAAAAACGTGTCTATAAAGAATTTTACTAATCATTATTTTCCTCGCAATGTCTCGGCATTTATGCCACGGCTCATGGGAACCCGGGGTCTGCTTGGCAACTAATCCCAAGAATTGGCGTAGGTACTAGTTTTTACGAATGCGACTGCCATCTGACCTTCCAACCCAAAGGGTAAACTGGGTCTTATGTCTTATTGGGATTAGCCCGGTTTCCTCACGATGTTTTCCTTCACCGAAAAGCGGCTGGTAATATCAAATGATATTTCGTACATAAGTTCCGAAACACTGCTTGGTACGAGCCAAGGTTTGAACCCTCGACTCATTAAAAATAAACAATATCTCAATAACAATATAAGTTTTTTTTATATATATTTTTGTTCATAAATAAGAAACTAATATAGGTCTATTACTAGAAATATGTAATGTAACTTTATACCGGGTGTGGCCTGTAACATGAGCAAAAAATTTAACTGTAGGCTGTACTCCTCATACTGACCAACATTTGTTCAGCGACTTTTAAAAATAACTTGTGGTTTGGTTTTAAATACACTTTAAAGTTTATTCCAAGACGCAATATATTACGAATTTTGTTATGTTTAAGGCGTGACAAGCAACGTCAATCACAATGATATGGCATGGTGATGGCGTCCATTGAAGATAATATTTATTTTGTATGAAAAATAGGGAGTCTAAATACTTCATAATTTTTACCGTTTGAGGAGTACAATCTAAAGTCTATTTCAATAGAACTTGCTAACTATGTAAACAAACCGCCATATTGAAATTGTCTCTGAATGATGAATTTACTAGTGATGGGCAAGACTCCTACTTACTGCTTTACTAATGTCAAACCATATCGAATAATAAAATACCAACAGTAAAAAACAAGTAGTTACTTATTTTTAATTTGTTTAATCACGATCAGAAGACAAATTAGTACTTAAGCATGATGTATTGATGTATTTTATAACCGCGGCGGTAGGTACAGAGCGTGGGTTGTGTAGTGTGTAGCGGGTTTAATATCACAAACTTTAGTCACAACACTACCCATCATAGACAATTGTAGAATTTAAAAGAAACAATACCGTCATTCCAACAGGTCCTAATAACCTAACTTATGAACCCATTTTAAACTTTTAATTAAATATCCAAGATATAGTTATATATTTATGTATTTTACGGAACGGACCGTTTCAATAGTGTATATGTGTATGGTTTCAATGGTATTTGATGAGGTGGTGTGAAAATTGAAAGAGAAACAGTGATAAAACAAAGTTACGTTGTTTGTTTACATAGTTAGCAAGTTCTATTGAAATAGACTTTATGTTTTAATTCTTTGCTCGCGTTACAGGCCACACCCGGTATACTTATCTGTTTTATAAGACTGTTTATTTCTTAATAAATTTAAATATATATCACTACTTTTTAGAGCAGTGGTGGGCAAAGTACGGCCCGCGGGCCATCTCCGGCCCGCGAATGGATTTTATCCGGCCCGCCGCCGGTCCTATGAAATAATTAGAATATGGGCTATACGGCATTGGCCCACGATTATCACAAATCAAAATAAATTTTGGCTACAATTCTGCCCCCCCATGAAGAAAGTTTGCCCACCACTGTTTTAGAGGGTCGATTAGAATAGCTGGAAATTCATCCTTACAAGTTTGTCATTGACATGTGTATTCGGCAGCGAGTCTATCGACTGCGGAAACTATCCGGTTGAGCTTTTATCAGGCAAAAATGCGAATAGGTAATTCGCATTTTTGCCAATTTATTCGCATGACCGGGGACTGCAGGAGCGCTCCACGAGCTGTCTCGTACAAACGCATTTTATTTCCTGTGTTGCGACTTTTTTTTCGGCATTTTAAGCAGGCGATTATTCTTCTGTGCATATTTTTGACCATTTGTCATAGAAAAACTCTTATACCTACAAATCTTCAGAAAATTTGCGTTTGTATGGGACAAACGGTAGACAATTTCATGGAATGCTCTGCACCGCTAAACATAACTGTCTAGTGCAATTACCTGATGCGTGTCTTCATACTCGCGCCTGCGCGGCAGGCTGCTGAGCGTGACGGACTCGCGCGCGGGCTCCTGCTGCTCCTCGCGGTGCTCCTCGACCATGTTGAGCGACGTGGAACCGGTTGAGCTTTTTCTGCGTCTGACAAAAGGGAACATGATTTAATGCACGCAGAGAGTGATCAATAGGGTATTTGTCATTTTTTAATTAATGGTATCAGTCGATCAGGTTTGTTTCGAGGGTCAAATGTCTATATTTGACCCATTTTCTTAGAGCAATACAAAAATCACAAATGATGGTCAAAGTCTGGCACCCGCACTTTCCTGACGAAACGCTTCTAACAAAATGGCAATACATCGTGACGTCACCACGTAACGTTAGTAGCCGTTTCGATGTATGGAAAAGAAGGAAATTGGGATTTTGTCGGTGAAATATTGCGTTTATGTATATTGTTGTTTCTTTTCACATTTGGAAGTTATAAAAAATTTAATCTTTGAGGTCTTGTTTTTTTAATATTCCCATATATTTATTAAGTTAATTTATTGTGATAATTTGCTCATATTATATCTATTTAACTAGATTTAGTTATACAATTCAACATGTGTCAACAACCCTATTGTGTATAATGGGTAGTATAGGAAAATTTCAAGTTAACAGCTGAAGATGGCGCTGCACGGCGCCGTACGTTTTGTGGTAACCGAACTGTCAACTTGCTCGCCATCGCCAGCGCACAGATCTCATTGATGAACCGTATAAAGGGGCCCACAGATTACCAGTTCGCCGGACGATATCAGCCTGTCAGTTAAACGCATAAGGTGACATTTCCGAACAATTGACAAGCTGATATCGTCCGACGAACTGGTAATCTGTGGGCCCCTTAAGACAATCTAAAATCTAAATCGTATACTCAAGTTAAAAAATGAACATCATTTAGAACTTTTCAGCTCACGGGCCGAGGCCCTGTTGCGACAGTAAGTTTGATGAGTATAGTCTTGCAAACCGTAAACCAATTTGTCAGTAGAAAAAGGCGCAAAATACAAAATAAAAAATGGACCCTTCCCATCTATATTATTCAAATCTGCTGCTTTTTCAAGTGACAAAATTAGCTTGCTAGACTATACACTAGTTGCAAGAGCATTATTTAAACATTTATTTTTACGTCATAATATTTAAAACTTTCGCGTTTTGAACACATATTAACTCACATTTTATAGACGGGTTTGTGCAACTACCCGTCGAAAAGTGTACGAAAAAGTTTGGGGTAGACATCACATTTTCAAACCACCCAGTACACATAATGTTAATTATTGTCAATAGTCCGACACGCAACACTCACAATATCCACGCACACATTTACATAATTTTACGTTTTCTCTTTTGCGTTATTATTTGTTATACTTCCTCGTAATATTGCGTTTAAACGCTCGTTAACGTCTTATTTGTAGTAAGTTTTTGTCAAAAATTGCTAACATTCCTTCGTTTTTCCGTTTGGTGGCCGAGCGCGTCGAGTCCTGCAACTGCGTCTAACGCTACATATGTAAATGGTCAGTGACTCACATTCCGTACCTTTTCCGTTTGGTGTTGGGCGAGGTGGCGGGCGAGGCCGAGTGCCGGTTCGAGTCCAGCGAGTCCGCCTGCGACTGCATCTCGTTGCCTTGTGAGCGGGTGAGGGAGGTCGTCTCCGGCATCTCGGTGAGGCCTTTGATCTTTAGGTGCTTGGCTGTGTCTAACACCTGTGGGGATAAAAAATCTAATGTTATGGGACAATGTTACGCTAATACAAGTGCTTGGACTTTCATTGCTCCTTAATTTCGTTTTACCAATTTACCAAAGTCCCTTGATCTCAAATAGAACAGTAACAAATGCCTGAATCCCAGAATGCCTAATTTTCTTAAAATACCACATTCCCAATATGCTTAAACTTCAAATCGACGTGAAGCTTAGTAGGTACCAATGAGTTTCTTGTAACATTTTTAGGGTTCCATACCCAAAGGGTAAAACGGGACCCTATTACTAAGACTCCGCTGTCCGTCCGTCCGTCCGTCCGTCTGTCACCAGGCTGTATCTCACGAACCGTGATAGCTAGACAGTTGAAATTTTCACAGATGATGTATTTCTGTTGCCGCTATAATAACAAATACTAAAAACAGAATAAAATAAAGATTTAAGTGGGGCTCCCATACAACAAACGTGATTTTTGACCGAAGTTAAGCAACGTCGGACGGGGTCAGTACTTGGATGGGTGACCGTTTTTTTTTGCCGTTTTTTGCATTATGGCACGGAACCCTTCGTGCGCGAGTCCGATTCGCACTTGCCCGGTTTTTTGTTGTTATAGGAAAACATCGTGAGAGAACCGTCTAATCCAACAAGGCCTAGCTTTCGCTCTAGTTTTGAAAGTGAGGTGGTTTTTGCTTTCCTAAAAACAAGATTAGGTTGCTAGAAGCACCCTTAAGAATGCAACAAGGAAATCGCTAACCTGTGGCAACTGCTCCTCAGTAACATTGACCTCCCCGCAGTACATGAAATCCACCATGGTTCGCAGGTCTGCGAAGCTCACATCTTTGAGGATCACAATGGGGTGCTGGGATGGGTTATCGACGAATAGCGCCTGAAAAACAATAAATATTACCGTATACTTTTTGTTTTATAGACAAATAGTATATGACTTCAAAGGCCAGGAAATAGAGATTAGAGAACTGCAGGTTGAGTGTACATAGAGGCCAATTCAAATTTACATTTAGACATCATAATGATATGTAAATAATGTCTTGTTATAATTCGTCCGTACGACTCGCACGCGACAATGCATGTACAGACATGTACAAGTACGATGTACTGATGTATGGGCGAATAATAACTAAATGACATCATTCGGATATAATTTGATGTCAAATGTAAGTTCAATTTAGCCTCATAAATGGCGAGGCCGTTTAGTAAGACAAGGGTGGCGATTCCTATTAAAGACGAGCTCTCTCAAATAAATGTTCGAAAATTCACTTAAAACTATTAATAGACTTGCTTAATATTGTACAAAATTTCATGACTTGCAGCACTTAAACATGATATTACGTATAATATCAAAGCAGGAGGTCTCGGGTTCGAATCCCGGTAAGGGCATAATATAGACCTATGCGCCTACAGATACTTGCCCTCCGCCGCGAAGGTCACGTCCACCAGGGTCTGGGTGTTCAGCAGCGTCGTGAACATGGATATGAACCTACATACCTGGAAGTAAGTGCTGCACGCTGAGAGCACGATCTTGTGCGCCTGCAGATGCTTGCCCTCCGCCGCGAGGGTCACGTCCACCAGGGTCTGGGTGTTCAGCAGCGTCGTGAACATGGATATGAAGTTCGGCTGGTGGTTGTTCCACCTGAGGCTGTATTGCTGCGACATCGCGGCGGCCTGAACGGAAGATACTACTTTATCATTGGTTGTTTGGAGTTTTGAAATGTTCCTAAGGCTATATTGTACCATCGCTCACACTGTTAACTGTCCAGCGGTGGACCTTAAAATGCTTTTTGTAATAAGATCCACCGATGTACAGTTAGGAGTGTTCCTGTTTGTACAAGAAAAATTGGTTGTTGAATTTGAAATAAATAGTGTATAAAATTTGGATAAATTTCTTTTATTTTGAAATCGAAATAAGCATAAGAAAATCAACACAGTTCCGACTGATAGGGTTTAATTAAAGTACATTGAAGTAAATAATACTACGAATAGGTCTTAGGAGGAAAGAAAGAAATAATAATAAAAAACCGGCCAAGTGCGAGTCGGACTCGCGTTCCAAGGGTTCCGTACATTACACAATTTTTAACAATGTATTTTTTAAATGAAATATCTTTATAATACCCGTAGAGATCGGATCAAAGAGGGGACCAGATTTAAAAACAAGCTCTAGAAATGGCTGTTAACAAAAAGTTTATATAATTTAAATGAATATATTATGTACAACATAGTCAATTAATAGTTATGATGTTATGTTATTGTTATTGTTTTTTTGCATGCATTAGGTTAGTTTATAATTGTACGCCCGAAATTGGCAAGCTGATGGACTTCTGTAATATTTATAAGACCATGTACCAACACAGCTTTGGCAATAAAGAAATCTTAACTTATCAAAAACTTAGTATTTAAGTCCAACTCACGCTTGACTGCACATTACTAATAGGTTTTCCTATCATATATAGGTAAAATGTTTGTGTCTATTTTTTTCAAAATTTTAGACCCAGTAGTTTCAGAGATAAAGGGGGGGAATGGTCATTTAATTGCCTATTTTTTTGAATAACTTCTAAACTAATTATTCTAAAATTATAAAAAAAATATATTTTAGATTCTCAAAATGAGCTCTTTCATTTGATATGTAACCAGATATAAGTCGTTTAAAAAACATTATTTTTTATTTTTCTTATTTACCCCCCAAAAGTGGCCCCCATGTTTAAAATTCATTTGTGTATGTAATATTTAAAAATAAATTTATTACAGCATCGATGAATTTATTAGTACACGCAGTCGCGTGCACAGAGATTTGGGACTGGGTAGGCAAAATTATATCAGAAAACCGGGCAAGTGCGAGTCGGACTCGCGCACGAAGGGTTCCGTACCATAATGCAAAAAAAGGCAAAAAAAAAACGGTCACCCATCTGTCGCGCCAAGCGCGATGTAAGTTGGTAAGTGGTATCAACCAGGACTACTTTGTCATGTGGCAACACTGCCACACTGACAGCTGACAGTTCCGATGGCGGGAAAAAGCACGATGGCGCCATTAGAGAAGAAATGAAGGTACGTGCAGGAAGCGTAGGACGGCGCTAGGTGTACTGGGTCGGTGCATGGTGCGCCTCCACGCGGTAACGGGAGCCTGCCCCGGTGAGTGTTTACACACATATTTATGCTTGTATAATCGTCATCCTAGCTACATGGGAGTGGAACAAGGGGTTAACCAACGGTCCTTGGTTAACGTAGTTTCACTAAGACATAGTCCAATCTCGATATTGGACTGGGAAGCCCGGGCGGGGCTTTCCGGAGTGTGTATCGGAAGCACACAGGCAATAACGCATGTAGTACGGTCGGTTATGAGTTGGAGTATAAGGGCCGGATCTAGGGGGCAGGCATATGGAGGATCCCGAGGGGGCACCGCCCCCTCGTCCAGGTGGTGTGTAGGACACCAGGGTACTAGATGGTAGTACCTAGTCTGGAGGCGACCGATCGTACAGGACGGGAGAGTCACTCTGGATAAGGCCAGTAGACTGCACTCTCATATTGATACGAAACATGCGATGCCAACTCGGAAGTAAATGTACTTGTACATGTAACAGTGTGGTCGTAGGTGACCCCTTCTCCTACTCTCATGTAGCATGGTGTTATGTGTACTCATCATATGATATTTTGTCGCCCAAGCGAATCTATACCCGATTGGATTCAGGCAAGTGTATTATACTTAGATGGGTATAGATGGCACGACACCATCCAAGTACTGACCCCGCCCTACGTTGCTTAACTTCGGTCAAAAATCACGTTTGTTGTATGGGAGCCCCACTTAAATCTTTATTTTATTCTGTTTTTAGTGTTTGTTGTTATAGCGGCAACAGAAATACATGTGTGAAAATTTCAACTGTCTAGCTATCACGGTTCGTGAGATACAGCCTGATGACAGACGGACGGACGGAAGGACAGCAGAGTCTTAGTAATAGAGTCCCGTTTTACCCTTTGGATACGGATCCTTAAAAAATGAGAGCTACTAACTCACCAAAAAAATTGCGTGATGGTTTTCATTTTGTTGTCAAGTCTTTTCAATTACTTCTTTTTTTGGCTAAACGAAAGCTTCGAAAACGCATCATTTTTAATAGTTTGCACACACACACACCCACCACAACTTTCACAGCTAAATTATCCATTTTTTCACTAATCGCACTTTATAATTTCCGGCAACTGTTAACTGTTATCTCATAAACTCACCAAAACAAACAAACAATGGCGACCGAATAAAAAATGAAAATAAACTTAACCAAATACTGTAAACGAATAAAAAAATAGTCTCGTATTTGCACTAAATTACCATAGCAAATGCTACTTTTTAAAATAGTCACATAAACATCGGAACTATTCGGAAACTTTCGGGCGTCATTCGTTTAGGTTTGGTACGAAAGACACTGCCTATTGCGTCTAAATGTGTGCGTTACTTGTATAATTGTGTGCTCGTACTTATAGGAAGGCCCACTACACTGTAACCGCGTAACGACGAAGGCACACATAGAAAGATTTAGACGGAAATGTTTTCTGTCTTTGCCGTGCAAGGCACGTAGCGGCGCTAGTGCCGCGTGGTGTAAACTTCGTCGCGTAGAATTATTATAGATGATGACTTGATGACAAAGCTTAACCGGTAGATGGAGCGCTTATTAATTTTTAGAATGTTTTAAGTTATATCGATTACTGATAGTACGATCAAGTATAAATTAAATTAAGTAGTTTAAGAGGATAGACATCGGAATTATAGTAGGGTAGGCAGTGCCTTTTTGCCTTTATGAAGTGCACGCCACTGAGTACACGGTAAGATCATTGACCCAGCGCCGTACCTAATATTATGTTATACACTCGCGTGCAAAAGTACTGCATCACTGCATTTTTTCGTCTGCACCCAATATCTTTGTAATTCTATACCCGATTCTGAAAATTTTGGTATCAACTGAAAGCTTATAATGTAACGCATTAGAAAAATGGCAAATACAATGAAATTTCGAATCTGAAGACTACAAAAAATCTGAAAACAGAAAGTAGTCGCATAATGTTCCAAAAATAAATCTGCAAACTTAAGAATAAAAGTAATTTTTTTAATACAATATCGATTATTATTATTTAATTAATACTTGGTATTGCCACCCACGGCCTTCCTTTCACAAACCAAGTGGTTTTTCATAGACCTAATTATTTTTTTAATGTGATGATGAGGAATAGCGTCCCACTCCTCCAGCAACGCTCCCTTCAGCTCCTCAACATTTACCAGGGCAGGATTCCGCTTCCAAACCCTACTTTTTAGGTAGTCCCACACGTGTTCAATGGGGTTAAGGTCCGGGCTCATCGCTGGCCAGTTCATTGTGTCGATGCCCACTTCGAGAAGATAGGCTGCGGTGGCCCTAGGGGTATGACACGGGACATTATCCTGCAGTAGGATGAACCCCTCATCAAAAATACCGGCATAAGGAACAACATGTTCCTCCAGGATATCAGTGATGTACTTGGCAGCTGTCAATCCACTGTCACGGCCCTCGCCAGGCACGAAAACCAGTTCTGTCCGCCCGTCGTAGGAAATGCCGCCCCAGAACATTGCGGATCCGCCGCCGCGACCCTTTCGGAGAAGTAACATTGAGCGAACTGTTCTTCTGGCCTTCTGTAGACTCTTTCTTTTCGGTCACATCCATTCAAGCACATTCTGCACTCTTTCAAGAAGAGAACTGGGGTTCATTGCTCAATGCTCCAGTCCTTGTGATTTTCAGCAAACTCTCTTTAGGCTGTACGGTGTCGCGCCAGCAATCTGGGCCCCGCTGCGGGCCTCCTGGGTATCAGGTTCGCTTTCTTAAGTCTTCTTCTTATTGTCCACTCACTGGCAGCCACTCCTCGTACCTCACGCAGACGCTGCTGGATGGCAATGCTTGTCTGGTGTCGATCTCGGAGAGATGTTGTGACTAATAAGCGGTCGTCCCTCTCTGATGTACACTTTCTGCGGCCGCTTCTTGGTCTTGAAGTAAAGGATCGAGTCCCCTGGAACCTCTGGTAAACTCTACAAATTGCAGATTGGCTTAAATTCAGCTCGGCAGCTACTGAACGTTGGCTACGCCCCGCTTGCAGGGGCTGGACGATTTGGCGGACTTCAGCTTCAGTGGTTTCCATTGTTCCAGATGTTTTTCACGGGAAAATACGCGGAGATATGTAACGATCGACTTCTGATAAGTAATTGATAACAACCCCTTTCTGCCCACCGTTTTATAGGGGTCAAGGGTAGCGCAACTCGTGCGCGTGATAACGTGAAACCGCTCACAAATCGGGAAAATGCCGATAATTTGAAAAATACTCGGTCGATTTCCATGTTTTTTTACTTTTCGTAAAGCTAAAACTTCAAGGAACATGATTACATTAAAATAATTTAGTGAAATTAACCAGTTTACAAATATATTGGATGCGGACGAAAAATTGTATACACATACCTAATAATAAGTAAAATGTAAATAGTAATTGAAGGGATGTTTACAAAAACAACATAACTTCTTAAAAAAGTGTCAACCGCTCTAAGCAGTTATGTTGTTTTTGTGAACATCCCTTCAATTAAGTAACGAAATGACGTGTAAATAATTATATATGTTTCTTTTACCAATAAATTACTGTATCACTGCATTGAAGAACTTTACCTGTGTTATTCAGTGTGCTTTGAAGGACTCCAACTCCTTACTGAAACCAAATAATACGTTGTAAGTAAATTACACCTTATTAAACAAAGCCGCGTCTGTCTATTTGTGTGTATTTATGTTCACGATAACCCGAAAACTACTGAACGGATTTGCTTGCGGTTTTCACCTATCAATGTATAATTTGTTAAGGTTTTGTGTAACCCATGCGAAGCCGGGGTGGGTCGCTAGTAATCATTTAATATTATAATTTAAAAACTTCTATATTTGACAAAATACATTAAATTCGCAATCCGCTACTAGTCACATTAAAAAACATCAAGCGCACGCCAACATTATTGGTACAAGCTGGCAAATATAAACCTTGACTCTTGAATAATTTAGGTAATTTATTAAGGTTCTTTGACTGCATGCTACATTAGGACACTTATATGCGCGTTTGTTACATGCGTGGCGTTCGAAGGGTTAATAATAAACTATATACCGTCAACCGGGGTGAATAGGATGGCTGGGGTGAATAAGGACAAAATTACATTATTAAAACATGACGCGACGCCACCCGACGCGACACTTAGCAATAAATTATATAAAAAATCGCATTGCTGATAAAATAGCGCAAATGCAAATAATTATTTAATTATGTTCAGTCATTAATCCTCTCAAATATAAAGGAAATGTAAATGAATACGCAGTCCGTAATAATTTACAATAACATCTTACACAACGATTCGTAAAAATATAAGACAAGCTCTTAATCACTCTACAAATAAGGTATATTTTTGCTGGTGCACTATACAGTCGCCATCAGATATATCGGAGCGGCCAAGGTGCTCACAAATGTCTGAACACGCCTCTATTATCCAGGCGTTAGAGGCCGCTCCGATATATCTGATGGCAATGTACAGTTCGAACACGAGTTCCGAGGAAGCGAGATGATTTTATTTGAAAGTTAGTTAGTTTTAATATAATTGATCAGTAAGTGCATTGTCATTTTTCATGCATTCCGTTAACGCATGCGTTTATCGCGCGCTTAACCGCGTTACCATTGCGTAAAACGCTGTCTTGGATAATATGCGAGTATATTCTGAACGAACAGACACAATGTGGCTCTCTCATACACAATGTTGTCTTATTTGATATGTATCAGTTCTAATTTTAGAGTGCAAGTCGGACTGAGTCGACATTTAAGTTATTTTTCACCACACCAGCTCGGAAAAGCTATCTTAGTACTTGAAAAACTGATAAAAAAAAGTTGAATATCCACATGTGAGGCAAAGTAATCTTTGAGTTGTTTGCTCATGTTGGGTGTTGTCATTAGACCAATGCTTTATAAAATTTTTCATGTAGTGACACCCTTAGCATGTACAAAATGTTTCGCTTATGTATTGCAGTCAGAAGCTTGACTCTTGGTCGCGACCCACAGATTGAAAAACACCGAGTTAGATTATACACTATAGAATTGTGGCTGATGTAACTTAGGCTGTGACGTCACGGACGGCAGATTGCTTCCGAAATTCGAAGATCGGCAACGAACGGATGCGTATATAACGTCCGCCAACAGCAGCCAATGGCAATCTTTCAAAATACATTGAACGACAAAGTTGTATTGTACTGTAATCTAATCCTAATTTATAAAATAAATCTTTGTACACAAGTTAAAATAACAAGTATTCATTGAAGATCCACTTAGGCATCCCTGCAATACCTAGAAAGGAGCCTAGGCCTCAACCAGGCTAAACTAAATATCAAGCTATTAGAGTCAAGAAACTATTCCTGGTTTACTCTAGACCAGGAAAGATACAAGTTATAGAAACAACTATTATTTTAAAAACACCTACTTCACAAAAGATCATACTATAATTTTCTGGTCTTCATCAGCAGTTCCACTTCACTATATTTTTTTTTATAGGTATGCTTGTAAAATGTGAGCAGTTCCCTATATTTCTTCAGGAGCCCATCATAAAAACCTGATATTCTTTGTGGCAACCATGTCAAGAGGACGGAAACAGGCACTGGACGGTGAACTGACGCAATGACCCTACATTATGTTACGAAATAAAATTTAAAAAAAAAATGTTTTTTATATAAACTCATTCAGTGGGGCTACAACAGCACATTGTTTGACACTTTACTTATTAACCTTTTGTCCTGACCAACTTAGTCATTTATTTGTATTTTTACATGAATAATATTTTTTGCTCTATTCGACGCGTACTCACGATTTTATACCACCAACACATATGAAAGGTTAAAATCAGCTCAGTTTCAACATGATAGTGGAACACATATCACAAACATATTTGAGATCCACCATGAAAATCAATATAAGAAATACATACCATTAAAAGGAACGTTCATATATTGTATAGGTATTATTTTAATTAAGCCTGTAAACAGTAAGGTTAGGTATTTAGGAAAATTCATTACTATTTTTAAGTCATTGTATATGGTAGATTTTGTCAAAGTTAAGTTCTTCACTCTGCTCTGGAGGTAGATTAAATTGTAGTTAAGAGAAAAGGTAGGTAGTAAAAGTTACAGTATACACAACTTTTTTTTTACATAGGTATACGTTGTTAGCTCCCGACGTTTACCAAAACCACACAGTTCTTTGTGCAAAAAGTAAACAGAACGCATTTCTACTTGATGTGACAGCATTTGTTTGAAATAGGTACGCAGCAATTTAAAGGGCTAAGACGCACCATACTCATGAGGACACTAACCACTATAATAAATAATTGCGTAGGAATAGCAATGAAGTAAATTGATATTTAGTTATTTGTCTTACTTCCATCATACCCCCCACGGACTGCGCCGGTGCTTCAAAGCCAGGAATTAAACTACACTTCACATTGGAATGTTAACTTAGCTCAAAAACACACCTCAACACAACACATCACTGAATAATCTTAATAACGAATAAGATTTAACAAAAAAAAAACCACCGAACGCGAGCCCGGCCAAGATGACATCAATCAATAACAATGCAATAACAGCGTGGCGTGTCGCCGCAACTATTTCAAAGATTACTCACCCATAATATAATAATTTAATCGTCTTTTCTGTTTTCTGTCCAGTTTTCGTTAAAAATATACGTAAATTGTTATGAATCAACCCACGCCAACAATCGTTCACCAAAACCCACGCCGATATGTGTTGCCCATGTAAAAAAATATGTTTGAGGACAGGAGGACAGGGAATAGGTTGAATGCTAACACGACTATTCTTAACCCGTGGCCTATTTTATAAAGCTACAAGTTACAATTTACAAGCGGAAGTCTCTTTCTAACCCTATGTGTTAGGTAAAATAGGCCACCGGTTTTCTGTGAATGCAAAGAACTCTTGTAAAAAATAATACATATAAACGAACAACCTGCACCTGGGTATATAAAATAGTTTGGTTTGCATTAATTTGAAAACCAAGTACACCTATATTTCTGAAAGTAATTTTATGCATAACAATAAAAACGATAAATCTTTTCGTCGGAATTAAAAGTAAAAACAATGAAATTATATCGCGGTAGACCCGTTTGTGTATTTAAATAAATCTTTTTTTATCATGTACAAATAATGGTATTGTACAAGAGCCGAATCTCGTCTGTCAAGGTGTTTCGGCAGGAAAAGCCTTTGCAGACTTATATTCCTGAAATGAGGGTTCATACCTACCGACTGGAATTGGTTTCCTGGTGGTATCAGATGGGTTAATTTAGGATAACCGATGGTGACCGTGCTTACATAATCTTGTCCGTCAACGTGTTTCAGCAGGAAAAGCCTTGACAGACTTATATATTGCTGAAATGCGGGTTCATACCTACCGACTGGAATTGGTTTCATGGTGGTATCAGATGGGTTAATTTAGGGGTCCGATACTCCCGATGGTCACCTTTGAGAGAGTCTGCCAAGCACTTTCGGCAAAAAAAACTGACAGATTTCGCTTTTCTGCGTCTACCAGTAAATTTCTAGCTGCTTCCATAACTATTATTTCGGTATCAGATGGGTTAAATCAGTCCCCCTTCTACCATAACAATTTATAGAAAAAGTTCATGTTGTGTCAGCAAACAGCAACACTAATCCATAGGTACTATATTATTAATATATATAATATTATAAAGGCGAAAGTGTGTCTGTCTGTCTGTTACCTCTTCACGTTTAAGCTGCTGAACCGATTTAGTTGAAATTTGGTATAGAGATAGTTTGAGTCCCGGGAAAGAACATAGGATAGTTCTTATGTCGGAAATGAGAGTGCAGGGGGGTGGAATTGAAATAGTTAATGAATTGACAAATAATTGAAGTAAGCAATGCGCGAATTGAATGATTGCTATTAGCATTATCCAGGCGCTATACCTACTTTAGCTGCTGTCACTAATTCCGCGCAGACGAAGTCGCGGGCCATAGCTAGTACTAGATATTATGTTGCCTTGCTTGGGCTCTGCATCTCTTTTATTTTTGTATATAAAAAAGAGATGCAAGATCTAAATTGTTTACGAATTCCATATAAAATGTTTATGATGATTAGGTGATACATTGGAAAGTCTGTCAAATATCTCTGTCCATGTAATCCATTTTACTGTTTAATCGTGGGGCAAATCAAAAATAAATGTTAAATAACTTTAAAAAACCTTAGACACTTGTTTTTTTTTTACTTTTTTTTCTGCTTAGGTTCATTATATTATCAATAGTACTGGCAACACTACTATCCCGTCCATCAAAATGTTCCTGTGAAATTTCACGGTAATGTCACGTTTATATTTTGTAATTTTCCACATAAAAAGTGTTGGTACATAGCTGTAAATAGTGTCAAGTAAGTTAATCCACAAGTTCCGGAGTAAATTTCCGTAAGTACATGCCTCTAATGCCTTTAAGTTATCACTTATTTAGAGCAAGCAAGCGGCATATAAGAAACTTGTACACACCAGGCTATGGACTAAACAACAATTTTAGTACTCTTATTCTATCATTTACAGGCTACAAAATTGATAGCTTTAAGATCCCATTCTCAAAATTGCTTTACTTATGGCTAAAATACGTGTAAAACCTTTTATTTATGACGTGGTTACGAAGATAACTTACTCAATATTAATTTAGCTTGGTTACTAAGGATACTCAGTAACTATAAATGGGTGATAATCCTTAAGATCTTTAGAATATGGCCCAAGTCGAAATATAAAAACAAACTAAAAGAGGTTGCACCACACTTTTTGGTTATGTAGTGCTACAGGTGTCCAAGGGCTGCAGTAACCGCTTACCATCAGGCGTTATGTCTGCTTATTTGCCTCCTATATTACAAAAAAATACATATATTATGTGTAAATGGCGCAGGAATTGAAAATTTTCTCTCACTCATACTAAACAATACACAAATTTAAATTACAGCCAGGTCAACACAGAACGAACATACACACGAGGCAATTTCCTCGCGCACAAAAGGGCCAGTGTAGATGTGCCTCGCGCGCGCCGCCTCGGCCGAGGCACGTCTACACTGGCCGTTTTGTGCGCGAGGAAATTGCCTTGCGCGTATGCTCACTCTGTGTGGACCTGGCTATTGCGACACTATTGCAAAAAAAACTTTACATTACTCTATGTCCTTCCGTGGAAGTGAATGTATTTCTATACCATTTTTTATCTAATTCACTTAAGTGGTTTTGTGAAGAGGTAACAAGGCAGACAGAGTAACTTTCACATTTCACAGACAATTGGTCTGGCCTAGTGGGTTAAGCATAGACTATTTTTGATGTTCGGAAGAGAAGACACTGTCTGCGAAGGCTGGAATGTGCTGGCTGTTTCCTATGTATATGTATATAATATGTAAGTATGTATTTATCTCTCTATAAGTATGTATATCATCGCCTAGCACCCATTAGTACACTACAAGCTTTGCTTAGTTTGTGGCTAGGTTGATCGGTGTAAGATGTCCCCTAATATTTATTATTTATTTATAATATTAGTAGAGATTGTGGGACCCCACCATTAGGGTGTTTCATTTTTCCGAATTTTCGATTTTCATCTGAATTTGCTTGAATTCTTGTTCTAACTGATAAAAAAATATTATACATTAAAAAAAATTAAAATCGGTCAACATTTAGAGGTTGCACAACATCAACAAAGATTTTTCAAATAACCAATGACTACAGCGGAGGGTAGAAAATGGTTTAAAAGCGACTACCATCAAGGCGGAGAGTAGGGTGATACCGACCCTTCTACATATATAAATACATTTTAAAGTTAGTAGTAAACTTGGATTTTGGTTACTTGATAAATGTTCTAGTTAAGATTTTTCAGTTTCCACCTGTTTCCAAATGAAAAGTGCTTTTATCGTGTTTTAGACCCAAAATTTAGTTTTCTCATTCGATTTTAGTATCAAAGTTCATTATATTTTGTAATTTTAGAACATAGTTCATTTTCACGCAATGTATGGGGTTCTCACTCTACCTTTTCAACTTGTGCAACCTCTAAACGTTATTCAATTGTTTTGAAAATTGAAATAGATAGTTTTTAGGGTAGGGAGACTCCATTGGTGAGCAAAGTCACGAAAAATATTACAACTTTTTTTTCTCCATACTAAAGTGAAACAGCCTACCCACCATCCTTTTATTCTGTGTTGATCTATAGCCCCCCCAATGTGCCTTGAAGATTACACACACACTTTTTGAGTAATTGTGAGCTGTGTATTTATACAGGTGTGGATATAGGGGTGTAGCTAAGAGCTCAAAGCCTCTCCCAAAAGCATTTGAGTGCCTCTACAAAAATTTTGTCTTTACCTGAACATACCCTCATTACGTCCCCCCCAACCCAAACGGGAAACTGTTGGTTGAGGGCAGCAAATGACCATTCGTTGTGGAGATCCTTGGGGGAGGTCTTTGTCCAGCAGTGGACGTCTTTCGGCGGAGATGATGATGATGATGAATGTTTCAAGTCTTCCTTTGTCTTCCACCTTTCATAGTGCCACTTGTACTATCCCACTAGCCCAGAGTCAACCGGTTAAACCACGGAAGAAAGAATGAGCGCGCCGCGGGTTAAACCGTTAACCCAGTGTTAAATTGTACTGGTAGCCATGGTAGCTCCAGGTTTAACCAGTTAACCCCGGGTTAGTGAAATGGTGCAAGTGGTCCTTAGCAAATAAGCTCCTATACTTTGAATTAGTTGTACACAACATCTCTTCCCTCATTTACAGACATAGTCCGGATCTGAAGTTAGTTCAACAGAGCAGGACACTGTGTATTCAAACATGGGCAAAGAGTAAGTACAAGCTATCACCTAACTTTTTAACTTACATTGTCACATTAGACTATCTTTTCAAGTTTTCATATCTTACTAGCGATCATAAATCCCTTTCTAGTTACTACTGAGCGAAAGAGACGAGAGGCACTATTTCGCGAGATTTGCGACTTGATATGCGTCTGATAGCTAAGCGGAAATATGTATACATTATTTCACCATGTTGCTATGGATTAATGTTAAGAAACGTATACATATTTTTGGCCTCGACTGTAAATAGTTATAGCCCACAGCTTTGCGAACTTGGCCCCTATTTAAGAGTCCCCAGCAAGCTCGGCTGAATTTCACCTCCCTGTACAATATACAATGACATGAGGTATAGTCCTTTAACTAGTTTGTATAACAAACGAAATAGACCGAAAACAAGTTTTGTATAAAAAACCTTAAATTTGCTGTATTTTTTAAACTATGGTATCTGAATTTACATAAACCAATTGCAATACTAGATACTAGATACCTTGTCCTATTATAAGCACAAAGTTTCAGAGTAATCTAGCTAGTGGTTTTAAAATGAGAGCGTAACTACGTTTGTATGGAGAACCGAGCTTGCCGGGGACTCTTGACGCTCTTGACTCTATTAAATCTTACTTTCTAGGTGATGGTCTTACAATATATGTGCATGACATTCTATGTGATGGCTCCTCTACACGATGGCCCAGCGCTACGCCAGCGCTGGGCCAGCGAGATGGCCATGCGATGGTTGGAACGCAACTACACGATGGCGACATTCAGTTGTGATCTATCCGGTTTCCAAGATGCACGTGGACCCATTAGCCGTTGCAGCAATTTATCTATACGCCACGTATCAATATTTTCTTCTAAAAATTAAAAAAAAAAATGGCGTAGAAGCTGCAGGAGTTTTTTGATGATACCTACTTCCCGAAAAAAAATTAATGTTAGATTTTTTTAAATAATTAAATATTTTTTTAAATTTCATGTTTATACCTTAATTTCCTTAAATTATTTTAGAGCATATTATAATTTTTATTTAATTTTGTTACCAGCTTACCAACATGTCTGTGCAAATTGTGCAATGTAGATACTACGTATAGTTAGATATGTATCTAATATTCATTTATTTAAGTATTGGTATGTATTGTTATATTTATTTATTTTAATTGTAAATGTACTGTCTGCGTAAATTTCTTATTCCTTAATTACGTCCATAATGAGGCCACGTACTCGTCATTTTTAATTAAAAAAAAACCGTAAATTGATACTGAGCACAAACGTCCACACTCGACCGCGTTTGAGCACGCACTGTGGATTGGGCCACGTGTAGATGCGTACCGCCATCGCTGACCCACTCACACGAAAAACCGACACCGCGGCCATCCCATCGCCATCCCGCGCGCCATAAGCCATCCGACACCACCACCCTCTCTACCAGTTGGCCCATCATATTGGCCCACTATGTTGGGCCAAACGAATCAAGCTAGTTTTATAACATAATAGAATCACACGAGTGTTTTAATGCCTAATCTAATTATGTACAGTTACATACACTGCTTTATCTACACACATATTATAAACTTTCTATGATATATTCATTAACCTCATACTACGAATACAGCCGACATTGGGGCACTTTGCTCTCTGGCGGAACTCGCGGATTTGAGGTGGCTTCTCCGAAATATCTTGATCGCACATTTTACACGAAACTTTTGCTATAAGGTGCAGCGGAGCAATTTCGACTGCGGGTTAATTTCAACTAATCGAAATATCTTCCATGTTATTAACTAGAGTGCCATATAATTATGTCCGGATAGCGAAAAAGATGTGTTGTGAGTGACTAGTTAATAATGTAAAACATGGAAGATATTTCGATTAGTTGAAATTATCCCGCAGTCGAAATTGTCCCGCTGCACCTTAGTTACTTTAAAAACAACAAAACATATAATTTTTTTACTTACAAACGAATTAAAATTTTATATATTAATTAAAAGATAAACAGTACGTCAAAATGACGTCAAATATATGGCGGTAAATTAAAACTTTTCACGCACGTCACGCATCCGTAGTTTTTATTTTAATTCTTAGCCAAACTAGAGTTGGGGTCGATAGCCATCGTTCGATTCCAACTATAGACCGACCGCTTAACTCAGTCCTCGCCTGCGCGGTGCGGGGGCGACGCCACCCTTAGTCGTCCCGCCCCGTCGCCCCCGCACCGCGCAGGCGAGGACTGAGTTAAGCGGTCGGTCTATAACATGCGAGATTTATCAAAATTGTATTCAATTGACATTTCATTTTGAAGTTTTGAACAAAACGTGTTCTCGACTATTGTATTAGAATAGGGGTCAAATCAAATTGCTTTTTTTTATAGTAAAGAATGAAGCTATTACGACGTTTTCATAGATAAGAAATATGCTGTAACAAAATGCTTAGAGTCAAACCTAGAAAAGGCTGCAGCAATTTTGATAGCCCACGCAGTGCAAATGTTATTAATACGTCAAAATTTGATAGAACTTTGACGTTTAAAATAACACTTGCACTGCGTGGGCTATCAAAATCGCTGCAGACTTTTCTTGGTCTAACTCTATCTTAATGTTGGCCATTATTTACGGATTTTGAAGGTATCATAGAGGGTTTATGATATGTGTGTAGATAAAGTGTTAGACGAAAGTATGTTTACCCAAGTTGACAGAGACCTTCGCTAACACTCGGTCACAAAGCCAATTATAACAACAACCTTTGAAACCAAGCCATGATTTAATAAGTTTTAACATGAAATTGTCCTTTTTCCAGAAGCAAACTCGATGCCGATAAGGCTCTAAACGGCTCCAACGTCGACGACGAAACGCGAAAAAAGAAAAAAAGCAAAAAACACAAAAAGCACAAGCGGAGCGAAGAGGACGAAGACAAAGCTTACAAAAAGAAGAAAAAATCAAAAAAGGAAAAACATAAAAGCCCCAAACCGGAAAGTGAGACATCTCTCTCTGATGTGGAAGAACTTATAAAGAAGAGCAGAGACCGAAAACCTCCGCCAAAAGAACCTTCAATAGTTAAAGAGAAGAACGGTGACACTAGAGAAAAAGATGAAGCTTTAGAAATCATATCGTCAAATTCAGAAACAGAAAATTACCAAGAAGACTGCGCCAGCCCTGAACTAAATGTGATCGAAGATGATCTAAATCTTGAAGAACTTATGAAACAAAAGGAACTACTACAAGCGTTCCTTGTCGCTTACTATTCAGATAAAAGTGACGAAAGTGATAGTGAGAAAAAGAAAGATGATATCATATGTATCAACGATGATAAATCACCGGTTGCCAAAAAGTCAAAAACGGAAGAGAAAAGAAAAAAAACAAGCAAGGACAGATCCGCGGAAAGGGAAAAGGAACGACATAGATCAAGAAGGCACGAAGAAGATTTACGAGAGATCATTAATAGAGAGAATAGGAAAGAGATGGAGAAACGGTTAGAACATAGGGAAAGGAAAGAGCGCGAACGACGGAAGCTTCACGAAGCTGAGCGGGAGCGGGAGCGGGTGCGCGAGCGGGAGCGGGAGCGGGAACGCGAGAGAGAAAAGAAGAGAGAGCGCGAACGTGAGCGGGAAAGAGACAGACGTGATAAAGTGGTAAAGCGGGATAGAGAGAGTGAAGTCAGGCGTCGAAGGTCTAGAGAGAGGACGCCGCCGAGACGGTCGAGGCGGCCGTCGGACAGAGATAGAAGGTCGAGAGAGAGACATAGAGATCGGTCGAGGGATAAGAGAGGAGGGAGCAGGGATAGACGCAAGGTAAGAAATAGGTACTAGTTTTTACAGTAAGTACATCTGGTGCTACATTACGATACGATACCTACATTAGGTACTATAATGAGCACATTACGTAACTACGTCGAAAATTTAAACGGCCATATGTACTGAAAAACGTACGATACACGTGCGAATAGGTAATTCGCAACTCGCTTGTGCATAGAAGGGCTATTTAGAGGACATTTGATGTGTGTAACTGAAAAGGGAACATTTTGAGCCTAGCTTTTATGCCTTAATCGTTTTTAAAAGGATGAGATTGTCAACTTGTAAAATTATTCCTTAAAGAAAAGCATAATTTGGAACATTTGATGACTAAATACGTGGGAAGTAAGATGTGGCATTCCATGCTTAAAGTGTCATGTGCATAAGGGCCCTTTATTGTGGAAAGCCACAAATGATGGGATTTTAAACTGTTTTTGTGAGTCGTTTTTTTTTTGTTGTTCAAAGTTATTAAGCAAAAGTATCAAACTATCCATACTTACTAACAATAAATTAGCCTTAGTTCCTTGGAGCTTGGGACGGATGTTAGTGTGGGATGCTACCTGCGTAGACACACTGGCACCGTCCCACCTCCAACGGACTAATGTAAAACCGGGGAGGGCGGAGGAAAGCGCCGAAATTTTAAGACGTAACAAATATAAGAGCCTCGGTAGAGAGTACCATTTCGTACCATTTGGAGTTGAAACTCTAGGTCCATGGGGTCTCAGCGCGCATAAGTTGTTCTCAGAAATCGCGAAGCGTCTGGTTGTGACCGAAGAGCTGGCGGCTACCTCGCACAACGTATCAGCATTGCGATACAGCGAGGAAATGCCGCCAGCATCCTTGGTACAATGCCTCAAGGGCCTATTTTAGATTTAAACTAGTTATTAATTTGTTTTAGTAATACCACTGTATATATCTTGTTTGTAAATAAATGATTTCTGAACAATAAATGATTTCAGAACTCTGGCAGCGAAGTGGCGCACCTAGTGGCCAGTTCATCCGACGAGCTGGACATTTCCATCAACACTGATGATGAGGAGGAAACTGAGGAGCAGATCATCGAGCGACGCCGCAAGCAGAGAGAACAGCTGCTCAAGGTTGGTGCACCAGGTTGTTATGTAGACTGAGGAGCAGATCATCGAGCGACGCCGCAAGCAGAGAGAACAGCTGCTCAAGGTTGGTGCACCAGGTTGTTATGTAGACTGAGGAGCAGATCATCGAGCGACGCCGCAAGCAGAGAGAACAGCTGCTCAAGGTTGGTGCACCAGGTTGTTATGTAGACTGAGGAGCAGATCATCGAGCGACGCCGCAAGCAGAGAGAACAGCTGCTCAAGGTTGGTGCACCAGGTTGTTATGTAAACTGAGGAGCAGATCATCGAGCGACGCCGCAAGCAGAGAGAACAACTGCTCAAGGTTGGTGCACCAGGTTGTTATGTAAACTGAGGAGCAGATCATCGAGCGACGCCGCTAGCAGAGAGAACAGCTGCTCAAGGTCGGTGCACCAGGTTATTATGTAAACTGAGGAGCAGATCATCGAGCGACACCGCAAGCAGAGAGAACAGCTGCTCAAGGTCGGTGCACCAGGTTGTTATGTAGACTGAGGAGCAGATCATCGAGCGACGCCGCAAGCAGAGAGAACAGCTGCTCAAGGTCGGTGCACCAGGTTATTATGTAAACTGAGGAGCAGATCATCGAGCGACACCGCAAGCAGAGAGAACAGCTGCTCAAGGTCGGTGCACCAGGTTATTATGTAAACTGAGGAGCAGATCATCGAGCGACACCGCAAGCAGAGAGAACAGCTGCTCAAGGTCGGTGCACCAGGTTATTATGTAAACTGAGGAGCAGATCATCGAGCGACACCGCAAGCAGAGAGAACAGCTGCTCAAGGTCGGTGCACCAGGTTGTTATGTAGACTGAGGAGCAGATCATCGAGCGACGCCGCAAGCAGAGAGAACAGCTGCTCAAGGTTGGTGCACCAGGTTGTTATGTAAACTGAGGAGCAGATCATCGAGCGACGCCGCAAGCAGAGAGAACAGCTGCTCAAGGTCGGTGCACCAGGTTGTTATGTAAACTGAGGAGCAGATCATCGAGCGACGCCGCAAGCAGAGAGAACAGCTGCTCAAGGTTGGTGCACCAGGTTGTTATGTAAACCCTGACCAGTAATATATGATCATTGTCAAGAGGGCGCTGTTATTCACATGTATAGGGTGACAGTGCAGTATAGTATGAAAAAAATAGTTCTAGTGAAATTACGTAACATGGCGCGTGATCATATATTTATTGGTCAGGCTTTAAAGTGACTTGTTGTATGGGGATAACTTTGTAGTACTGATGTGCCGCCGCGAAAGTTACCAAAATTGTGAATCTTCTCATATTTTTGTATAGGAATCGACATTTTATATTTACAAAATGAACTGTGAGGTAGTGTGAGAAAGTGTCATATTTTACCCCGGCGTGGTCGTGTTAGGTAGTGATGGGTAGGACATCAATTTAAAATGAGTTTGTATGAGTACCTCATTTTCTAAAATGAGGTGCTACAATGTCTTACTTCAAATGAGGTGAGGTACTAGCATATTTTCAGCGTCGACTATTCTATTAATCCAACGGGCCAATGGTGACAAAAATATTTAATGTATATACATATTTATGTATTCATCACTTCCTTTATAAATAAATAAATAATAATAATTAAGGAGTGCAATTCTGGAGGTTAAGAATATAACTTATAGGAGAAAGATCCCACATAGTAACTTAATTTGCTGCTTTTATGAAACTTGTTCTAATTTAGCTCTTTTTTATTGTTAGATTGTTTAGTCCTCCTCCTTGCTACTTGATATAATTTTAAGTATAATAATCCCTAGCGAGAGCGACCCGCTCCGGCTTCGCACGGGTTAGCAAATTATACATACACCTAAACCTTCCTGAAGAATCACTCTATTGATAGGTGAAAACCGCATGAAAATCCGTCCAGTCGTTTTTGAGTTTATCGCGAACATACAAACAAACACACATACAGACAGACGCGGCGGGGGACTTTGTTTCATAATATGTAGTGATATATTTCATAAGTCTTGTACCTATTAACCATAAAACTACCACATTTTTAACAAACTAAGGAGAACAAATTCAATATTTTCACAAGTCATTATAATTCGATTTATTTATTTTACATCTCAAGTTAGGTTATTTATAATATGAATATAGAAGTAAAATATAAAAACACTTACAAAACGATAAAAAAATACATATAAACACATTATAAAAAACCTAACCTAGGGTGCCGCCAGCAGCGGGGCAAGGCCCAAGCTACCGGTGGTCAGGGCCGCAGAGAGAGGAACCGGCGGACTATCCGCGCCGTGTCCAAGATCACCGCCTTCTGCATCTGACCCTTGATCCAACCACCTAGCGAGAGTCTCTCAAGATGTTGGTCGAGACTCTTCGCTATTAGACCGTTCACTGAAACGACTATCGGGACAATGATCGTCAAATCAACATCCCACATGGCGGTTATCTCGTGAGCCAAGTCTAGGTACTTACTGGACTTGTCCTTCTCGGCCTTCACGAGATTCTCATCATGGGGGATGGTGATGTCAACGAGCACAGCCCGACGTTGCGATCGATCTATTATCACTATGTCAGGCTTATTGGCTACAATAGTCCTGTCAGTGATGATAGATCGATCCCAATAGAGCATGGCACGACCATTCTCGAGAACAGGCGCAGGTAAGTACTTGTAGTACGGTACTTCGCGGTCCACAAGGCCATATAGAAGAGCAAGTTGCTGGTGAATAATCCTGGCTACGAGATTATGTCTGTGCAAGTACTCGCCGTTAGCAAGATGAGAACACCCGGAAATGATATGCCTGAGTGACTCTCCGGGACGGCGGCATGCCCGACAAATGTCGACCGTACCGTCCTTCAGGATATATTTCCGATAGTTGTTCGTCATCATCACTTCGTCCGCAATTGCACAGGCAAAACCCTCGGTTTCTCCGAAGAGGTCCCCGAATCGTAACCAGTTCACCGACGCGAGCAGGTCCACATCGGGTCCCGTGAGGGCCTTGTAGAACCGCCCGTGTAGCACCTTACTCTCCCATGCCGCCTTGCGATCCGCAGTACTTAGTACCACAGGTTTGCGCCAGTTCTCGTTTGCCAAGGAGAGCGGCGTGAGGTTCCTGTCTACTGCCACTACATCACGATGCATCCCACACTCGTTGTTAAGGAAATAATTCCTAAGATTGTACACCTCGCGGTTATGGAGATCCTTGGCGTTTAGGAAGCCTCGGCCTCCACACTTCCGTGGGATGTACAATCTCATAACTGACGAGCGTGGGTGTAGCATGCGATGCGCGGTGAGCAGTGACCGGACCCTCCGATCCAGGGCGTCGAGCTCGGTCTGAGTCCACCTTAGTATGCCAAAGGAGTATGTGAGTAGGGGCATTACCCAGGCGTTGAAGGCGCGCACTTTATTGCCTCCTGACAAAAGACTGTTAAGGACTTTTGTGAGCCGACTGAAAAAGCGCTCCTTCACCGACCGTCTAATACCCTCGTCCTCAATACCCAACGACTGTGACATACCAAGGTATTTATAGGTTTCTGATTCAGAGATAGATCTGAAAGACATTGTCTCAGAGAGTTGTAAATTTCTTGAATTTACAACCCTCCCCCGCTGTACATACATAACCGCACATTTATCGACACCAAACTCCATGTTGATGGCACTACTGAAAACATCGGTGATTTTCAGTAGTTCCAACAAGTCTTGGCTATTTGGTGCAAATAATTTGAGGTCATCCATGTACAGAAGGTGAGAGATGACTTCACCCTCTCTCCGAAGCCGGCAACCTAGTCCCAAATCTTTCAGCAGGGTGCTGAGGGGATTCAAAGCTAGGCAGAACCACAGGGGACTCAGACTGTCGCCCTGAAAGATTCCTCGCTCAATCCTTATAAAATCCTGCGGGCCAGGGCGGTCATCCCCGCCTCCTGGTTGACGAAGGACTGTGGTCCACTGCCTCATACACGCGCTTAGGAAGACTCTCAAAGCTGCATCAACTTTATACAACTCTAAGACCCTCCCCAACCATGAATGGGGCACCGAATCATAGGCCTTCTTGTAGTCAATCCAAGCGGCTGAGAGGGCACCCTTGTTCCGCCGGACTTGTTGGCAGATGGTCATGTCTATAAGGAGGAGCTCTTTAGTACCACGGGACCCAACCCTACATCCATTTTGAGCGGAAGCCAGAATATTGTTTGCGACAATGTGCGCGTTGATTTTTGCTCTCAAAATGGATGTAAGGAGCTTGTAGAGTGTAGGCAAGCATGTGATGGGTCTGTAGTTCTTAGCTTCCGTGGTACTACCGGACTTATAGAGCAGGAAGGTGACACCAGTTGTTAAGGAAGGTGGGAGAGAACCAAGCTCGAGGGCTTGTTGAAATTGTGCTGCCAAGCAGGAGTGCGAGCATCGGAACCACTTTAGCCAGAAGTTGTGCAATCCATCCGGCCCAGGACTTTTCCAGTTCTGGGCCGTGCGGATGGCACAACTGACGTCATCGGGGCTGATGGTGACTGCCCCCATAGGTTCGATGGACTCGCACTCACGCTCGACAACACTCATCCAACTCCCCTCGGTGTGTCCGACAGGCACCGACCAGATGCTACGCCAGAAGTCAGTCATGGCAGTAGCATCCGGCGGCTGCGTGTCGGGCGTACGAAGGTTGGTTTCCTCCCACTTTCGGTACACCTTCCTTTGGTCACTTTGAAAAAGGCGATTCTGCTGGAATCGATCCACACGCTCTCTGTAGCGGCGAATACGGTTTGCCCATGCATAGACTTTCTGCTTTAGAAAGTCGATGCGCTCTGTGACATTGGCCATGTAGTCGCGGGGCCTGATATCCGTCCCCGCGAACGCCTGGTTCACAAAGCGCATTACTCGGGGGCGATTGTTGCCCCCCCTGAAGCAGATCAGCTTTGCGATGAGAGTCCTAAACGAGCTGATACGTCGCTCGATCCGCGCTTGCCATGCAGGGACACCTCCGACGGTCCTAGGTGCACGTTCAGCGTCCGGGAACTTGACGCGAGCAACACGGCACGCCGCGATGGCTCCGCAGTACATGATCGAGTGCGTATCATCTAAATCTTTACTAGTCCGTAAATGTGGCTCTAGTAAAGCGTTTAGGGCTCCCATTAGCGCTAGATTCCGTCTATTCATAGGCAGACGTGGTAATCGGGGCCTAGAGTTGGTTGTGGCGCGATACTGCGTAATCGCCTCTTCCAAAGTCCTCCTCAGTTGCTCATTAGCAGTTGTACTCACATTCTGACTCGCGAAGTCCCCCTCGTCGGTACAGAAATCAACCCGTGGCGCCCCCGGTGCCAGGTCGGGTGCGGGCACCGGATCCGGCGACGTGGCGGGCAGATCTCGCACCGAGGTGGAGTCCGCGCGAGCAGAGAGAGCCTCCTGGCGAAGCCGATCAAGTGTCGCGTCATCCAAGCGCTTTAGCCGCTGAATGACGCGCACCTGATCCGATAATCGCTGCTCCGACACGGTGATGGTTGGTTCAAGAGCCTGAAACAGAGGCAGTATTCTCGAACGGTAGGCGGATAGCTGTGTTCCCCCCTCTGTAGCCCCATAATAGGCGCGCATGACATTCTCGTTCATGTCTCGAGTCCATCGCATGCGTCGCACTATACCACCGGTAGCGGGAGCCGTGGGCGGGGCAGGATGTCCCGCAGGCCCCAAGCGTGCCGGCAGCGGTGGCCGCCCTCGTCGCGCAGGTGGTCGTGGCGGCGGCGGCGGCGGCCCGCTCTCGTCACTGGACCCGTCTGTGTCAGGCGCCGTTGCGAACTCGTCGCCTGACGACGATGTGGACGAGGAGGTGGACGAGGCGGGCGGGGGTGGTGGGCGTGCGCTTGTTGTTACCGCTTTAGCTCGACTCCTTGTAATCATCTCTAGTTTCGTAGTTTTGCCAGTGGTGTACTCGAATGACAAATGTCAACACGGTAGTAATGCGACTGCGACCCATGGTCGCGGTGTTTATAGGCAAATATACCAATTGTCCGCATTATTTACTAATAACTCGGTTGACACAGAGCAAATTATCAGTATTTTAGGGCAAAAACCACATGTAAAAATATAATTTACGAAGAGAAATGTAAAAGGACGTCTGTCAGTGTCAGCGGTTTTTTTTTTTTTTTTTTTTTTTTTTTTTTTTTATTAACAAGTCATTATTATTAGGGCTTGCAAATATTCGAAACTTTCAGGTATTCGAATATTCGACTTTATCTGACGAGATATTCGAATATTCGAATAATTATTCGAATATTTAAAAAAAATAAGAAAAGGAACGAAAAATCGGTTTATTATCGTTTTATTCAAAAGCTTTTTTCACATATTGCTAAAATTAATGATATTTTGCAGAAATCCACTTATTGATTAGATTTTATCATCCTACTCTGAAATACCCACGTTTATAAAAGCAAGTAAGTACCTAAAACGCAAAAATTAGACATTTTCAATATTTCTTGATAAAACTTTTTATTATAAATGCGTCGTTGCGTGAATTAATATAACTTTAACCATCCAAACACGTATGTAAGAGAGAAAACATTTTAGTAGGTAATCACTAATCATTTTCTGATTTAAATTAACTTCTTGTCGTTAAGAAGCCTGTAAAATGGCCTTTAATTCCATTGTATTTTGAATCTTTATTGACTTTATTAGTCTTGGCAAGTTTAGTTTTGATTCCTAATGGTCGGCTGTTATATAATAAGTTATATAATTGGTATTGGAATATTTAAGGGAAAAAGTTGGCTGACTACGGGGTGGATCATTCGTTAGCTAAAGGTGCATGGTTAGATTACTTAGTTCGGTAGGTTTGGTATGATCAAATTTGTGAATTGCGATAAAGGGCAAGGTTTAGACTTCGAATATTCGCTTAAGGTACGCTTTTACTCAATAAACAAAATGACCCTTTATCTTAAAACTTACGTAAAGTTACTTGTACCTAGAAAAAGCATTAGCCGCACCGTAATAAAACATACTTTTTGATTTCGTTTCCTTTGAAATTGAGTTAGGTTCTTAGGTTTAACTGTATTCACGATTCACGAAGCCTATTGAGAGGAATACAGTAAAAACATTATTTCCTTCGCATTTGGGTACCTACGGTTCCTCATTCACTGTTAATACCCGGCAAAATACACAGAAACTGTAACTATAACGGATGAAAATAGATTTTACCTAGTAATAAAAAATATTCGAATATTCGAAACCTGAGCGGCCGAATATTCGAATATCAAAACAGGTCGAATATTCGACATATTCGAATATTCGAATATTCGAATTGCAAGCCCTAATTATTATATAGAAGTGACAAACTTACCACCTCAGATAATTTAACAGTAATATCATCAATATGATATTAAACAAAGCACCATTCGCGCCGGCCGCCGCCGGCTACATTTACATTTCATTTTTTCATGCAAAAGGCACCAAGGAAGATCCGCGGGTAAATTTAATGGCGAAAACGATGTCCATATTTTGTTATTTTGGTATAATTATAAGAATTATCACTAGGTATTAGGTATTAGAGAACTAAAATTAGCTATAACGACGTACGAACAAAATAAATATAAATATGTCAAAATCATAAACGTTTACAAATAATGTTAATAAAAAGTATTGCAAATTCAAATCGTTATAATTTACATCTACATGTTTATTTTACCTATGCAAATTATACTTACTTTTTATTTAATAAACTTGAAACTTATTGAAATGATCATATATTGTGTACGGTACAGTAATTTATTTCAATAATATTTTAGTCACTAAAGGATTACTGTTTCTAAGCAAGCTTCGTAAATGCCTGTCTGGTATACAGAGTGCGTACCGCGATCCATGTTCGTCATGTTACCTCCCTGTCACGCTTACGTACGAATTTACAAGTGCAACAGAGAAGCAACACGTCGAACTTCCTTTTGGTGACTGATTCCTCGCGCCATTTTGACAAGTAAGTTAGGATCAAAAAGGCTTAAGATGTATGAAAGCTTGCAGCGCTTACGCTTGTTGTCTTTCGTGTTTAATTTTTAACGTATTTTCGGTGGTGACGCGAGGCGATATTGAAGTACGGCGCGTGTCTGTCTCACTCCCTCTTTGGGTATTTCTAGTTCATTGTTTCATTTTGAAAGGATTTTTGAGGTGTAGTGTTCATTAGGGTGGGTCACTCGTGTATGGAGAAAAAAAAAGTATTAGTTATCCTTCGGGCACAGTTACAAAAAGTTGCGTAATAATGCCAATATACAGTATTTCAAATGATTCTGTAATCGGAATTCATTTTCTGCCTCCGGATCCATTTCAAAGTTTTCGTATAAATATTATTATATTTTGTATGGTCTGCGGAGTATATTTATGTATCGTCTCTTTATTCAAACTTTAGCTAAAAAGTTATACCATTATTAGCTCGAAATAGCATTGTAAAGGTTCAGAGCCAATAAATAAATAAAAAAATACTCAAAAAGAAACATTTTTTTTCATAATGTCCATACATTTAACAAAAACTTTGACTACAATCCGGAGGCAGTAAAATTAAAGCTAAAAATAAAATAAAAATACGTGCAATAATTAATTACCAAATGGCACCTTTTTTTAATTGTGCCCCGTATTAAATTAAAAAAAAGTAAAAATGACCCACCCTAGACTGTTCATGTCACAGAGAGGCAGTGAGTGGTACAAACTCAACGCATTTCTCGGTGGACCTTTTGTCGTTGCAATAAGGTTTGTAGTTCGGCAGTTGACAGTGTGGGCCATTACTCGTTTCTTCATTTGAGACATTTTGAGTTTTGAATGTCGGCGAGCAGGCGAGCACCTCGTGCCATCCAGGGACTCTTTTGCAAGTTATGAGGAGTGTATGAGTTTTTGAGGTTCGCGAGTGAATTTGAAAGGATAAGAGTTTTTTGAAATTTGAAGTGTGTGAATGATTTGTGTGGCAAGAGGTGTTTGTGATGCGCGCGAGTAAATGAGTAAAATGAATAGAGGAGTGAAGTAAGACATTTTTGCGGTATGAAGTACTGCGACAAATTAACAAAATGAGTGGTACAAATGAGGTGCCTCACGAGTGAGCGACTCAACACTAGTGTTAGGTAGAACTGCGACCCTACAGCGCGCGAGCCGAGCGAGCGAAGCGAGCGTGCCGCGCTAGCGGCCGGCGAAGCGCCAGAACCGACTTATCATATATATAAAATTGAAAAACCAGAACGGGATAAAAAACGAGCGAAGAAGAGAGATGGCGCCTTACAAATTTCTAAAAAAGTTTTTGACACGTATCTCGAATACAACGCACGTATGATAAGCAAAAACTGTTTAAATCTATTATCTACATATGAGAATAAAACTAGAACATAAAAACTATCGCTTTCGATGCGTATTTAATTTACAATAAGGAAAAGAAATTTTCATAACAATCTTCATTTTACGACTTCGTCCATTTCTCGGGAACTCTCGGTTGCTTTCGTTTGGCGGTGCTACAGATTAGACCAAATAATCCGTAAGTTAAAGTAAACTAAATTATGTTTGTCATGTTGGTATACAGGTATTTCTGAGTTTTTTTACACGAAGTAAAATAAAAAGTGCTACCAACCTAAACCTTAGTCCATAGCCGAGTGAATTATGCCATTTATGACATATCAATCAAATTAATATTATCGTATGATTATCGTGTTAATAATTTGTATTTTATTGTTTTAAAGCCGCCATCTTGGATTAAAAAATGTTGCTGTTATCATTTTATTAATCGAGCATTGTGTGAATGTCGTCAATTTGGGAAGTGTTTCCGATAAAGCATTAAGCCGTGAGCTGCAGTTCCACGTGTATTAACAACTCTCAAGCATCGTAAACCATTTTAAAGAAAATCTAATACCAGTTTTGCAAATTTTTTTGGTTTGTTATGACAACTGACAACCCTACGTGTTGACGACTTTTGAAATTGTCATGTAAAAGTTTACAAAAAACTCTTTAATTAATGTATTAAAACCTCCGTACATGAATGCAATGATAAGGACGACAATAATTTTGTGATAGTTGTCTCAGTTTTTTACCCCCGTACCATGACATGCCCTGTACCATGTGCGTTAGCGATATAAGTAACGACTATTACGCAGTACACCCATTACATTGCGTGTGCGGATTTTGGAAATTTAATTGAGCAGTTAATTCACATAATTATGATTTGCTAATACGCGCAAACAACTGCTAATGGATCATATTATTATCAGTTTTAATAAATGCCCGCATGCCGGCAGCACACTGTATAAAACTCTCTTGTCAAACCCCACTAATGAATTTAATTGAAATCTGGGGAAAACCTTAAACCACTTCAAATTGCGCAAAATAAAATCATAAAAATGCTTTTCAACCGACGAAAAAAAAAACGGAGGAGGTTCTCAAGTCGACGCGTATATATATATTTTTTTTTTATGTATGACCACGCATAACTTTTTACAGAGGTGTTCGATTTTGATAATTATTTTTTTATTGGAAAGGGTATACCCCGAAGTTGGTCCCATATAAATTTGGAAAAAAAAAACCAACCTTAAGGGTAGGAAAATAGGGGATGATTGATTTTAAGTATTATTTTTTCACTCACCGATTGTAACGTATGACCATACAGAGTAGTCGTAATAATAATAAAAAATTGGAAAAAAGTCCTACCCTAAGGGTGGGAAAATAGGGGTAATTTATTTATATTACAGAACATAATAGTTAAAGTAGGATTATTAATATAACTGTTAATAGCTAAAGCAAGGTAGGTAGCTATTTTAAAAGTAATCAAAAATTAAGCATGTAATAATTTGTAGCCACAGAAAATTATAAAATAAAAACTTTTTAACAAAAAAAATAACCGCCGAAAAAAAACTAAAAGGAAATAAAAAAACCGGCACTAACACGAAACGAGTCGACCAACAAAAACAATAGCACACTGAAAAGAAAAAAATAATTATTTTGTCTTCAATAACGCAAGTGAATACCTATGAACTATGTATATACATACTTCTGAAATCAATCACACAAATCTGCGTATTTATATATTTACAATCTGGATTTTTTGGAGTCGGTGCCAGCCTCAAACAAACTTGAGCACCTTAGTGAAGCACCTGCACCGACTCCAAAAATAACAGATTGTAAATATATAAAATACGCAGATTTGTGTGATACATATAAAACGCCGCCGCTTTTACATATAAAACGCTCACGCCCCGCCCGTAAAACTGTGTGGCGGAACCTTAAATATAGCTAACACGTTCTTTTAATTACAGAGGCTAGGCGGCGCCAAAGACGAAAAACAGGAGAAAGATCCCGAACCCCACACGACGCCACCCAAAATACCCGACCCCAAACCGGACCCTAAACCCGGCACGCCGGAGCCGAAACCCGAACAGAAAGAGAAGGAAGACATACCTAAAGAAGATAAGAAGGAGGAAGACAGAAGTCACAAGGTGGAGAAGAGGACGGGCTCGGAGTGGGACATGTTCGCGGATCAGGATAACTTCGACGTTGATGTAAGTATTGTACTTTTTGTAGTACGCTGGGATGCGTTCGGTTTACTATGTACCCGTACACTGACAGTGTCAAAACTGACATACGCAAACATCTATGTATTCATTTACTTTCTGATACATATCGGTCGCACTAACATGCGAGTACGAGCGAGATGCTTTGAAAGTTAGGTTCGTTATTGATAGCGTTAATGTCAGTGCCAAACTGGTGGTTGCCACACTGATGCGTCAACTAAATCGCGTCAGCGATTTAACCATGAAGAGGTAACAGAGAGACACCATTTCGCATTTATATGTATATTTTGGTATGGTCCGACTTTCAATCCGGAGGTCGTGGGTTCAAATTCTGGCTCGTACTAATGAGTTTTTTGGAACTTATGTACGAAATATCATTTGATATTTAGCACTAGCTTTTCGGTGAAGGAAAACATCGTGAGGAAACCTGCATACATCTGCGAAGAAATTCAAAGGTGTATGTGAAGATTGTGAAGTCCCCAATCCGCATTGGGCTAGCGTCGGGACTATAGCCCAAGCCCTCTCGCGCATGAGAGGAGGCCTGTGCCCAGCAGTGGGACGTACATATATAGGATGAATTATCTCCTTTATTCAATTAGGGTCTTAGGTTAGGATTTTACAATGTGAGTATAAAAGTAAAATTATAAAACACTTACAAAACATAACAAAAATATATAAACACATTATAGAAAACCTAACCTAGGGTGCCGCCGGCAGCGGGGCAGGGTCCAAGCTGCCGGTGGTCAGGGCCGTAGAGTGTGGAACCGACGTACTATACGCGCCGTGTCCAAAATTACCGCTTTCTGCATCTGACCCTTGATGCAACCACCCAGAGAGAGTCTCTCTAGGTGTTGGTTGAGACTCTTCGCTATGAGACCGTTCGCTGACACGACTATAGGAACAATGATCGTCGAGTCAACATCCCGCATGGCGGTTATCTCGTGAGCTAAGTCTAGGTACTTGCTGGACTTGTCCTTCTCGGCCTTCACGAGATGGCTGAATTATTATTATTATGAATATATGATGGATATAGTTTCTGGTGTTATCCACAGAGCCCCACAGTTGGCAGACCGCGAGGCAAGAATACTCTAGAGAATCCCTCTCTCACAGACAATTGGGATGATGCCGAAGGATACTACAGGTATAGTTCATCTTTTCAAATTGACCTTAATATTATATTTATGAGTTATTACACATTAACCCCCTTATTCATAAAACTTTACCGGCCTGATTTAGTTAAATTATGTTCTATCCCTTACAAATATATTTAAGTCAAAATGACAGATAAAGACAAACGATCCTTAGCTAATTCAGGTCAGTAATGCCGACCGACAGTTTTGACGACCGGTCTGGCCTAGTGGGTAGTGACCCTGCCTATAAAGCCGATGGTCCCGGGTTCGAATCCTGGTAAGGCCATTTATTTGTATGATGATACAGATATTTGTTCGTGAGTCATGGTTGTTTTCTATCTATTTAAGTATTTATACAGGGTGGAAAGGCACGACGATCCTTTCCGGAAATGGGAGATAGTTTAGCCTAAGCTCTATATTTTCTCCATAGAAACTATGTTAATATGGGCAACCGTTTCTAAATTATGACCTTTTAAACATCCACGCAAAAAACTACTTTGTTCTAACCCTAACAGGTGACAGGGTCAATGAACTTACTTGTAAACAATCAGTATTCGACAGGAAATTATGCTAATTTGTTGCCATCTAACCATTTTTAGGTCTGCTTACAGCACGGTAAGAATCATTGCAGGATTTTCGCTTTCTTAGTGGTTCCACTTGTTCAATACTTGAATGAAATAGTTATGTTATTCCTTAATATTAATAATACTAACCACAACATTGCTTATATACAACGACAGTTCAAATGGTGACATTGACAACCACTCAAAAGTACGCAATCGTCTTATAAATATCTCTGGTTTCCTTGACTGATAAAAAGGTTTTAGTTTCTTAACACGTTGCACAAAATTATTTTCGAATAATTGGAAACTATCTAAAATAATTAAAAATAACAAGTAGGTTGTGTTAGTTGCACCAAATGAACTTGCAAAAATTAAATACTAAGAATAAATCAAGAATAAATACTTCTTAAATACCTAATTAACAAACCTTCTTGCGTGGTAGGAAATAGCCAGACCGTCTGATTTTTGAAATTAAATGTGCCACAAATTGCAAATTACGCGATAAAACCTAGTTCCAAAATGCCCTTGGGAGCCCGCGATTACCTAAATTTGCTTATGTTATACGGGGAGTGTAATTATAATGCCGCCGAGACGTTACGACGCTACAGACAAAGATATCCTCCACCACACCCAACTAGCCGTATGTCAATTTTACGGGCCATTGATCGCGTGGCAAATAATGAGCCCATAGTACCACGAACGGGCCAAAACGACCAACGGGGAGGAGGTGTAGTTCACATTGCACCAAGACTTGAAGAGCGAGTGCTGCGGTATTTCGAGCAAAATCCAAGGGCTAGTTCGAGGCAGGCAGCCCGACATTTCCGCCTAACTCATACCGCAGTACTCAAAATCTTGAAACGTGCACGTCTTCACCCTTACAGCATTCAGCGAGTTCAAGCTCTGCTGCCCAGGGACTGCCCTGTACGAGCAGCATACTGCCGTTGGCTTTTAAATAAACTGGAGGAAGATCGCCTGTTCATCCGCCGCATTATTTGGAGCGATGAAAGTTTGTTTTCCCGTAACGGCATGTGGAATAGGCGAAATGAACATATGTATGCAGTAGAAAATCCGTTCGAATACCGACATTCGGGTCACCAATATCGGTGGTCCGTTAACGTCTGGGCTGCAATACACGGGGATACACTGATTGGACCTGTTTTTTTGCCTCCAACTTTGAACAGAGCTGGATACTTGGAACTGTTGAATACGGAGTTGCAGAATTACCTTGACGATTTACCAGTGGCCGAGCGTAGAGAAGTATGGTTCCAGCAAGATGGTGCACCGGCCCATTCTGTTAACGAAGTGCGGCTAGCCCTGAACGACGAATTCGGAGATAGATGGATCGGCCGGTTCGGACCGCATCGTTGGCCACCACGATCTCCGGATCTGACGCCTCTAGACTTTTTTCTTTGGGGGACTATCAAGGATATAGTGTACAAAACGGAGAGTGACAACGCCGAAGAAATGAGGCAAAGGTTAACCATTGCTTTCGCCAGCCTGCGCCGTAGAAACGTTCGAGAGCGAATATTAGCAAAGGTACACCGACATACTCGCGCACGGGCTGCAGCCTGCATTATTATGCACGGAGGCCACTTTGAACATAGAATGTGAATTTATTCAGTTGTAAATAAAGTAGTTATGATAATAACAACAACAACAACCTCTTTCATAATAAATATCTCTGGTTTCCTTGACTGATAAAAAGGTTTTAGTTTCTTAACACGTTTCACAAAATTATTTTCGAATAATTGGAAACTATTTAAAATACGTCATTCATACATCATTGCGATACTGTCAACGATCGGAAAAAAGTGTAAAGTCCCGAGCTTTCCCGACGGTGATCCTTAATCTAGCCGTCATGTGCACATGCTATAGGGTTATCACCACAGTTAAAAAGAAGTATTTTTGCAATTTTTATTTTTTACTCAATTAACGATTCTTACCATTACCAATCGTCTCTGTATCACTTAAACGACCTAATACTTCCGGGAAGGATCGTCGTGCCTTTCCACCCTGTATATTATATATATCGTTGTCTGAGTACCCACAACACAAGCTTTCTTGAGCTTACCGTGGGGCTTAATCAATTTGCGTAAAAATGTCCTATAATATTTATTTATTTATTTTATTTATTTAATGCGCTTATGAATAACGCCATAAGAATCATTAATAAATAAAACTATTGAAACTGATTATATTTGCGTATATTGAATTCATACTACATCGTATCATGACATTCGTCATGGACATTCTTAGTATAGTAGTATTAGTTTTCAATTACAAATACATTCAATTGTATTTCTAATTTAATGCATGTTATTATAAGATGTAATGTTTTGAAAAGATGTGTCTCGCCGAGTTTCTTGCCGGTCCCTTATTGGGATACCCTTCTACAATTTAGGAGGGAATTATATCTTCTCGGGTCAGAGGTTGGGTTAGAGCCGGCATAGTTTTATCGCGTATCTTTATCTTTACTTGAAAATAGTTGTAATGTAGAACTAGCCTTATGAACCAATTTTGTATGTATAACTGGCCTTAAAATTTACAGTTTATGATGGTTCATTATTTTGTGAGTGGGTAGTTTGTGCACAGTGTAGTTTTTCCTCAGTCACCCGTTGACCAAGAACGCTGTAAAGGGTTCGAAACGTCGGGATGTAGTATGAATTCAATATACGCGATATAATCCGTTTCAATAGTTTTATTTCATGAGTAACTATCGCGGTAACCGAAGACAGAATTATTAATTGAAGATGGGCTCAATGTACATTCTGACATAAAGGACTCCGAGGGACTTAGTTTTTGGCTTAGTTTTATTATATTTTGAAGTGAAAACTTCTTTAGCGGCGCTGTGCACTTTTTGAGGTGGGGAAAAAATGTTAAACTCGAGACAGCGTAAGGCGTGAGGCATAGGGCGTAACCCTCTCTTTCTACCGCGCGGCAAAAATGTATGCCTGAGCCGGCTGTTTCGTTTAGACGGCGCAGGGCGCTTGCGTGACGTCATGTGTGACGGACAATGTCATTGTTTTTTTATTTAAATGCCATCTAGTGAGTTTCCCTCAAACTGGTATTAATATAACTGTAAGTAGTACTCACAGTGATGTTCTTAGGGGTTTCAAGTAGATAGGACTAGATGGCGTTAACCTCACTTATACACAGTGATGCAGACATTTTGCACTAAATGGCGCTGTTATTAATATTTTGAGTTACAATGTCGTTTAGTTTTCACTTCTGCCGGCACTCCCGGAGTGCAATCCGTTGTTTTTTTTTTATTATAAGAATGCCCCTTTTTAGAGGCATGTTATATGTTTGACTCCAATGTCTGTCTGTGGCATCGTAGCTCTCAAACGGATGGACCGATTTCGATCCGTTTTTTTTACTTGAAAGCGAGTTTCCTTGCGGTGGTTCTTAGCTATGTTTGATAAAAACCGATACGGCAGCTCTTTTCCTATATGATGTAGTTGTAGTATTGTTGGTATTAAAATGGTTTTATTTGGCATAATGCGTAGGGGATTGTTAAGTTGTTTAATTTTATAGTTATACTGGTGACGCTGACTGGTGACTCAGCTCAGATAAGAAAGCACATCAAATTTTATGAAGGCATCTCATGACAATCAGTCAGATTCATATAATATGTATTTTCATTTCTTTTATTGACTCTATTTTCTTTTACTTTTGTAAGAATTTGATATGTTTTCTGAAAGAGCTACGTATTTGTATGATTTCATGTACATATATGTTTTTTTTATAATATTTATATAAAGTTATATACTTACTGAGTATAATTGCATGAATTCTATAGTAAATTTAAATTGTATTTTTCTTATTTACTCGTAATGCATGTTAATTATAAGATGTAATAATGTTTTGAAAAGATGTGTCCCGCCGAGTTTGTTGCCGGTCCCGTATTGGGATACCCTCCTCCAATTGAAGAGGGATTTAAATCTTCTCGAGGCAGAGGTATACGTTTGGAGCCGGTATAGCTTTATTTGACGTTCATAAGCGCATTGTAAAATGCCTACTTGAATATTAGGTCCTTACCTATGAAATTGGCGTTTTTGTTCATAGATATAAGTCTGATCCTAGTTTTTTTTTTTTTACAAAAGTACATACACAATTACAATAAAACTACAGTGCACTCAATAAACAACGATTTTACATACAATTAATTGTTATTTTTTATTGTTAAGTGTTCAGAATTAAGCCTTGAAAATAGGTCTTTTCATGTGCTGTCGGTTCGAGTATTAAAATTACTTATATTTTTCTAATGGTACCAATTTTCAAGAAATGTAGATATTGAAAACATACCTTAAAGGTGTCAAAAATTACTGGAAAAATTTTGTTTGGTTTGAATTAGCCATCAAAAAAATATCCGCAAAATTAATTGTATGGAAATTCGTGTTTCGTTGAAATTCTCCGAACAAAACGCCAATTTCATAGGTAATGACCTAATAAACTATTTTTTATCTTTATCTTATCTTATCTATATATATTGTTTGCCACCAGAGTCCGCATCGGCGAATCGCTGGACAACCGTTACACGGTATACGGGTACACCGGGCAGGGAGTATTCAGTAATGTCATAAGGGCGCGGGACCAGGCGCGGGGCGGCGCTGACGTCGCCGTCAAGATCATACGCAACAACGAGATCATGTGAGTACCTAACCTAAGTGAGCTGTATACACGTGCTCTAGATACACGTACGGGTATAGTATGAACAGAGAGCGAAACTTTGGTGCCGATGACAGACGTATGACGTCAAGCTAAATACAGAGTGTTATTATCTAGATTATAAAGCCTCTTTAGTTTACTGATATTGAAACTTGAGTTGAGAGTTTTTATACGTACTGGACACGTATAAAAACATAACTAACTGTCTTTGTCATGTTAAAAACAAGATTGTTGGAAATGACAACCAATTTCCATTTACTTATTTGTTTATTACTAAAATATAACCGAAATATTATTGTTTGAAGTCGCTATGGAGTCTATGCAGCCGTATTTTCAGAAATTTTCTTTTCTGATTGTAAAAAATTAAAAAAATGTACTGCTCCTGCTGTGACCAAAATTTAACAGCAAAAGCAAGCAATATAGAGAAACATTTGAAAACAACAAAGCATATTGAACGAGAAGGAGAGAAAATGACACAATATGATTTTAACATGGATTGAACAAATTTTATGATAGCTTCGAATATACCTTGGAAACAATTATGTACAAAATAAAAACTGAGGTGTTACAATGTTGTTTTAAAAAAACATCCTATATGCGACTTAACGTCATAATGACTGCATCGGCACCAAAGTTTCGCTCTCTGAGTATGAATTTTCTCAAATGATTTTTACGCCTAAGACCCTAATCTCTTAAACAAAAACTATTGTTTCTTTTATGTGAGCGGTTAGCTCCCGTATTAGACACGTGGCAAAGCAACAATGTCCTTTAAAAAGCAACTGTATCGTGATAGTATTAAATTTCAAATAGCGTAACAATCAGATGAAAAGCTTTTGTACAAAATTAATTTATTTGATTTGCTTCGTTTTCTACAGCTCACCAAGAGATCCTGGGATATATCTGATAAACATTACGCGTCTACGCTATTTAAGGAATTATCCAAAAATATAGCAGACGCCACTGGTGATCGTAGAGCTGGCAGCTTCCTCGCACAAAGAATAAGTATTGCGATACAGCGAGGAAATGCTGCCAGCATCTACGGCACCATTCCGCAGATGATTAATTTGTAGTTTTTTATTTTAAAATTAGTTTTATTTATTTCTAGATTTAGTTTTTAAGTTTTATAGGTTAGGTAGTTATTTAATTATGTTTTATCAAAAAGAATAGATAGAATAGAGGGGTCCTGTCATTGTAAATTTTGTAGTCACTGTAAATTTACTGCCATCTATCGACACACGACTAAAACTCAAAATGAAAACCTATAAAGTTATCAAAAAATGTATATATATGGATAAATGATTTTATTATTTTTATATCATTTTGATCCATGTTCATTCACTGATATCTATGTGTTATAATTGTTAAATATGAAACGGTGTCGTCACGCCATCTAGCCGAGGATAGGCTAAAGGTGTATGCGGCATCTATTTGAGAATGACTTTTACTTGAATTCCGAGGCACGTTTTTTCCTTAGACTTTATTCGTCTTATACGAAGTTACATATGTCTTTGGTTTTATTTATAATCATAATCATAAATCATAAATCATTTATTTTGCTTAAAACATGGTACAATAGATGGTCAACAATTATAACTGAAGCACACATTTCACCAGTAGCTGGCATGCAAAATTTATACCTACAATATTTGAAACTAACAAAGTCATAACAAAAAATTATAATTAATGGAATCACATAAAATAATAAAATACATTAGTAATATTACACATTAGTCACAACACATAAAACGCAATAGTAGGGATTAATTTCAATAATTAAGAGATTCGAAAAATGTCAAGAATATAAAAGAACTTAAGACTACATACCAATTTAACAATTATAATAATCAAAATAATCACTGACATGATAGAAGCATTCGTCTATTAACCATTTTTTTAACCTAGTTTTAAATAAATTAAGTGGTAATTCTTTAATGTCATCATGTAAACGATTATAGATACTAATTGACATACATAGGGCATTCTTGCCATACAATTTTGTTTTTTTTGGTGGAATAATAAGTCTATCAGGGTACCTCGTGTTAAACTTACATATATCTTTCTTTTTACTGAAAAATTCCGGATGAAGTTTTACAAATAGACAAACTTCATAAATATATATGCCAGGTACAGTCAAAAGTTTTAATTCCTTAAAAAGCGGCCTACAAGATGTTAAAATTTCTACATTACATATAGCTCTTATGCACTGTTTCTGAGCTATTAGCACTCGTTCGGCATGGCTCGAGTTACCCCACAGAAGAATTCCGTACCTAAGCAGAGAACAAACGTATCCATGATATGCCTGTATTGCAGTTTCTCTCGTGCTTACCTTTGTCAGTTTCCATAGAGCAAATGCAAATGAGTTAATTTTACTACATACATTTTTAATGTGACCGCTCCAGGAACATTCATCGTCCAGCCATATACCTAAAAATTTTGTGCAACATGATTCTGTTAAGTTTTGATTTTCGTACGATACAGTTAACGAGTGTTTATTGGCATTTTTATTTACAAATTGTATATAAGTAGTTTTGTCAATATTGATATTTAAGTTATTTCTACGTAACCATGTTATAACATCAGTAACCGTATTGTTAATGTCATTATTATATGTGTTAACATCATGGCATGGTATGACGATAGATAGATCGTCAGCAAAAAGCGTACACGTAAAAACAGTTACATTTGGTAGGTCATTGACGTATAATAAGAAAAGAAGGGGTCCCATGATGCTCCCTTGTGGAACACCCACATTGTTTACATTAGTGGACGATTTGTATTGAACTGTGGTATTGGAAGAGTCAATTTGGGTTACTTCCACGAATTGTGTCCTACCATATAAGTAGCTCTTGAGCCAATCGTTGGGTACACCTCTTATACCGTACAGTTCACATTTAGCTAGAAGTGTTTCATGGCAGACAAAATCAAAGGCTCGGCTCATGTCAAAGAAAATGGCAGTTACAGGCATGCTCGTGTTCATATAGCTGAGTATGTTATTTGACAAGGTGAAAGCAGCCAAAGTAGTCGATTTACCTTTCTGAAAACCAAACTGTTCAGTTTTAATAATATTAAATCTATTCAGAAAAGATGTTAAACGTATATGAAATGCCTTTTCAAAAATCTTAGATATTACTGGAAGCAGTGAAATTGGCCTGTAGTTTTCAACACTTTCCTTGTTACCTTTTTTGTACAATGGTTTAATGAGAGATAATTTCAAAGGTTCCGGGAAAATGCCAGCCGAAAAAGATAAATTTACTAAATAACTTATAACTTCAGCTATTTCTTTTTTACAGTCCTTAATTATTTTGGTTTGTATTTCATCATAACCAGCAGAGTTAGTTGAGTTGAGATTAGTGATGATTCTACATATTTCATTTTCATCTGTTGGCGTTAGGAACAGATTGGCATTACTTCTATCAATTAGAGAGAAATCAGGTTTAAAGTTGTCATTATTAATAGAATTCGTTAGATTAATATAAAAGTCGTTAAAAGAATAGAGGGTAGGTATGTATATTAAGTTTGTATGCATCTTTATTATGAAATAAAATGAATGAACATTACTCGCCTGTATGTTTGTATATAAGATAGATTTTCAATAGGGGGTATTACTGCAATGTTCTACCGCCAGAGTGCAGCACTAGCGCCTATAAAATATATGCGTTCACTGATAGTAAACCATAGAGTAACTTATGCATACTGTGACTTTAAGCTGTTTTTTGACTAGTTTTCACAGACAATAAAATACTACATTGATTCATCAAGGCGGTTTGTTAACAAGGGCCTACCGGGAAATGTGAAAATCGAAATGAAGTCCCTGCAAACACTCCCGACAAATGAGAGTAATTTAATTTTGCACTAAATTCATTCCAAATGGGTTTGAAATATACTTCCACCTTCAAAGCAATTTATGCTATGTCTCATCAATCTCATCATGTCCCTATTTACGTGGAATTACTCTTGAACTGAATTCATTTATAGTCCCCGGTTCAATGATATTGTAGATGACGGCCTCCTTTGATATCGATATACTTTTATACCTTTTTCTATATTTTTCTGTTTTACTGTCACTAATGTCATTCGAAGAAAATTACACCTATATTTTGCAAGATTTCCTCGTTTTTATTGCGAATCAAGTTCACGACCTTTTCATTGGTCTTCGAGCCGGTCCTAGTGTTATGTTTGAACCGCGCACAAAGTAAGTTTCGAGCTACAAAATGATTCGCACTCCTATAAGGACAAGAAGTCTCACACGCGCAGAGCGCGATGCAAAACCCGAGGTAATAAGAATGTCCAAGTCTTCGCCCTCGCACTCAACGACTATTCGACCAGCAGACACGACGTTCGTCGCCGGTAGCAGCCACATGGAAACCTCGGCGCACACCGATGTGCCGCACCCGCTGCCAGCGCACAGCATGGTATCTAAATCCTCGTCTGCCATACGGAAAAGGTTAGAATATGAGCGCGCTAAAGAGAAGATTCTGATTGAAGCCAAGACTGCTAAGGATTTAGTAGATTTGAAGTATGAGGCTGAACTAGCCGACCTAAAGTCAGAAAAATACAGTTCACACCAGAGTAGTAAAAGCTCACGTCACAGTTCCCGCATTCGCGACGCCAGTAAGAGCACTCGTCAAAATGTTGAAGACTGGATGGAGCGTAGCGCGCGAGAACTTGATCCGTTGCAGCCCGCCCCCGAGGTTGATGATAACCTGGGCAACCAGCCGGCACCTCCCCTCGCCGACTCTAATGGTACTATCAAGTTACTCGCAGCCGCAGTAAAGAATTTGACGATCGCCTCCACTAAAGATAAGTCACACGCCAACATTTTGAGCCGCATATGTACGCCGCGAGATTTACCGAAATATTCCGGCGATCCGCTCGAATGGCTGCAATTTAAACAAGCGTTTGAGGAGTCAACTGACGTTTGTAAATTTACCCCGAAGGAAAACTTATGGAGATTACGTAAGTGTCTGCAAGGACAAGCGAAAGAAACCGTGTCAGCCCTGCTTATGACCGCCGCCTCTCCTGATCGTATTATGGCGACACTTGAACTTCGTCACGGCGACCCCGAGTGTATTATAAGCAGACTCATTCATGACATTAAGAAGCTTCAGGCCATGTCCCAAGAGTACCAGAAAGATATTGTCAATTTTTCTGTCAAAGTCCAAAACTTCGTCGAGTCTGTGAAGGCAGTGGGGCGCGAGGAGTACGTGCAAGGGCTTAGTATTGTCCCTTTGTTAATATCGAAACTACCTCCAGTACTCGTTTCAAAGTGGTCGGATTATAGCTATCCACTAATCAAGGACGGAGCAAAGTCACGTTTGAATATTATGTCCGACTTTCTCAACATGGAAGCTCTCAAGATTACCACGACCGCCAACGTTCATCTGCAAAGTTATCGCCCTGAGCAGAATAAACAAAAGCAACACGATACTACTACTAAAGTTGCACCGAAAGCGCAAGCAATTTTATTGCAAACTGACCAACGCGACGACGAAGGGAAGAACGATAAGTGCCTCTTTTGCCGCACTCAATGTCATAAGTTGCCTGACTGTAAGAAGTTTAAACGCGCTTTACGTAAAGACAGATGGCGCCACGTTAAGAAGTACGGACTTTGCTACAAATGCATATCGCAACGCCACGATCGTGAGACTTGTTCTGCGCCTGTGTGCGACAAGGATGAATGCGGAGGTGCACACCACAGTCTATTGCACTACGTAGACATCAACAAAGATGGCAAAGCTTCAACTTCGCGCCCGGTTGACGTTAACGTCAGCGCCTTGCCGCAGCCCGAGTCAACCTCAGTCACGGAGTCACCATCGAGTTCCACAATACAGTCATCGTCTGTAACAGAAGCTGCGACGTGCTCTATAAATACTGAAAAGCGCGTACTATTGAAAGTAGTTCCTGTCAACATTCACGGACCGAACGGCGTGTTTAGTACGACTGCCTTTTTGGACGACGGGTCTTCAGTTTCGTTGTTCAGCTCCGAGTTAGCAGCGCGCGCCGGCCTCACCGGCCGCAACGAAACCATGCGCGTGTGCGGCGCCTGGAAAGACGACGAGCTTGTGCACGAAGCAACTCTACTGACTTTACGTATTTCTAGTGCTAGTGGTAGTACACATGATGTAAATGTACGTAGCGTTCAACAATTAAGTATACCTGTACAAAATGTTAACTTAGTAGACTGTGACAAGTATGAGCATTTGAAAAAACTTAAAACTCAACTTCCTTTTGCTAAGATTTCTAAGCCAGAGTTGTTAATAGGTCAGGACAATTATAATTTACTTGTACCTTTAGAAGTATGCTTAGGGCCTGATAACGAACCGTCAGCTACACGCACCCCCTTAGGTTGGTGTGTTCACGGGCCGGTACATGTGCCGCGCGCGTCGAGGGCCGCACGATCAGCGCACGCCACGCTCAACCTCTGCGTGGTGCCTGAGGAAGACGCCGTCGCACACGCACTGCGTGAGCTACACGACGAGGTACGCCGCTCGTTTGCGATCGACTCTTTGGGAGTTGCAGGTAAGCCTAGAGAGAATGCTGACGATGTGAAAGCGCAGGAAATGTTAGAGAAATCTGCAGTGCTCGCTAATGGCAGGTGGTCAGTGGGTCTTCCGTGGAAAGATCCGCACGTCAGCTTGCCCGATAGTTACCCTAGCGCATTTAAGCGGCTACAGGGTGTAGAAAAGAAAATGCTAGCTGATACAGCTTATGGACTCAGGTACGAGGAACGTGTCAACCATTTGTTTGAAAACGATTTTGCACGGGAAATGGCCGACACGTCACTCACGCCTAATACATGGTACTTGCCACATTTCGGAGTTGACAATCCGAACAAGAAGAAGCTGCGTTTGGTTTATGACGCAGCAGCTAAAAGTCAAGGCAAGTCTCTAAATGACTTTCTTCTCACGGGTCCGGATTTACTCGTTTCCTTGTTCGGCATTATGGTTCGTTTTCGAGAGGATAGGGTAGCCGTAACCGGTGACATAAAAGATATGTTTTTGAGAATTAAAATTAATCCCGTAGACCAGAATGCCCTTAGATTCCTGTGGAGAGGTAGGAACCCCACAGGCCCAGTGAAGACGTACGCGATGACGTCGCTGATTTTCGGCGCGAACTGCTCGCCCTTTATTGCCCAGTACATTAAGAACAAGAACGCTAGCAGGTTCGAGTCTACGCTACCAGCTGCCGTCTCTGCTATACGCCGCCAGCACTATATGGACGACTATATTGATAGTCTGCCGGATGAAGCTACCGCCATCAGTATGGTAAAGAATATTCGCGATATTCACAGTGCGGGAGGTTTTGAAATCCGCAACTGGACGTGTAATAGCGCAAATGTGCTCGACACTATACCTAAGGATATTTTAGGTAATACAGCTGTGAGGTTTGGACTGGACGATCATGATGAAGGTGAGCGCACTCTTGGACTGATGTGGTACCCTGCCAAGGATGAACTGGGGTTCGATGTGTCATTCAAGCGCATTCCCGACAGCGTCATCAAAGGCGAACTGAGACCTACGAAGAGGGTTATGTTGCGTGTTATTATGTCAATTTTTGACATTTTTGGGTTCTTGTCACCCTTTACTACACAAGGCAAAGTTATGCTGCAGGACACCTGGCGTCTCCATATCGACTGGGACGATATTATTCCAGATGAATTGTATAAAAAATGGTGCAGTTGGTTGGAATTACTGAAAGTTATTGGAGAGATTCGCCTGCCGAGATGGTACCAGTCGTGCGCTTCCAGGTGTAAAATGGGAGATGAGTTGGCCACTACTTTACCAAGCTCTTCTTTTCATGCCGTGACCGAGCAATGCTACAGTGACTTAGAACTGCATTTATTCAGTGACGCCTCACTTAAGGCAATCTCAGCGGTTGCGTATTGGCGTTGGAAGAGTAACGATCAGATATGTGTCGCGTTTGTTGCCAGCAAAAGCCGAGTATCTTCGGTGAAACCTCAAACTGTGCCGCGATTGGAACTTCAAGCTGCGTTGCTAGCAGCTCGACTCGCTGACTCAATCGCGAAGGCACATCGTTTGCACGTCACACGGCGATACTTTTGGTGCGATTCAAGTACGGTGCTACACTGGATTGGCAACAACACTCGTCGATACAAGACTTTCGAGGCTAATAGATTAGGCGAGATCGACGACCTGTCACAAGCCTCTGAGTGGAGATATGTGCCAACAGGACTGAACGTAGCGGACATTGCTACAAGAGAAACGTTCAATTATCAGTCTTTTCTCAATGAGTGGTTCAAGGGACCCGAGTTTTTATACAGCGATGAGACTTGCTGGCCAGCGAACGTCCTGGAACCCGAAAATGAAGTCGGCGCTGAAGCTTGCATGACCGTAGTACAAAACTCACGTACATGTTTCCCGGTTCCTGACCCTGAGCGCTTCTCCTCGTGGCTACGATTTCTGCGATCTACTGCTTGTGTTCTCAAGTTTACAAATAAATGCAGAGGTATCGCACTTGACGACTACGCTCTGATGGAACAAGCAAAGCAGTTAATCCTGCGGCAAGCTCAAGAAGATTCCTTTGCCAGTGACATACAAGCAGTAAAGGCAGGAAAAGACTTGCCACGCGATAGTCGGCTGAGAAATCTATCTCCATACTTGGACGAGAACAATGTTTTACGCGTGAGCGGCCGCATTGATGCTGTTGCTGACGTACCTCAGGAAGCGAAAAGGCCCATTATTCTTGACGGACGGCATCCTACTGCCAAGCTTTTGGTCAAGCACTATCATGTAAAGGCTGCCCACGGACACCAAGAAGCGGTAGTAAATGACTTAAAACAAGAATTCTGGATAATTCACTTGCGACCTACCGTCAAAAATGTTGCGTCTCATTGCATGCTCTGCAGGTTAAGAAAGGCTACCCCGCAGGTGCCTCGGATGGGTGACTTACCTCAAGCGCGCATGGCGCATCATCAACGTGCCTTCACCTTTTGCGGGATCGATCTGTTTGGGCCCATGGAAGTCACAATAGGCAGACGTCGAGAAAAACGTTACGGCGTTTTGTTTACTTGCCTAACCGTTCGTGCAGTCCACATAGAAGTCGTTCACACACTTACTACTGACTCATTGATTATGGCGCTTCGACGAATGGCGTCTCGACGTGGGTGGCCGTCGCATATTTATTCCGACAACGGCACGAACCTACGCGGAGCAGACGTCGAATTGCGAAGATCCATACAGGAGCTCGACGAAGAACCACTTAGAGCCGAAGCTCTTAACAATCAAGTTCGCTGGACTTTTATTCCGCCCGCCAGCCCCCATTGGGGTGGGGCGTGGGAGCGCTTGATTCGGACCGTAAAGCGATCTCTTCGTGTCATTTTAAAAGAACGAGCGCCCCGAGACGAAACTCTCAGCACTCTACTAGCGGAAGTAGAAGGTATTGTCAACGGTCGACCACTAACACACGTGTCGGTAGAGCCGGGCTCCTCTGACGCGCTTACGCCCAACCACTTTCTTGTAGGCTCTTCATCCAGGTTGCCAATACATGGCGTATTTGACGATTCAGACTTAGCTTTAAGGAAGCAATGGCGAATAGCGCAGCGATTGGCCGATATGTACTGGAAGCGGTGGATGAAGGAGTTCCTCCCGCTTCTGTTACCGAGAAAGAAGTGGCAACAGGAGCAGAAGCCACTGGGAGTCGGTGACCTAGTGCTTGTCGTTGACCCTGACTCGCCTCGAAACGTGTGGCCACGAGGCCTAATAAAAAGTGTCCTGCCTGGAAAAGACGGTCGCATCAGGGTAGTCGACATCAGCACCGCTACCGGCGTGCTGCGCCGGTCTGTGGCGCGCGTGGCTCCTGTACCCTTAGCTAATTAGTGCTAGTTTGCGCACTAGGGTGGGGAGTGTAGATGACGGCCTCCTTTGATATCGATATACTTTTATACCTTTTTCTATATTTTTCTGTTTTACTGTCACTAATGTCATTCGAAGAAAATTACACCTATATTTTGCAAGATTTCCTCGTTTTTATTGCGAATCAAGTTCACGACCTTTTCAGATATAAAAGACTAGAGATGCACCGGATATTCGGTTACAATCAGGTATCCGGCCTATCCGGCCATTATTTCAATATCCGGCCGGAAACCGGATATTGCCTTACTATCCGGCCGGATACCGGATAGTGCCTTACTATCCGGCCGGATACCGGATAGTAATATTGCTTGATTTCGGAGTAAACAAATTGGATTTAAGAAACAGTCACGGTCATAATCGTACTTGTTTATTCTTTTGAAACAATTTAAACATTCCACTGACTTACACGCGCACTCATTTCGATTCGTACCTAGAAAATGAGTCCGTGCGAACGTTAATTAGGAAACTGGTCAAATCTGCACAATGCGCAGCTGAAAAACCGAAATGTAGGTATAGTTCCGCCGGTCGAATATTCGGCGGCCGGATACCAGATATTCGGCAGATGGTCAGGCCGAATATCCGGTATCCGGCCAAACAACTATCCGTTGCATCTCTAATAAAGACACACACTAAGCTCTTGTTTCGTCCCAGGCACAAGACCGGTCTACGCGAGCTGGAGATCCTGAAGCGTCTGAACGACGCGGACGCGGACGACAAGTTCCACTGCCTCCGTCTGTTCCGCCACTTCTTCCACAAGCGCCATCTGTGTATGGTCATGGAACCACTGTCCATGAACTTGCGTGAGGTAACTAAACATGTGATGCAAAATAATTGTCCCACCCGCTATCGCAAAATATCTTTGTCCCTTTCAAAAATGTCCCTTCGTCAGTTCCAATAATGTTCCTTTAAATAAATGTCCCTTAGAAACATGTCCATATTGAAAAGTGTTCCTTTATCGCTTTCGCAAATTATGACCATTTGTCTCTTTGACCCTGTCCCTTTCTTACTAATGTCCCTTTCGCAACCCGGCCTTCCTGTAAAGTGTAAATGATCCTATAGTAGCCTATATAAATATTGAAGCGTCTGAAAGTGGGCGATAAGTTCCACTGCCTCCGTCTGTTCCGCCACTTCTTCCACAAGCGCCATCTGTGTATGGTCATGGAACCACTGTCCATGAACTTGCGGGAGGTAACTAAACATGTGATGCAAAATACTTTCCTTCTTTGTCAATTACTTCATTTCTAATTGAGAAATCTAATAATATGAAGCCGTTACCTAAAAACACAACTGACCTACATTTCGAGACCAAAATAATTCGAAATATATGGTTATTTCGACGTTTTTGCAAAAAACTGGTTTCGATCCCTGGTTCCACCCGCTTTCGCAAAATATCCCTTTGCAAAATTCCCCCTGTCCCTTTCAAAAATGTCCCTTGAGTCCCTTTGTCTGTTCCAATAATGTTCTTCCCTTTAAATAAATGTCCCTTAGAAACATGTCCCTATGGAAAAGCGTTCCTTTGTCGCTTTCGCAAATTATGACCATTTGTCCCTTTGACCCTGTCCCTTTCTTAATAATGTCCCTTTCGCACCCCGGCCTTCCTGTAAATGATCCTATAATAGCCTATATAAATATTGAAGCGTCTGAACGCGGGCGATAATTTCCACCGCCTCCGCCTGTTCCGCCACTTCTTCCACAAGCGCCATCTGTGTATGGTCATGGAACCTTTATCTATGGATCTACGAGAGGTAAGTACTTTACCGCAAAACTATATATGTGGCACGTCCGCAAATATCACTTTTACAAAGTGAACCGGCGGGGACATTGTTTTATAAGGTGTATTTACTAATACACTTTATAAATTAAACAATCAACCATTAGATCAATATGTACGGGAGGTAAATACGGAGCGTGCTTGAACTATAGGGGGCAGCGTAGGAGCGAGGCGTAAATGGTGTAGCCCACAAGATGGCAGAACCAACTATGCACAAGAAAACGTACTAGAACGGTAGATGGTAGCGCATGCTTTGGCAATGTACATGTTTATGTTTCCGATTCAGGCCACAAGATGGCAGACCATGTCCCTATATGTTACATTAAAAATGTCCCTTTGTCTCCTTCAAAAATGACCCTTTTCCTTTTCGCTAAATATCTCATTGTCGTTTTTGCAATATGTTCCTGTGTCTCTTTAACAAAATGTATATTTGCCCCTAAGGGTGGTATTCAACCTGTCCAATTTCTATGTCCAATATTTGAACAAAATTCTTTGATGAGGCCCATTCCACTTAATCGGTTATCTTGGTCCAAGTTTTTATACTATTTGCGTAGGCATTTTCCATTAAATGTCATTCATAATATTTGATCAAATTTCGGTGTTTCTAGCAAATTTGATCAAGTCATCCAATTTCTTTGATCAATGCACATTGGACACTAATTGTTTTTTTTTCAGGTGCTAAAGAAGTATGGCAAAAATAGCGGAATCCACATCAAAGCAGTCAGGAGTTACACTCAGCAGATACTACTAGCGCTGAAACTACTCAAAAAGACTGGGATATTGCACGCTGGTATGTAGAGTAAATGTAGGACCTTGTATATCGTCAGTTGACAAGCAAAACTCACTAATTACTAAAAAAATATTAAACAAAAATCAACCTTATTTCGGTATTAATATGGTTCACTATGGCTATTAACTTGTAGTAGTAATTAGTGAGTTTTGCTTGTCACCTGACGATATGTAGGATTATATGTATTTTTAGTTTTTTAGCATTGAGAGGAAAGGGGACGTCCGTTTCTCCATACAAACGTAGACCCCATTTTCCTCTCTGCATATTGACATTATGGATAGTATTTTTTCATAATTTGATGTGTATTAACCATAACTATGCCCCTAGCTTTGCTTTTTTTTTTTTCATTTTGTATCATTGTAAGAATTAGGGGCGAAAAACAGATTTCATACAAATATTTAAATGATCCTAACCAACTCCTAACTCTTATAATAATTATTGTGGTTGATATACAACAAATTGAGTCAACATATTTTAAATAATGTTAATATCCAGAGAAGAAAAGGTGAATTTCGCGTTTGACGAAATCAAATATAATTTATTTATTGGTAAGTATAAAACAAACTTACAGACGAATCCTCTCTATCATGATTTTACGTCGTCACTATTTAAAATGCCAACTAAAATACAGGTCGCAACCGGAACCGATTGCCATAACAGTTGATTTATATATCATAACTAATTTATATATCATAAAATATTCATGGGAGCACTGTCGGCGCGGCTGGTTGACACCACAGGGGACCCCAGGGCTGCGTACCTCTCTCAACGTATTTACCTTACGATACAGAGAGGTAACGCCGCCAGTGTCATGGGGTCCATGCCGCACTCCGACTTGTTAGAAGGGGTATTCTCTTTGAAATTGATTTAGTGTTTGTAGGTACTGGGTCATTCCACCGTTTCGGGTGTTACACTTGAACTCTTAAAATAAGGTTTTATTCGATATTGTAACAGGAACTAGGAGGTTATGACTATTGATTCATCTACTACTTTGATAATATTTTCTTTTCCTGTACACACATAATTAAAGTATAAGAGCAATAACGAGAGAATCACTAAAAAGTAGCTGTTTCGGGCGTTACGGGAATTGGCCTATACCTTCTGACCATCAGTACCAAAATGCATAATTTAGCGAATTTTGTCAAGTAACCTCCAGTTTTATTTATGTCAAGTAATAATAGTTAGTATAGTCTACTGAAACACCGAAGTAACACTTAGTATCACTTTTCAATTAATTTTAATAAAATAAATTACCTGTTTCGGGCGTTACTCATGGTTCGTTTCGGGTGTTACGAGCACGAAATTAAGACGGATTTATACGAAATTATGGCTCATTTTATTGAAATTATTGTCTTTTTAATAAATTCGATTAAAAACATAAGTAATAAATGCTGAATTATTATAAAATACATTAATCTTAACAATAAAAACTGTTTCTCGAAAATATCATAATTATTTTTCTTTCGATGCGAATATTACCGAAAATATTCACTTAATCAAAAAATGGTCGATGGTGACACCTATTCATTTTGAAAGATCTATCCAACGACACCCCACGTCACAGGATTAAAGTCGCAAAAAAATTAAAAATATTTTGTACAGGAGCAAACCGAAAAATTTTTTTTTTTGTAATTTTTGTGTTACTACTTTGTCGCCATGATTGATTTATGTATCCATGACAAATTGCAGCTTTCTAGCACTAACCATCACGGAGAAAAGCCGGGGACGGACAGGCGGACGATCAACACGTTTCGGGTGTTACACAACTTCAAACTTTAAAACATACGACTAAAGCAGACGCTAAAACAACAACTATTACACATTTGTATAGGTTCACATCATAGCCTTTCTTTGGCAAAACATGTTTGGCTATAGTTAATTAAGGGAAAAGTTACACATACTTTTATCTCTTTTTCGTTTCGGGTGTTACTTTGAGACCACAGTCTAGAATACTCTTCTAAAAACCGATTAATCCATGCTTTTTAATATTTTTAAAGACAAATTATAAAATTACGATATTTTACCTGAAATAACTGCGGGAAATTTGTAACAGTTTACAGTTACTTTCTTTTAATTAGTCTTGCCAATATCGCTGTATAAAATTAGTTTTACGCCTATCATTTAAACGTTGCGATCAAGTACATGAAAAACATATAAAAATTGCTTTTTTTTTCGGTTTTTTTTTCTGACATGAAGGTTTGGTATGTTTTCTATGGAAATAGGTTAGTGTTGACTTCTTAAACTAATTTTCATTTTTGAACCCTTGGTAGCGTTTATTATGGAATGACCCTACTACTACTTGTAGTAGTGGTTTTTTGTAGGTAGGTATACAGTGTGGAAAGATAAGTTGGGCCCTGGAGGGAAACTACCTTAAAACCTTAAGCTGGCTCATTTTACTTAAAGGAAACATTCCTTTATTTTTAAAAAGAAACAAAACTGCATTCAAAGATTTTCTAAAACTCGCTTGCCTCGCCCGGGACTCGAACCGACTAAAAATTCCAAAAACTAAACACTCGCAATTTTATTCTACTAGTCGATACAGTTAATGTTAATGATAACATTTCTCCAAGAAACATTAGGTCTTACACTCGTCTGTCGTGTAAAATATCCAAAATATCTAATATTTAGTACTCAAGATTTTTCTACACAAGCCAAATTTAAGAAAAAAAGAAATATTTTTAAATGCAGTTTTGTTTCTTTTTAAAAATAAAGGAATGTCTCCTTTAAGTAAAATGAGCCAGCTTAAGGATTTAAGGTAGTTTCGCTCCAGGGCCCGACTTATCTTTCCAGACTGTATAATAGTTGTGTTTTAATTTTATTTTATATGTAGGTTTAACTTTAGTTTTAATATTATAATGTTATTAAATGAATGTAACCTAATACGTAAAATATAGTTTCTCAAAGGACTGTCTCATTTCAATCATAGACAGAGAGAATCATACTATCTTTGTCTTACACTAGTACTAGCACCCAAAAGAAAAGAATGAGTATAGTTTTCCTGGTTCTTACTGGCTGACAAATTGGTTTGACGAAAATAATTTTCTTTCCAGACATAAAACCCGACAACATCCTAGTGAACGAAAGCAAGCTGCTCCTCAAACTGTGCGATTTCGGCTCCGCCGCCGTGGTGACAGAGAACGACTTCACGCCCTACCTCGTGTCCAGGTTCTACCGAGCCCCAGAGATCATCCTCGGCGTGCCATACGACTTCGGCATCGACATGTGGTCCACGGCCTGCACTATATACGAACTGTCCACCGGGCGCATCATGTTCAGCGGCAAATCCAATAATGAAATGTTGAAATATTTTATGGACTTGAAGGGAAAGATCCCTAATAAGATTATCAAGAAGGGCATGTTTAAGGACCAGCATTTTGATGCGCAGTGCAATTTCTTGTATCACGAGTTGGATCGGGTTACTGAGAGGGTGAGTTTTGTGATTTTTTTAAGTTTTACTAATAATATTGGACGTAGTTTAGCGAAAGGTCAGGTAGGTTTATCCTTAAGAAATTATCGTTTTGAATGGGTTTTTTTGACAGAAAGTAGACAGAAACGTGGCTTGGGTCCTTTTCCATATTTTGAATGGGTTTTTTTGACAGAAAGTAGACAGAAACGTGGCTTGGGTCCTTTTGCATATTTTGAATGGGTTTTTTTGACAGAAAGTAGACAGAAACGTGGCTTGGGTCCTTTTCCATATTTTGAATGGGTTTTTTTGACAGAAAGTAGACAGAAACGTGGCTTGGATCCTTTTCCATAAATGATTGTTTAGTGTTTATATAAATGCCACGTTTTCACCATTTTGCATACATGTCGCTGAATTTCGTTCATGTAGCGTTCGATTTCGATCGACATACACTTAACACACCATGCCGTAAAGATCGTTTTTCCTAGGATATCGGTGCCGTCATATAGCGGCCGTCTCCATACTAAATAATACGGCTAAATATGGATGTCGTAGTATTTGTATGGAGACGGCCGCTATATGACGGCACCGATCCTAGGAAACCAGAGCATAAGTGACATCGGAATATCAGTTTCCATTTGTAATAATGTGAGAATACAGACTGATTGAATTTCAGATTATAATCCAGTGGCCCTAGTGAAAAAGGGTACAAGTATCTGGCAGCGTGCTTGTAAAAGGGCGTAAGTTCCAAATAACACTTATGCCCTAATATACCTAAGCTTCGCGAGACTTATTATGCCCTTTTTCACTAGGGCCACAGATCCATTACTTGACAGAGTAGTATGATGACACAACTTCATTTATAACTAACAATTTTTCCTCAAATTTCAGGAAAAAGTAGTAGTAATGACCAGCATAAAACCGACACGCGACCTCCAATCAGAGCTCGCGCCCTCCCACCACCGCCTCCCAGCCAACGAAGCGAAGAAGATCACGCAGCTCAAGGATCTACTCGAGCGCATGCTGATGCTCGACCCGGCCAAGCGCGCGTCCGTCAACCACTGCCTCGCGCACCCCTTTATACAAGAGAAGATATAGCATATAGCCGCTCATGTAATACAGAATAAATAATAGTACTAGGTGCAGAAGGTTCACTCTCTAACAAAACGCGACTATTACGACAGATATGACCGCTAGGTGGCGCAAACACGAGCAGGCGTCCGTTCCGTAGCGGTGTGCGGCAACTACTATGGCTAGACACCAAAATTGGTGTGGGCGCATGTACCTAGTACCTACTTGTACTAATGAGATCGTGATTTCAATATTTAGTTGGATGGTGAGCGTATTTTTGTAAATGTAATAATGAAAAAACTAAATATGTCATATTTTACAATGATTACACTAAATTGGTGGTATTATAAGTGAAATCATATTAAGTTAACTAAATCAATCTAAAATGTCTAAAGCTGTTCCAAAAATCACAATTAAATTGACCAGGGCACTGCATAAATCACACTGAATTGAGTGAAGATCACACTAAAATTACTAAATGACACAACCATTCCAAATCAGTTATCTAAATCACACCTAATCAACCAAAATGGCTAGTTGACTACTCGTTCTATAAAATTCCCATAAATCTGCCACCATTGGCTACCAAGGCCTCGCCAGAAGCGAAGAAGATCACTCAGCTGAAGGATCTACTGGAGCGCATGCTCATGCTCGACCCGGCTAAGCATATATTGTATTGAAATGACAGCTGTCATCGTAGCCAAGCTATGTGAAAAATACTATAAACCTAGGGGCCAATTTTATAAAGCTGCCTTTACATTTACCGTTGACACTTGAGAGGTTTTTTGACGACGATTGTTACTCGTAGCTTTATAAAATAAGGTCCTGCAGGCATATTATGAATCGCTTTATCCATGTGATAACTGATAAAACAACTATCACTTTTTAACTCCGCGGGATAGAAAGTGACGGACACCATTTTATCAGTATCACGCTGTCACGCAGACGAACGACCTTCACATCCGTACTGCCGGCGTATTATGGATTGGATGGATTGAGCTTTATCCATCTTTTTCCACGTGATAAAATAACTGTCACTTTTTAACTCCGCGGGATAGAAAGTGACGGACACCATATTATCAGTATTACGCTGTCACGCAGACAAGAACGACCATCACATCCGTACTGCCGGCGTATTATGGATTGGATGGATTGAGCTTTATCCATCTTTTTCCACGTGATAAAATAACTGTTACTTTTTAACACCTTTGGATAGAAAGTGACGGACACCGTTTTATCACGCTGTCACGTAGACAAGAACGACCATCATATCCGTACTGGTCGGATAGAATGTAACACAGCTTATACATATGTGTCGTTAGACTTGAAATGTATCTGAACTTTACTTTGACAACTTTACTTTTAGGTACTTTGACTTAAAATTTATAAAAATTCTTGGCGTTATTGTGCGCGTTGGAGTTGGAGAGTCTGCCACCTATAGTATTATATAACTCGAAGGGAAGTAACGTAAAAGTAACGTAAAAACCCCAAATATCGCAAAATTTTATCCCACCCATCGAGTTTGAAAAATACTATCTAATATTTAAACGGGCAATTCTTGTATATTTATATATATATTTCGGGGATCTCGGAAACGGCTCTAACAATTTCGATGAAATTTGGTATATGGGGGTTTTCGGGGCCGAAAAATCGATCTAGCTAGGTGTTATCTCTGGGGAAACGCGCATTTTTGAGTTTTTATATGTTTTCCGAGCAAAGCTCGGTCTCCCAGATATTAGTGGCTTAAATCAGAAACATAAGTATAAGTACATTAAGAACCATGACTGAAACTTGACATTGACACTTCGACCCAATATAGGTACAGTCATCTGCAATAATATATTACACTTCGAAGGCCGCAAAAATATCTGACACGATCTTATTTGTAGAGCCATAAGAATGTGTCACATATTTTTGCGGCCTTGGAAGAGTAACATATTATTGCAGGTGACTGTACAGGGGGCTCTTGTGCTGCCCATTGCGTCGCCGTAATTGGGCCGACTTTTATTTTGTTGTTCTTTTATTTCAGCGTATGTTCTAAAAAAATCATCGACTGAGTTAAGAATACGTATCGTTTTCGTAACTCTACGAAAAATTGCATACCTACATTGTTTTTATTCCAAATTGGGACATTTATCCCACCCAGAATGAGGAGCTCTTCGAACCAATCAAATTCTATCCAAATCTAATAAAAATACATCAAAATAAAAATCAGCCCAAGTTTGTAAAAAACCCACTACACTGCCAACCCGCGGGTTAATGCTGTACGAATATAGAAATTTTGGAGCTTGGCCATTGACGTATATCTTCTCAGGACTGGTTTACGGGCAATCAGAATGGGGCATGAATGGGGCCAGTACTGCGGTGTGACACCGCTACAACGCGGTTGGTTGATAAGTTCGCATCACGCGCGCGATTGGTCGCAACTAGTTGCGTTAGGCTGCACGATTGGCTCGAATTCGTGAGTGACACCGCTGAATTAGTACCATTTTTAGTGCCCGTAAGGCCCGTCCTGATATACGTCTTTGAGCTTGGCACTCAAAGTGTTACATGATTAACCCTTGTAGTTACGGAATTAAAATGTATATTTTATAAGCTGATATAGAAAATTTGGACTAGATTGCCCTATGTGTTTAACATCAAGGTGAATATACAGGTTGTTTTAATATGATCCAACCTCAAAATCCCGAAATAAAATATAACAACTTTTGTTCGCCTAAGCCTATTTTGGCGTTAGTCTTTCAGTATGGTCTATATATTCACCTGGCGGCGTGGAAAACCCTTTAGTACGGTCAAGCAATTTAATTTGAGCATCATTTTGTAACTTGTCGCAGTGGCAATAGTGTGAGATCCCTAGGGACTTTCATAAATCAATATGAAAATGAGTCACGACAAGGTACGTAATGGTACGAAAATATGAAAATGAGTCACGACAAGGTACGTAATGGTATGTAATGGTACGAAAATGAAATTCTTTGACTGTACATTTCTTCAACTTAACTCAGACGCTAGGCATGGTAGTTGTGCGATTATCTGTAGGATCTAATTTCTTACTGGAAATACGAATCAATTCCATGTTATCAAACAGTAGTTAACCTAAATAAAAAGATCAGACTTCTCACCGAACCGTCTCAGTTAAGCAGTGGATGTAAAGTTAAGTTTAATTATAGTTAGGCGTTAATTTCAGAAGATGTAATGACGTGTCAATGAAGTTACTTAAGTTGGGATGTGTTAGTTGGAAATAATTAAATTATTAAGACATTTATGAGTGCTTTTCTTTTCGAATGAAGTCCCTATACAATTTGGACTGTAATAAGTAATTTACAGTTTCAAGGTTATTAATTCAAAAGCAAATTTTTGACAAAAGCATACGAACGGAGGGGGGATAACATATTCACTGCCAAGAAAGCGCTAGGTGTGTTAATTTTGTGTTTGGAAATGAGGCGCTTGGCAGCTTGGCACTGTAAGTGTTAAGTAAATAGAGTTAGACAAGAAAAGTCTGCAACGATTTTGATAGCACACGCAGTGTAAGTGTTATTTTAAACGTCACACTTCTATGAAATTATGACGTATAAATAACACTTACAACTGCGTATGCTGTCAAAATCGCTGCAGACTTGGTCTAACTTGTTCAGTCGTTTATAAAGCTATTCTAAGGTTATGTATCCATTGGATTACGTCACTGTCGCGGGTACACAAGTCTGCAGGGTTTCCGTCGTATTTGCTAAGTGGGCAGTACTGAATGATGTGCTCGATGTCCTGCACAGGAGCCCCTTTGGAGACTATCCATCCACATTTGTGCAGGAATGCTCGTGAGCGACCGCAGCCTATTCACATGGCACCATTCTTTTCTAGGCAATGAGAAGCCAGATGGTTTTACTGTAGGGCTGATAGTAATCCCAATATTCCCAATCCTTTCGGGAGGGGTTCCAGTCCTCGTCCCATTTGTTCGAGATATTAAAGCTTGCTTTCATTAGGTTTCTGCAGTTCGGTGAGCAGGGTGTCGAGATTTTAACCGGTGTTGGAGAGTTCTCAAATTCAGCGTGGGCAGTTAGTTTGGGGTGGATCAAGATCTTTCGTACCTCATGTACGTCAGCGTCTTATAGTAGGTAGCGTCTTATTCTAATAGCTCGGTAGGTACACAATATTATTTGTATGGCGTACCGAACTATTTGACTACTTTGGATGCTACCTACAATACGACGCTGACTGTACTAGCGTTTGCTGTTTCCTTAAGTGTGGAGGCGGTATATGACCGAGGGTTAGAAGCCACTGGACCGGAGTGCTTTTGATGGTTCCGGAAATGCATCTCAGTCAGGGTTTGCTTTAAGTGTAGATACGTCTACTTTGCGTGTGCACTGTGAAGCCAGATAGGTGCGCAGTATTCCGTTGTTGAGTAGACTAGGCTAAGAGCAGTGGTACGAAGTAGGTACGCCGGCTTTTGCACCCCATGTGGTGCCAAGCCAGTCAGTGCAGGGAGGTTGTTGCGAGTTTGGAGCCTCTTCCAGTCTTCCCCAATTTATCTACGAGTAAGTGCGGAGCATAATTGAGACTGCGGTGCAGGGTCACGGGTTACTACCCTACTCTGTTACTACTACTCTGTTTTTTCACAAGGAACCAAAATTAGAAAAGTGCGATTATCTCTAAAACCACGAAACTTTTACTAGGCATAAAAGTGCATTTTCTAGACCAGCCTAAGGTGCCCTGTCGGTGGTTAGAAAATTACTTATCCATTAATTACTGGGCATCCTGGTATATTGTCCTATTATACTACTCTTTGCTTTACATTTGGAACCATGTATAATCTGTGGCTTTTAGAAGGCAGTATGGATTTAGCCTGTGCCACATCCGGAGCGGAGTAACAAAAAAAATCCCTTGACAGGTTGTGTCACTTGACTTTGACACTGAAGTTCACTGACCTGAATCACAAAAGATTTTCGTAAAATTATACTTTCTAATCGAAATAATGTGCTAATTGAAATGTTGGAAAACAATACAAAATAATGTTATGAAACAAACTGCGATTCATTCTTCTTAAACGTAAGTAATTTTACATGTATATTTTTAGGTTATGTTTACGAAATCGTTCGTGTTTCATAACATTTACGGTCAACAAACGGGATTTATAAATGAAATCAATATTTTTTTCTAGTTACTAAAAATATCTGCTAGTACGTTTAAAGACTATGAGGATAGTCTCTAAACCACTTGAGCATAGTCGTAATTCTACCAAATTAAAAAAAAAGTAAAAAATATACGCTTTTAAGCTCTGGTTTCCTAGGATAGTGGTGCCGTTATATAGCGGCCGTTTCCATACAAAATACGACGTTCATATTTAGATTATTTAGTTGTATTATTTTGTATGGAGACGGCCGCTATATAATGGCACCGCTATCCTAGGAAAACCGAGCTTTAACATCATACATAGTTTTTTTAAATACATTCTTTAACTACTGTGTTTTCTGCATTTTTTTTAGCATGTCGTCAGAGCACGTATCCCGTGTGCGGCAGCTTTACAAGCTGATATTCCGCGTGCACCGCGCGCTGCCTGCAGAACTCCGTGTGATGGGAGATAACTACGCGAGAGACGAGTTCAAAAGGCACAAACAGTGCGGTCCGGAGGAGGCGAGGATATTTCTTAATGAATGGATGGTGTGAACAAGCTACATTAATCTATATACGCTCAAGGAAATTAATTTCTGTACACTTCATTCTCTTCAGTGACAAATAATATGAGAGCTACAAGATTATATGAAGTTGTATACATATCTTATTCTTTGATCATATATTTTACTATTGTGCAAAAAAATCTTTTGTATCATCACCCACACTGTTAACTGAAAGTTTGTACTTAAACCTTATTACAAAAGGCATAAGACAGTTGGACAGTTAAGAGTGTTGCTGGTTGTACAAGGACTAGCTAGCTACAGATTGGGGACTTTACAGCATTGTTTTTCACAGATGTATGCAGGTTTTTCACCAAAGAAAAATCATGGTTCGAATACTGGTGTTATTTTCATTGTATTGGGTAATAATCCATCTGATAACTCACTGCCCTTACTTAAATTCCAGTTTAAAATATCAAAGTATTGTGCAAAGCAAAATTAAGGTTTATAGTTATGCTAGTAACAATTCCATAGGAACTACTCATTAGCTGGGTCCACACGGAGCAAGCATACGCGCGAGGCAATTTCCTCGCGCAAAAAACGTCTACGCTGGCCGTTTTGTGCACAAGGAAATTGCCTCGCGCGTATGCTCGCTCTGTGTGGACCTGGCTAAAACACAATTCCGAGAAACTCATTGATATAAACTAGGGCTCGCGGTCGTGTCCGGGTTTCGTGTACACGTGTTCGGTACCCGTTTCCGAACTACACGTACACGGTTTTCTGACCCGTTCTACACGTGTAGTCGTGCACACGTGTAATTAAGATCCGTGTATCCGGGTACCCGTGTACCCGTGTACACGGTGAAACGGACCTTAAATACACGCGGGCCTAACCCGTCCTTGGCGTGTAGCGGAGATTGTAGTAATGTATATATGGATGTTCAATGTGATTGATATGTGTTGTACCAATTTAATTTATTTTTCACCTCAGCAGCTCGAACAAGGGTACTTTGCTAACAGTGAGCAAAATGCGATTTTGTTAAAGGAAAATATATATTCCGTTCGTGGTAGTTTCAGTCAGAGATGGGCAAAATTCATTTGAATGACGAATTACGAATGAGAATTACCAAATCATTCGCGAATGACGAATAATTTTTTCGAATGATCATTCGTGTTCAATTCATTCGCGAATAATTTATTCGGCGAATAAAATAGCCAACGAATAAATTATTTGCGAATAATATTGTCGAATAGTTAGCTTACAAAATAACTATTTAGCTGTTTTATATCCCAATAGTAAAAAGAAAATGTTTTCTATCGGTTTATCTGGTTGGTTGATTTGAGGTGTGGAAACTGGGAATACGCCTCATGTATTGGCGGTCACGTGGGGCGAGAACAACTGGAAATACACCAATAATGGGGGTATTCCCGTTTGTCCCCTTCGGGAACATGTGGGAAAAGACAAACAATCTTTCCCATTTGTCCCCACTTCATTGAAGCAGGGACAAATAGGAACACACCATTAGCGGGTGTATTCTTATTGCTCCCCGCCGGGAAGAGATGGGAATAGGCGCTGCATATAAAACATTTCCATTTGTCCCTCATGTATGGCGTAGGTCACGTGGATAGGGGACAAATAGGATTATATCAATAATGCACCCATTATAACCAATAATGGGTGTATGCCCATTTGTCCCCGCGGGGAACATATAGGAAAAGAAGCCGCATATAAATATTTCCCATTTGTTCCCACCTTATTTTTGTAAGGACAAAAGGGAACACACTATTTTCGGATGTATTCCCATTTGTCCCCGCCGGGTACAGAAGTGATAGGATTTGCATATAAATATTTCCCATCTGTACCCTCCTTATTGGTGTGGGGACAAATGGGAACACACCATTTTCGGAAGAATTCCTATTTGTCCACGCCGCGTCACGTGACATTGTCACATTGACACGTGTTGTAGGTCACGTGAATCGGGGACAAATGGGAATACACAAATAATGCACCCATCATTACCAATAATGGTCGAATTCCCATTTGTCTCCGCGGGGAACATATGTGAAGACCCTGCATAAAAATATTTTCCATTTTTCCCCACCTTATTGGGGTGGGGAGTGGGGATAATTGGGAACACAATTTTCGGATGTATTCCCATTTGTCTACGTCGGGAACTGATGGAATAGGTGCTGCATATAAATCGTACCCATTTGTCTCCGCCTCACGTATGGCGGCGGTCACGTAGGGCAGGAACAAATAGGAATACACCAATAAAGAGTGTATTCCCATTTGTTCCCGCGAGAAACTTATGGGGGAAGACGCTGCATAGAAATCTTTTGAGGTGGGGACAAATGGCAACGCCAATATCGGGGACAAATGGGAACACCAAAATTCATATAAACATTCCCATTTGTCCCCGCCTCGTGCATGGCGTAGGTCACGTGAATTGGAGACAAATGGGAATACACCAATAATGCACCCATTATTGGTGTATTCCCATATTACTAATAATTACCAATAATGGGTGAATTCCCATTTATCTCCGCGGGGAACATATGGGTAGACCCTACATAATAATATTTTACACAAATATCGGATGTATTCTCACTTGTCCCGGCCGGGAACAAATGGGAATAGGCGCTGCATATAAACAATTCCCATTTGTCCCCACCATGGATGGCGACGGTCAGTTGGGGCCTTTCCCAAAATTTTCCTTGGCTCTAAAATACGCTGCAGTTGCATACCTATTCAGATTTGCCATCTGAGTGTGTATTACAAAAATCCTTCGTGTAATTTATTCGAATAATTCATTTCTTATTCGAAATTCTAAACGAATGGTTTATTCGCGAATAATTTATTCGCGAATATTAATCTCACCATAATTATTTAGATTAAAAATGATTCGAATAATGCCCAACTCTGGTTTCAGTAAGCATAACTATCTACTTTTGTATTAAATAATCATTTAGGTTTATATAACACTTTAAACTCTCGCGTTTTGTACACATAATTACACAAACGGGTCTACCGCGATATAATTTCATTGTTTTTACCTTTAATTCCGACGTTTCAGCTGAGTTGCACCAGCTGTGGTCACGGAAAGACTGACGTCCCAACAAATGGTGACATGGTGGTGGTGGTATTTAGGTTTACTTTAATTATCAAAAAACTACATCAATGAAGAAACTGAAATACCAACAATGAAGTCAACGGTTACTGAGATATTGTTAATTTTAATCTTATGATTATTGAAACAAATTGTACTTACCTACCTATTATTGACATTACAAATCAATCTAGTAAAACTGCAAAGTAGGTAATCGAATCTTCCTAACCTTCCACATATTCAATCGTATGTCTTCATAGCACGAATCTCCGCTACACGAGAGTGAAGGGTCGAACCGGCGGGTAAATAAGATCCGTTATTTCGTGTATCCGTGTACCCGTGTACACGGGTACCCGTGTAAACGTTTCCGAATCCGGGCGGGTTCGTGTAGTTCGGGTTCTTAAGCCCGGCGGGCTTAAGAACACGGGTACCCGTGTCAGCGTGTAACACGTGTATCGGGAGCTCTAATATAAACTGAACCATGGCATATGGCATGCTCGAAATTTCCCTACTGTGATGCAATCTGCCTTTGACTTACTTTATCTCTTTGGGCTTTAATCTTACTTGTCTCCAATTTCAATCCAATGTTTTTTTCAATCACCAGGACTATGCCATAAACCTGGCAAAGCAGATGAAACCACTGCAGCAAGCGAAGAGGAAAGAAGTAGGCAAATACTTGGACCCAAAGCTGCTCGATCACATGAGCGATGAACAGCTGTGCCAGCTCTACGAATTACACAAAGCAGCATCGGTAGCGGAGGATGGTGGAAGTAAGGAAAAGTAGTTTCAATGCACTCAATTGCACTCTTGAGGCACTGCTCGCATGTAAAGGGACCTTGCGAGTTGAAAGGACTGCCATCTTGTGACTTTTAAATGAAACCTTGGACTTGACATGTGACTTCACGCCAATATGCAGTTGCTGCCCCCTTGAGCAGGGGTGCGAAACTCCTGACTTCGGCCAAACTCGGCTCCGCTCGGCTCAGCATTGCTCCGAGCAATTATTAGGGTTGGCACCACTTGACTTCCTTTTGCGTGCACGACCACAGATAAGATAATCACTTGAATTTTGACAACCCTAAATAGCCGAATGGGATAGTGCCATATATTAGAATGGGATAGCCTGAACCGCTGTCAAACTTCGGTTTTGTAGGAAGTTTCCTTTCTGTATGGTAGTACTATTATTTATTCTGTGCCTTGAGTTCATCACTATAGGCCATTAAGAAAGTGCAAATTAAATTATTAACACCTGTAAAAATTTATTGGATATGAGAATTTTCCAAATTAAATAAATACCTATTATGCTGACAGTTTCATGTCTGTACAAGTGTACATAACTTGTGTGGCTATGACGAAGGTTATTGTAATTGTGCCATAGACATAAGATTTAATTTGGACTGTATTATTTAAAAATAAAAATAATTTGGTACTGTTAAGTTAAGGAAAAGTATAATACTTACTTCAGTATAGGTACTCTACAAAAGCACAATACATGCAAAGCGAAGCGAAGTTTAGTTTCAAATAACTGAAGTCAACAACATTTTAAATTACTGTATCTATTGTATTGTATTGTATTGTAGTTCGGGCGATTTTCCGCAACTCGACGTCTTGCGCCTATTTTGCGTGATAGGGGGTGGACTAGTCTTGCCAGCCCAGCTCCTCGAGGAATCCTATCAGACCTTTGATGTTGAGTAGGACCTCGGGGAGGTCACTCGGGGATCCGAGATGTTTTGCCCTGTATGGGGCCAATCCGCTGCATTCCAACACCACGTGAGAGGCTGTTTCTTCTTCCTCCATGCATCCACGGCATAGGGGACTGTCTGTGACACCTGTTATAAAAAGATGTTTGTTAAAAAGTCCATGACCTGTTATGACACTGGTTACCATACTCAGTCGAACCTTTCCTAGTTGAAGGAGCGCCCTTGTGAGCTTACCGTTCATGCTCGGCATGGCTTGCTTGGCCTGTCTGCATCCAGTTTGGTTTAGCCAGTGTTCTGTGTGTAGTTTCCCTGTACGTGCCAGCAGCATTGAGCGTACCTTACTAAACGGTATCGGGAGGATCGGTTCCGGGCCAATCGCCCCCGCACCCGATCCTTGTCTGGCGAGCTCGTCCGCGGCGTCGTTACCTCGGGATCCACTGTGTCCTTTGATCCATTGTAAGGTGATCTTATTGTTCTGACATACCTCCATTAGTCGTTCGTGGCATTCGTGTATAAGTTTGGATGTGACTATATGGCTTTTTAGGGCCATTAAGACTGCTCTACTGTCGGAGAGTATGCGGATGGAGGATCCTACTACCTTCCTTGCAGTGATGGCAGCCGCCGCGTTAATGATGCCCATGCACTCAGCCTGGAATACCGAGTTATGGGCTCCTAGCGGAGTGGTGATTGACATGTTCAGGTCTTCTGAAAAGGTTCCAGAGCCTGATCCGCTGTCTGTTTTGGACCCATCAGTGAAGATTCTCAGCTCCCGGGGATTGAGTCCTTCGTAGTTGTCGTCCTCAAATAATTGTATTTTGTACCTTTTGTCAAAGATGGCTTGTTTGTGAATTCGATCCGTGTCCGCCATGAGCACTGGAAATTCGCTGTATACTTTTTCCAGGCATGCTGTGTGAAGAGCTCCTGTGGTGTTAGACCATATATTGAGGGTTCGTAACCTTACCGCTGAGAGACTGGCCTCTTGTTGTATGTGTAGGTGCAGCGGTGAAAGGTTTAGCATGACCTCCATGGCTGCAGTCGGAGTGGACCTCGTGCAGCCAGTGGTGGCCGAGCATGCGAGCCTCTGGAGTCTTTGTAGCTTGTCTCGTACGTTGCCTAGGTTTGTTCTTGGCCACCAAACCAGAGCACCGTAACAGAGTAGGGGGCGGATTATAGTCTTATAGAGCCAAAGGGTAATTTTCGGGTTGAGTCCCCACCTCCTACCAATCATCCTTCTGCACTGCCAGAAGACTACTCCCGCCTTGTCTATGCGTTTGTTGATGTGATTGTTCCAGTTGAGTTTACTGTCGAGCGTTAGCCCTAAGTACTTAACTTCATCGGTCAGCTGTAGCTCAGTCTGGAAAAGTGTTGGTCTGGTAAAGTTGCCAAGTGCCCTTTTATTGGTGAACATTACCATTTCTGTTTTGGTGGGGTTAACTGATAGGTCAAAATCTCTACACCAGCGTTCTACGATCCGAAGAGCTGCCTGGGTGAGGTCGCATACTGTACTGGCAAATTTACCCGATATTAATATTGCCAGATCATCAGCGTAGCCTATTGTGTAGAAGTGTTCCTCGTTCAGTTTGGTTATGAGGTTGTTGACTACTAGGTTCCACAACAGAGGTGACAGAACTCCCCCTTGAGGGCATCCTCGCACCGCCGCTACGGCCTGCGGTTCACCTACATACCTTATTGTCCTTTGATTTAGCATGTTCATGATCCACTTTACTAGTCCGGGTTCAGCGCCGTGGCTTTCCAAGGCGTTCCCTATACTGGAAAAGTGAGTCTTGTCAAAAGCGCCCTCTATGTCAATGAAAGTGCCGAGGCACATTTCTTTGCCGTGGATGGCCCTCTCAGTGCGGCTTACAACCATGTGTAGAGCCGACTCCGTAGATTTACCTGAGCTGTACGCGTGCTGGTTGTTGTGCATCGGTATGTTCTTTAGCGCTCGGTCCCTCAGGTCCCTGTCGCACAGTTTTTCCAAGGTCTTCAGCAGGAATGATGTGAGACTGATGGGCCTAAAGGATTTGGCAGCTGTGTAGTCGTTCTTACCTGGTTTAGGTATGAATACCACATTTACATCTCTCCATCTCCTGGGCACGTACCCCCAGGCTAGGCAGGCTGCCATGATGTCGGTCAGGGTTTCCTGGATGAGTCCTAGACCCCACTGTAGGAGAGCGGGGAAGATCCCATCCGGACCAGCCGCCTTGAAGGGATGGAAGCTGTCTATGGCCCACCTGAGTTTCTCAGCGGTGACGACTCTGTGCGCCATTTGCCAGTTGTTGTCCGTTGTACTGTATTCCTCGTCCTGCTGATCTGCATCGGCGAGACTTACGCATCCTGGAAAGTGAGTTACCAGGAGAAGGCGTTGGGTCTCTGCAGGGCTAGATGTGTATGTGCCATCGGGTTTACGCAGTGAGCCCAATTGTGATGTGGGCTTGTGCGCTAAGGTTTTCCTTACCCGGTTGGCGTGGTCAAGTGTTTCAATGCTGCTGCAGAAGTTCCTCCATGACAGGGATCTCCAGTACCGCAATCTCTTTTTGTACCTGGCCTTGGCTTCGTAGTAGTTATCCCAGTCCACCTCAGCCGTTGTGTTCATGGCCCTGTTGAAGAGTCTTCTGGTTTTCCCCCGGAGTCTCTCCAGTTCTGGGCCCCACCACTGGTGACCCTTTATGGCAGTCTTTGCCGGTGGTTTTAAGGGGCACGCCTTGTGGTAGCTGTCTACGAGGGTATCAGTTAAGATATTTACCTGCTGTTCTATCTGAGCCGGTTCCCGAAGGTCATCCCTCGGTGGAAGCCGGTCAAGGCTTTCCCCTAGGACCTTCCTAAAAGTGGCTCGGTCCGTTTTCCTGGGATTCCTCCGGGCGGTTGGTGTGTCTCTAGATGCTAGTAGATTGAAGCGAATCCATCTATGGTCTGAGCAGGAGGCCTCCTGGGAGACTTGCCATCCCATAATTAGTTCACTGACCTCCTCCGAAGCCAGAGTCAGGTCGATAATCGTCCTGCATCGTTTGTTTACAAATGTTGGTTCAGCGCCTATATTTAGAATGTTTAGATTAGTAGTCACAAGATATTCAACAAGTGTCTTACCTCTGTTGTTGCTGGTCTCCATTCCCCACAGTGGGTGGTGTGCGTTGGAGTCGGCCCCGATGATTATTGCGAGGCCTGATCTCTCGCAGTGGCTGACCAGTCGTTGTAGTTCGGCAGGCGGTGGCTCGTCCTCTCCGGGCATGTACGCCGAGGCGAGGACTAGGTCGCGACAGCCTGTTGGCTTTGGAACTTGTAGTTTAATCGCACACAGGTCTCTGGAACAGAATTCAGTGAGCGGTTGTGCAATAATATTGTTAGTAGTTAGGATACATGCCCTAGGGACGGCATGTACCGTGGAGTAGTAGAGCTTACCTTTCGTGTCGGACAGCCCGCGTATGTATCCATTGCCCGCCCATGGTTCTTGTAGGAGGGCAACGGCTGTTGGCAAACCTACCAGGCAGCGTCTGAGTTGGGCCGTAGCGGCCACGCTGTGCTGGAGGTTTGCTTGGATGACACTAGTTGGTGTCCATGTTGTCGGTGGTGGGGGCGGCATCTTGCATCTCCCCTCCCTCCTTGAACATGTCGGCCAACCCCGACACTATCCAAGCCGACAAGTCCTCACCCTCGGATGATGACCCGGCTGGTCCCTCACCAGTGCCAAGGAGCTCATCCTCCGAGAGTTCGGGTATCGTCGGCTTGGGTAGAGGCAGGGGGGCAACTTTCTCCCCGGAGACAAACTTGCTCTGCTCGGAGGTGCCCGCGGCCTGTTCGTTGGGGACCTGTACTCCCGTTACCCTTAGGGTGGAACCTTGCAGGGTGGGAGGCTGGTCCAGGTATTTGCCTCCGGGACCCCTGAACCTGAGGTAGACTTTGCCCACCCCACAGTTCAGGGATCTCCCCCTCTCCATGAAGGCGGGGACGAGGTCTTCGGGGATTGTGAAGTCGACAAACCACCCCTGGTCTTGCCGTAGTATTTGTATAATGGACCAAGACCCGACCTTGGCCCATTCGTTCTGGTACCTTAGTCCGTCAGCTGCCTGACGGACGTCTTCCCAGGACGAGTTATTAATGTTGGGTATTAGGAGCCCGCACTTAATTCTCCTTGCCATCTCCGACTGGCGAACCGCCTTAAGGGAGATGTCTGGCAGGGTTAGGGCCTGGACACATCGCTGAGACCAGGCGGCCGAGTATTCGTCTTCTGCGAAGACCCTCAGCTGCCCCTCAGCGAAGATGGGCTTGCCCTTGAATTTGGGTGGCCTGGCTCCTACGAGGTTTCTCCTCGCCTCCTCCACGATTGCTTGGTGCAACCCGCGGAGGATGGCGTTGGAGTGGTCAGCGGTGATCTTCCCCGACTTCGCGTCAGTAATGACCATCGTCAGGTCAGATGCCGCTGCTTGTGCGTACGACAACGGTTGGCTTGGGCTCACTAGTCGCTGCTTTTTGTTGTCTCCTTGCGGGGAGAAGGACTCATCTCGCATCCTTTTAGCAGCGGCTCGTGCGAGCTTACCAGGTCGTCGTTTGGAGGGATCTGCGGCCGAACCCGTAGGGCTGTCGCCCGACGTTCCAGCCTTAAGGGGTAGGGTGGAACCTTTTCCCTTCGGCGGAGGCCTGGCAGCAGCAACCTGCTTGTTCGGCGCCGGTTTGGGTGCCGGCTTCTGGGAAGCCTGCACACCCACACCGGTTGCAGAGTGTGTCGGTGTTGGTGTGTTGTCCAGTTGCTGCTCTCGCGCTAGACGAGCTGCACGCCTCTGGTTCTTGTTTTTCTTCTTCTTCTTAGCCACCCCACCTGTACTGTATCTATCTAAAATTTTAAAATAGTATTATACATTATTATTTATTTAAATAATGATTTCGATATACATATTTTGGGCATGCAATTTGAATGCATAAAAAAATATCTTACAGAAACGTGAAATTAGTTTTTTAAGTGTTTAACTCTTATCTTACTTAATTGTCTTCAAATGCTGATAAATTATGAATTTTAATAATGGTGGGGATAAACATTTGCAAAGCATAGCAAGTATATACCTACCTATGACATACATTCATACACAAAATTTAATACTACTACGTATATGAGCTAGCGTAGGTATGTCACAAAATATCTACACTAGTATATAAGTTATAATGGATTTCAGTAAAGCATGAAATCGATAGTTTAAGTAATTGTTTTTCAATTGAATTTGAAAATTGAACGATGTGAAAATAAACTTTTTACAATGGGTCTTATATTTAAAGAAGTAACAGAGTTTTGAATAAATAATAATACGCAGAGTCGAAATACTCAAAACTGGCAAACATAATGTGATTCAGTTTCACCAAAATACGCAAGCATAAATAAATTGTAAGCACCAAAGGCAAAATGCGCACGCATCTGCATAATAGATAATAATAGTTCAAGCATTGTAGTCAAAATACGGCATAATAAATGCATGAAACACTTGATATAAGATTTATATAAATAAAGAAGACCTTTTTTTGCAAAACGGTATTGTTTTAATAGTAGTTTTTATTGAAATAAGCTATATTATTATAAAAAAATGTGTATCGACTTGATAATTGTATTGTATATTATGATTTTGTATATATTCTGTTATAAACTCCTATGTAGTATTATATAATGATTATTTTACCTTCAACGAGCAGTGTTTCGATACTTGCGTTGCATTTAGAACTAAGTTAGTGAATAATTATATAATTGTACCTTACTTATTGACTCATGATGTACCTAGATATTTTCGTCGTTTTTTGTGAATAAATATTTTGTTTTACTAGTGTGGTTTTATACATACATACCAATGTTAGTATTAGAGTTGCATTTTAGATAGTTCATATGCACATTCATATGGATAGGGACATGCACTTGCACAATTGCACATTTGTAAACATAGCTATGCATTTTTTTTTGTATGCTAGTTTTAAGGTATTTATCTATGGGCCAATAGTTGCCTGAAAATAAATAAAATAAAATAACTTCACATGTTGAACTAAGAATAGATTCTGGTGTTGTAGACAGGAATATTAACCTTTTAACCGCCAGCAATTTTAGATCGAGCGTGCTCGTGTCGCCACCGACAGAAATTGTACCACGCAGAGTAAGCGTCGGTTGCACCAAACTGTTCGTATCGTTAAAGAGTTCGCTAAATTTTTATGTATGGAAAGTTTCATAGTAATGAGCCGGGGCGCGCCGGCTGACGTTGATCAGTCTGTCAAATGTGGTTGGTGCAACTGGCCCTAAGGTTGGCATAGTTACGGGAGTTATAAATGGGCTGTAAAAACCAAATCAGATCTTTGTCTTATTTATTATTATTATGTTTTATGTGGGCCTTTGACTGTCGCTTCGACCAAGCTGTGATCTATTGTGACGGCCCTTTAAAGTTCATTACTAATGCCCGTTGAATCCAGGAAATTCCAGATTCTTTGGGCCGTAATGCTCTGTACCTCATAGGGTTCCAGTATATGTCGCCCTAGGTAGGCACTTCTTTTGGACATTAGTGGTCCGCAGGAGCAGAGGATGTGCATAGCAGTCTCCTCTGACTCTTGGCAGAACCTGCATGTCGCATCTTGTTTTTTCCCAATTTGAAACATGTGTTTGTTCAACTTGCAGTGTCCAGTCAAAATTCTAGTCACCGCACAAGTTTTGTGTCTTTTGAGCCCTAGAAGCTCCTTAGCAGTTTTGCTGTTGAACCCTTTGATTAGAGCTTTCGAGTGTTCTTGTCCTTTTACGAACTTCCACCAATCGATTGCTCTCGTTTTTTCTATGTTATTGAGCAGAGAATATGCATCCCGTTTTGTGGTTCCACAAAACGGTTCTGGGCCGACCAGGGGTTTGTCTGCGCCCTTTCTAGCAAGTTCATCCGCTTCTTCGTTTCCGTTAATGTCGGAGTGCCCTGGTACCCATCTAAGTATGACTTTGTTGGAATAAGCCAGTGCATTTAGGTTTGATTTACAGTTCTGGACTAGTTTTGAGTTTGACTCAAGAGATTCTAGTGCCAGTAGAGCAGCCTGGCTGTCTGAGTTGATGTAGATATGCTGGTGTCTTAGGTTTCTATCCAGGTTGATCTCCGCACATTTGTTGATGGCGAAGACTTCTGCCTGGAAGATTGAGGCCTGTGTGCCCATGCTGACGCTAGCTCTGAGCTTAGGTCTCTCACCATAGATCCCACATCCTACATCATTGCCTTTCTTGGAACCATCCGTATACCAAATAAGGCTTCCCTCTTCGACGAACATTTGGTCGTTAGTCCATTTGTCTCTAGGAGGTATTTCTACTGTGTACAGTTTAGTAAAGTGACATTGAGTGTGCGTGTCATCTGTGGGCATGCTAAGGGTTCTATTTGCAAAAACCCAGGCCTTTAGTTTGGTTAATGCTTGAGAGCGCCATTTTGGCCTGTTTAGCGTGCAGATTCTGTAGACGCACTGCTTGGCCTCCTTTTGCACCTGCAAGTGGAGTGGTATAATATCCAGCAGTGCATCTAGGGCCGCTCCCGGTGTCGAGGAGAAGGCGCCTGTTGCTGTTAAACAAGCCGTGCGTTGCAGGCTGTTTAATGTGTCTATTGCCGTCTTTTGGTTGGTTTTGTTACACCAGACTGCGGAAGCGTAGGTGATAATTGGCCTCACTACAGCTGTGTATAACCACATAGCAATTTTGGGTCTTATGCCCCATCTCGCTCCTGCCATGCGACAGCATGACCACATGGCCATTTTTGCTTTTTGTATGATGTTCCTCAGGTGAGGGTTCCAAGTTAACTTTTGGTCGAAGGTGACCCCCAGGTACTTGACCTCGTCTGAGAATGATATTATTTGTCCATTAAGTCTTGGTTCTGTGAGCTTTTCGAGCTTGCGTTTTCGTGTGAATGGTACTATCACGGTCTTGCTCGGATTAATGGACAAGTCATTTTCTCGACACCATTTGAATATGGTGTTTAGACTTTAGAGCTCCTTGCATTAGGTTGGATATCGTGTGGAGGCATGGGCCTTTGATGATGACTACAAGGTCGTCGGCATATCCTTGTGTGTCATAGTCTTGGCCTGACATAATTGCAAGAAGTTGGTCCACTGCTAGGGTCCATAAGAGTGTACAGTATTGAGGGTTAGAGTGGCTACTCTATTCGAGAGCATGCTATGTACCCATCTGGTGGTGGTTTCGTCTACTCCCTTTGATTTCATACCATTGAGTATGGTCTCTGTGGGCGTATTGTCGAAAGCACTCTCGACATCAAGGAACGCACATAGAGCGGTTTGCTTATCCTCTAGGGTTTTCTGCACCTTGTCAACCAGGTCAAGTAGGGCAGTCTCCGTAGATTTTCCCTTTTGGTAAGCATGTTGGTTTACACTTAGTGGTCTTTCCACAAGGTAATTGGCTCTAATGTGCTGATCAATGATTCTTTCCATCGTTTTAAGTAAGAACGATGTTAGACTAATTGGTCTGAAGGATTTAGGCTGTGAGTAGTCCTTTTTCCCTGCCTTTGGTATAAAGCGTACCTTGACCCGAGTCCATTTATCTGGTATAATTCCCAGATAAATGGACTTTGTCTTATTTATCAGACTGTGGCGAAATTAGCTGGATATGTTATGTCTTATATATCAGACTCTGGCGGTTAAAGGGTTAAACGCCAGAAGAAAATTGGTTGGAAACGCGACTTGTATACGAGAACATCCGGGACACGAATTTTTTTTTGCCCAAGCTGAAACGGAGAACTTCGCTTTCGCTTGGTCAATTAAAATTTACGTACATAATATATAATAATAAAACACGAGAGTAATTTTTCATACATTTATTTGTAAGCACATATAGTACATTACATACAAATACAATGTGTAAAGTTATTGTGATTAGATCAATTGCATAACTTACATAAGATTATAAAATATAAATATAAAGATTAGGTAAAACTGGGTTCTCAGGTATTTCACAATGCTTAAAGGCCTTAAGGCAAATCACGTGTACGAGTAAATAAAATAGGTAGTGCTTAATATCAACTAAACTACTAGAATTGGCCCATGCCATCTCTGGGCTATCAGGATACTACATTATCGTATATTCTGGCTGTGTGCGCAATAGTAGCGCCCGCCTACCGGCCATAGGAAATATTTATTTTACAGTTCATAGATGTGAATTTTGGAGCCCACAAAAGTAAATATTTTAGCTACGTCGAATAATATAGGGTGTATAAGTATTTCCAAGAACTACAAACTTGGGCTGAGCTAATGTCCAACGGAGTAATTTGTAAATATATTAAATATAAGATATATCCATTAAATATCTTTTTAAGATATAAGTAAAGATAAAATTTTAAAAATCCTCGCCTTTTGAACACCACCTCATACTGTCTATCCACAATAATGTAAAGCATACTTAGACCCTTGTCCTTTTAACGTTTGGGGTTAGATTACAGAATGAGAATATAATATACCGAATTAATCTTTAATAAACCTTTTTGTAATATAAAAATAAAGTTATTCTCTAACTCAAACATTTTTACAAAGTGGGCCATTTTATTTCAGAATCACGAGCTCTTACGATCCTTATAATGAAAAAAAAAAGTATTCTCTAAGATTATAATTTCCATACCGTTACCTTTTTTTTCATTATGCTTTGTGTTACGATAACGGAATGGAAAGAACGAAAAATTTATGTATAATTTTTGGAACACTTCCTCTCCTATTAGTATCGAAAGAGCTCGTGAGTGAGTGTTATTAGAAACTAGAAACGTCATACTTTCATAGAAATTTGAATTTCATTGAAATGTGTGTCCACTGTAATAATTTCCTTTATAATTAAGCTGCAAAAATTTTATGAACATACTCGATTTGATTTTAGTCCGTCACCATTTCCGTACGTTTTTAAAAATCTCAGAAATAACGTTTAGTTCTAAAAACATTTTAGTTTTAGTAAATATATCTAGATGTAGTTTAAAGGCCAAATAGTAAATTAATAAAGGAATGCCAAATAGTAAATTTAACTTACTTGTTTAAATAAGGGTCGATTGTACCTATCCATCAAATGTATATTTTCATTTAAAAGTTTACCATTTACTTTTTTCAATAATCCATAAACTTTTGGGTTATTTCTCGAGATGCCACGAATATTTGGCAACTATTCGGTATTCGGCCTGTTCGGCCACTTTGCCGAATATTCGGTATTCGGCTGAATCGTAGGCATCATTCAGCCGAATACCGAATATCTGTTTAGACTTAAAAAGAAAAATTACTCATAAAATAACCAAAAAATAGGTATATTTAATATTTAAAATGTATTCTTGGCAAGTAGTTAGACACGAAGGTACGTTTTTGAGCATTTGTTGATTACAAAATATTTTATTTTTATCATGGGTCTAATTTGATTGACTCTAACTACATTCATTAATTGTTCAACATAAAAATATATATGTATTAGCAAACGTTGTGCTTTGTTGGCGAACAGTTTTCATAATAATTGTGATTCAAAATGTTCGCATATCATGCCGAATATTCGGTCGCCGAATATTCGGTATTCGGTCTAGAGAGGCCGAATATTCGGTATTCGGCCATATTCACTATTCGGGGCATGTCTAGTTATTTCTACTCAGAATCACGAGGATGCAAAAAAACCTGGGTTGTACCGCATTTTACACGTACATTTTGTATGGACCGTCACAAATCTGACACCCAAAATTTGTATGAAAAACTGGAGACTTTTTTCTTTGTTTCATTTAAAAGGACCTACTTGTGATGATTCAGAGTCTAAATAACCCAGAAGTTGATGGTTTTTCGTCAAAAAAGGAAATGGTGCTACTTTTTCTAAAAACCCCCTTTAACGTAATAATTAGCTCCACGTTTCTTTCAACTACTTTAGAATTTTTAAAATAATGCGGAAGTTCCGCGGTTGGGGATGCGGATGCGAATATTCGCATCATCCCTGTTTCGTAGAGTTATACAAAGATAAGTCAGCAGCGATTTCGATACCCACGCAGTGCAAGTGTTATTTTAAATAGAGATGCAACGGATAGTTGTTTGGCCGGATACCGGATACCGGATATTCGGCCTGGTCATCGGCCGGATATCCGGTATCCGGCCGCCGAATATTCGAACGGCGAAATTATACCTACATTTCGGTTTTTCAGGTGCGCATTGTGCAGGCTTTGATCTGTTTCGTAGTGAAAGTTCGCGTGGACTCATTTCTAGGTTCGAAAATGAGTGCGCGTGCAATAGCGGAATGTTTAAAATGTTTTAAAATAATAAACGAGTACGATTATGACCGTCACTGTTTCTTAAATCCAATTTGTTGACTCCAAAATCAAGCAAAATTACTATCCGGTATCCGGCCGGATAGTAGGGTGACTATCCGGTATCCGGCCGGATAGTAGGTGACTATCCGGTATCCGGCCGGATAGTAGGTGACTATCCGGTATCCGGCCGGATAGTAAAAAGAGGGCCGGATAGGCCGGATACCGGATAGTAACCGGATATCCGGTGCATCTCTAATTTTAAACGTAAACTTCTATGAAATTATGACGTATAAATAACACTTGCACTGCGTGGGCTATCTAAATCGCTGCAGACTTTTAGTGGTCTAACTATAGCATCTGTCACCCTGATAGAGCCGGACCAAGATAACTCTGCATGGCATTGTAAAGACAAAGTGTGGCAATTCTATCATTAATGTTAAATTTCCATTAGAATATGGCATTTATAATGACACCTCATCACTTTGTTCTATTTAAATCGGTGCAAAGTTAGTTTAGGCGACCGCTATTGTCATCTTGGTTAGGGCCTCTGAAAAAAATAAAACCCAGCTTTGGGGCTGTCCATAAATTACGTCATCGATTTTTGACCCCCCTCCCCTAATTTGAAATTACGTAATTTATGAATAGCCCCTTTGATACAAAATAATGTTATTAAGGAATTTGAAATTTCACGTGAAAAGAGATTTCTTACTTAATTTAAAACGCCAAGTCGGTGGAAATCTTAGTAATGAAGCGATTTATACTATTAAAGAGCTTTAAGAAAATATTACTAAACTCTAAAGACCACCAAGCTTTAAAGTTAAAGATTGCAGGAATTGCCAATTTTAGCATGCTAAAAGTATAGCGCTCGCTCTCGCACCGAATGATGCTCCCTATGACATTTCCTTTTTATATGGAGTAGCAGTCTCGTAAAATGATTTTAGAATAATTTTTTTAAGTATAGCACAATTATTGAAAAAATATAAAAGAGCACCTTCAGCACTGTCATAGGGACCATCGTTCGACGCAATCAATTTTAGTCTCACTGTCGCATTACTACGACTTACATGGTTTTTTTCTTCGGATTTTTTTTCACAAAGCAATCTAGTATTAGCATATGCCTTAAGGATTGAAACTCCCCGTCGGCACAAGTGTGGATAGCATAACGCCACCTTGGTGATCTTTAGAAATGTCACTTAATAATACTTTTATTTTTAAAGCGAGATCGTTTACAATAATTTTCTGAACTTAATTAACATTTACATTAATTTAATTTTAAATGCATCGAGTATTCGATTGTAAAGCTGGCCATACACATGCGGTTGTAACAAAAAGCCGAGACTTTTTTTTTAACTCAGGTATAACGGCTAATTAATAAAATACAATTAAAAATTTGGTTGTTAATATATTTTTTTATATTAAGTATCAGCGCTTTTTTAGGCAGCATTAAATATGTTAATTGTAAGGAAAATCTAGCTTCAGGTTCGTCACGCACAAATAAATAAGGAGTTCGTACTAAATAAATTTTGGGAGATCTTTTTTATTGTCTCGATCGTAAGTGTTATACGGTTCTAGAATTTTGTGTGAGTAATATGTTAAAAAACATTTCATTTTTTTAACATATATTTTAAAATGACTACTTATGTTGAATCTTGTAGAATTATCTGTTGTTTCAGTATTTTATGGATTTTTACGCGTGTAGGCAGCGTTTACGTTTAATTTTTAGAGTAAGTTCTTAAGCTATGTCATTTACATGAATCATATCTTATACCTTGAATACTGTCCAAAAACTGCGAGTATAATGCCAGTAAATAATTCAAATTAACAATATATATTGTGAAATATCATTAAAGTATTACTTAACTTGATACTTTTATACAGTGCTGTTTTATTTGATCTGTTAATAATGGCAAATATTTAACCATCGATATAATATTTCATTACCACAAAATATATATGTATGAAGATGTCACTTAATTAAAAACTAGTTAATTATGAATATCGATATGAAATCGTCCTCTTTTTACACAAACATAACAAGAATGATGATCAACTGATGATTTAACAGGTTAGCGCACATTTCAGCCACTGCAACAAATAAAAATATTGGTCACAAATCTTCTTCTTCTTCCTCGCGTTATCCCGGCATTTTGCGGCATGGGAGCCTGGGGTCCCAAGAATTGACGTTAGGCACTAGTCTTTACGAAAGCGACTGCCATCTCACCTCCCAACCCAGAGGGGAAACTAGGCTTTATTAGGATTATTCCGGTTTCCTCACGATGTTTTCGTTCAACGAGAAGCAACTGGTAAATATCGAATGATATTTCGTACATAAGTTCCGAAAAACTCATTGGTACGAGCCGGGGCTCTAACCCGCGACCTTTGGATTGAAAGCCGCACGCTCTTACCGCTAGGCCACCAGCGCTTTTTAAATATTGGTAACCAAATGTCACGACTATAACATGTTCTAGCTGTAGTAGCCGTGCTGATATGTTTGAGCAGGTGCCTTGAGTGAAAATAACATAAAGAAATACTTGCCTCAGATAGGTTCAGGTTTATGTAGTTTGACGTGGCCGCGTTTGTGTAAAACACGTCTGAAAAAACAAACGAATAAGTACTTAGTAAAATAATAAGGAAACAGACTGATTTAACTGATTAATTATTGATATGGTTCAATAATTAATGTCGTTATTTCAGATTTGTGAATTTTTATGTTATTTCTACACAGAATCACGAGCTCTTTCGATCCTAATAGGAGAAAAAAAAAACAAGAAGGGTTCCGTACCATAATGCAAAAACGGCAAAAAAAACCGTCACCATCCAAGTACTGAACTGACCCCGCCCGACGTTGCTTAACTTCGGTCAAAAATCACGTTTGTTGTATGGGAGCACCACTTAAATCTTTATTTTATTCTGTTTATATTATTTGTTGCTATATAGCGGCAACAGAAATACATAATCTGTGAAAATTTCAACTGTCTAGCTGTCACGGTTCGTGAGATACAGCCTGGTGACAGATGGACGGAAACCAAAATTAATATTATAAAAGAGGAGGATATTTCCAATCAAACCTTCCATACTTGCAGAACTGTATCTCCATTATTTATACTTTTTATTCAACGCTGAACATAGCCCTCCGCGCCTCATTTTCGAGAAACGCGCGCAGCGTGAATAAACGATTACGTAACATTAAATATAATTAAATATTGAATGAAATTTTTTAAAAATTATGATGTATTTAAAACATGTTAACAAATGTACTACTTGTATAAATTTATCTTAAAGTTATTTTTTCAATATGTTATGCAATTGTTAATCAACAGAATTTTCTCGAACATCCTTCTTTATTGAAAACGAAAAAAATGTATAAATAACTATTGTAAAATTTTGTCGCTTTCTAGAGCCCTTCTCATATACATGTTTAATAATATTAATACTTTTTGAGATATTTGGGAAATAAGAAAAATCTATTTTTTTTTCCCCTAAGTAGTAACTTGCACATCGGTATAGACCGCGGGCCAGGAGCAAATATCGTTAGTCATCGTGTCCCGCTTGATACTTCGTCAGATGATAGTTTAGATGCTATCGTGAATTAAAAATATAGTCAGCCGGTTGTATAGCGGTGGAAAGACCGTCAGTTGATCACATGAATATAAAAAAATATTTTTTTTTCAGTCATCGCCTCCCGTTTGAAACTTTGTCAGATGATAGTTTAGAGATGTTATTATAAATAAATAAAAAATCGTCAGCCGGTTGTATAGCGGTGGAAAGACCGTCAGCTACTTGCATGAACATGTAAAAAATAGGCGCCTACCATTTATGTCCGCAAATCCGTAAGGCGTTTATTGAAATGCCTGATGAAATTACGACCACTATACGAGCTATCACCCGGGAGGCAATTGGTCATGGAAATCTGTTCCTGGCTCGCGGTCTAGTAGGATAGGTTTATCACTACTCCCTGCTACTCCTTATAAAAAAAAGTCCCCCGCCGCGTCTGTCTGTTTGTATGTTTGTCGCGATAAACTCAAAAACTACTGAACGGATTTCACCTATCAGTAGAGTGATTCTTGAGGTTTAGGTGTAAAATTTGTTAACCCATGCGAAGCCGGGCGGGTCACTAGCTAGACAAACTTACTGAACGCTCGATGCAAGTGCATGACGGTGGACACGAAGTCTCCAAACCGCAGCATGCCGTCTTTCCTCATGTATCTCAGAAGCAACAGGGTCATCGCTCTGTCGGGAACAACGAAGCCCACCTGAAAAAAAATAAACGTGACGAAATTAGTGTTATTCCCACTAGTTACCAAGTTGTTACCAGTGGTAAAAACTAAGGTTTTTTTCTTCATTTAGATGATACTGGGTGATTTTGAGGACGTTTTCTCGAATGTCAATAATGTATTTTGATATACTAAAGGTTTTCCTTGGGATCGATATGAAAATAGGAAAAAAAGTATACCCCTGCGCCCTTACGTTTCGTTTACCTACTAGTACTTTTCGCGAAATTGTGGTTAGTCCCATGGGGAAATTTGTTTAGTATGACCATCTTAACAAGTTGTTGACATTCAGGATCACGCCCCCAAATTCACCCAGCGTATAAGCTGTTGGAACTCAATTTAAATACGTATAAATGGCCAGCCACATTAGGGCTCACGCTAGACAACGTCCATAATGTTTATTTGGGGTCGCCGTCATCGAAAAGGAAAGGAATTTCGTACATTATATATTTTGATTTTCGATAATCTGTCTTTAGGAATTTCGTACTTAGGTAATTTGATTTTAGAAATTATGTTACATAACTAAATATACTGGATCAAGCAGATCTTGTCAGTAGAAAAAGGCGGCAAATTTGAAAAATGTAGGCGAGAAAGGATATCGTCCCATAGAAAATTTGAATTTCGCGCCTTTTTCTACTGACAAGATTTGCTTGACCCAGTATAAATAGGTATTAAAATGTAACAAATACCTCTCGTAGCGCATCTCTGAGGCGCTCCGCTAGCAAGACTCCCATCTTCTCGCGGGCGTGGGCCTTGAATACCATCTGCCAGTGCTTCAGGGAGCACATCAGGTCCTTGAAGTTGGCGAGGCTGATGCGGCCGGTGCCTGTTTTCTGGGGGGTGGCTAAGGAAGGTCTATGTACTACCTAGTACGTAGTAGCACGACGAAGTGTGGCTGGATAAGTTATCCAGCTCAAGCAAGCAGCAAGCTCAAGTTTGAGACATAAAAGGCACAGTTGTCATCAGGCTGGTAGCCTGGCCTCAGCTAGATCCAGTGGCTCAACAAATTCATACATGCGACTTATGCGATAAGAAGTGTGAATCTCTAAATCAGCGGTTCTCAATCTTTTTTTTTGACGGAACCCTTTTGGAAAGCGAAATACTTGATGGAACCCTACAATATATAAAACAATCGTTTTTAGAAGTGTGTTTTTTGCATAGTAAAATTTTTCGAGGCGACTAAAGCATAGTGTTCTAAATTCTTGCGGAACCCCTGCAGGGTGTCGCGGAAGCCTAGGGTTCCGCGGAACACACTTAGAGAATGGCTGCTCTAAATAATACGTGGTAACACTATTATGCTTGGATGAACAAAAACATTCAACTATTTACCCCTTTCAACGCCTATCGTGTCCGGCATTTCATAGCAAACCTTGTCTGAATGCATTAAGGTTGATATTCGGCTGTAGCCTCGCGCGTAAGTTGACGTCTTTGGCGGTTACCGATATATTTTTTTGTATTTTCGGCGCTTAGTGCGTATTATAAAGGATACATCAAGCGATAGCACAATCTGTTTGCACGTGTCGATGGACGCGCAGCTCTTGATATAATCGTTGGGCAGGCAGGCGTCAAGCAACTCTTGCAGCTCGAAGGCGTCGATGGTTCGATGCTCGTCGGCTAGCTGGAGGAAGATCGCCTCGTACTGGGCGAAGCTGGACCAACAAGGGCTCTATATGAGCTGTAGTACACGCAAACCAGACTGACGACCGGGATCATATAATATAAATAAATAAACAGGGGACATCTTATACAGATCAACCTAGCCCCAAACTATTAAGCAAGGCTTGAATTATGGCTGCTAGGCGACGATATACATACTTATATAGATAAAATTACATACGTATATACATAGAAAACACTAATAACTAAGGAACAAATTTCTGTTCATCACACAAATAAATACCCTTACCGAGATCCGAACCCAGGACCGTCGGCTTTACAGGTAGGGTCACTAATACTCTCTAGGCCAGACCGGTCGTCAAAAAATATGTCTCTCTCGCAGCCTACCTTCGACCACGCGAGCGGGAATGAGAAGTTTTACGACTCCGCTCGTCAGTTTGGTTTGCGACTACTATAGTTTGACAAGCCAAAGGGATTCTAGTAAAATGTAGGCGCGTAGGGCCGGTCTTCAATAAAAAAAAAATGCGTCTACTACTATAGTTTGACAAGCCAAAGGGATTCTAGAAAAATGTAGGCGCGTAGGGTTGATCTCCAATAAAACAAATTGAAATTTACGTCCTTTTATATTGACAGGTTGACGGACTATATTTCTTTTTTTTCGTGAAAATACTTCTTATTGTGTTTTTGGGTTATCCTACTCAAAATAGTGTCATTGTGGAGAAGACCGTCTATCAGTAAGATCGTCTATAAGCTCTAGCGTCGCTTCTAACTATTTAGAATAGTCTAAAATGGATTCATTCATTAACTTTGCCCAAAAATAAATTATATCGAGTTAGTTAACCACACAAAGATCTTACTATGGATATCATTTTTATACACTGAGCATTCTTTTGAGCGCTCGAGCCTGAAGAAGGACCCATGATGGGCCCGAAACATGTCGCCAATAGCGACTAATACCTCACGTGAGTTAACCGTTGTGATCTAAATATTATTAAGGGGCCCACTGAATTACCAGTTCGCCGGACGATATCAGCGTAGCTGTCAGTTGTTCGGAACCTTTTGCGTTTAACTGACAGGCCGATATCGTCCGGCGAACTGGTAATCTGTGGGCACCTTTAAATACTAACCTGACTGATCGGCTAAGTTCCAAGCCAGGCGGAGCCCTGATGACGGCAGCTTTGATCATCTGCGGGGCGGAGTCCAAGGCCCTCATCCTGATGGTCTTGGTGGAGAAGATCCGGAGCGAGAAGTTGGCTTCCTCGCGTGGCTCGAAGGTGGTCGGCATGATCAGGTAGGAGCCGGGCTGGAGGTCGCATCTGTAACCGTCGTTGAGTTTGTGAACACAAAATATTACCCCTTTAGGGCTGATTTAGACGGCGCGCCACACACACGACATAAAGACAAAGACGTTCTCAAACGCCACCTCGTCGCTTGCGGGATACCGACTGACTGCTGGGAGGGCATTGCATTACAAAGATCGGAATGGCGTTCTAGTGTTCATAAGAAAGTAGCTCAATTTGAGCAGCAGCGTCTGGAAGACCTAGATGCTAAGCGTCATATCCGCAAGACGCGACCTAAGCCCTCCTACACATACACCCGCAACTCGACTGGACGACTCCATTGCGCATCGTGTGACCGCATCTTCAAGACAAAGTTTGGGTTTGCTTGGATTGTTGATGGAGTCGCCATTGCCGGATACGGCAAGGAGGGAAGCTAGCTAGCTAGACGGCGCGCGAACTCGGATGCGATTTTAGTTACATTGCGGACTGTTGGTTACGTCCTATTCAACCGACCTATCAAAAACCGCAATGTAATGAATGCATGCGACTTCTCGCACCGTCTAAATGAGCCCTTTTCATAAAACTTTACGGGCGTGATAGTTAAATGTGTTATCCTATTCTTACAAATACATAATTCAAAATGACAGATAAAGACAAACGATTCATCGCTCATTCAGGCCAGTATAGCGTTTGTGAATAACGCCATAAGTCTGTCACTGTTAAGGGACGCAGATGATAACCACGTTTGGTGTTGTTACTAAGAACTAGAATGACTACAGAGGTCTGAATAGTGCTCGAGAATGAACCCACGTGTATCATGCTTCGAGCGACTCGACCGCTGCGCGCAGTAGATACTTGTGCCGTTCTCGAGAACGTTCTCCATTTAGTTTTGTTTGGGGAATGTTCTTGTACGAAAACATTCCCCATAGTAAACGGAGAACGTTCTCGAGAAAGGCACAACTATAGCGCAGCTTTGCAACGCCGCTTAAAATATTTGACATATACAATTAAATTTTAGCCAATCACAAGTTTTTATTATTATTTAAAGCCTGACTAGTAATATATATATTATATGACCATTGTCAAGAGGGCGCTGTTGTTCTCATGTATAGGGTGACAGTACAGCAGTATAGTATGAAAAAAATAGTTACAGTGAAATTCCGCAACATGGCGCGTGATGGCCGTGCCCCCGCCAAGACGAGACAAAGGGCAAAAGGCAGTGCCATGGTATAATAATATACTCCGCCTGGTACTCTCTTCCGACCACGTGACTGACACAAGCCTACGTCATCGTGCGACAGCGCTATATAATAATATGCAATAGCGCTATATAAAGTGGCAATGTTATTGTGACGTAGGCTTGTGTCTCTCTGGGAAGAGAAGACCATGTTTTATTAGACTATGGGCAGTGCATATATGTTCTCGGCACGTTTCCGCCCATTTGACAGAAACGAAACGGCCAAGCCGTACTGTTTGATCAAGATGTTGGCTTTATACAACACATATACAGTTAGAGCTTACGTAGTTAGGACTCACAGAGTAAAAGTCTTGGTACCTACTACGGGATCTGATAACATTTTAGTGTAAAAGCTTTGTGTGCCTTGGCAACACTTTACATGAAATATTTTTGGTGGGTCATATACACGGTGTAACATGAGGAAACCGAATAATTTTAACAGCGTATTCCTGATCATATTTAGAGACAAAAATGTCCTATAAACTTTTTTGAAATTCGCCTAGTTTCAGAGATAATATTAATTTAAAAAATAAAAGTTTTTATTGTTACATAGTGTAAAAGGCCTTTTTGATGGTGATGTTGCTGCTATGGGACGTAGTCTAAATATCCTTATTGATAGATGTCAAAAAGTGACAAGTAACACTTTGCAAAAAGTAGGTTTTAAGAAAAAAATATGTAAAAATCTATTTTAAGCGACAAGTTTACCGATAACATTTATTTATTATGTACAAATACATTCAAAAATTTGAAAAAAAACAAAACAAATAAAAAATTGTTTTGGCGAAATTGACCTTAACTCATATTACATTTTTTCCTTCTTTTGACCTCAGAAATGCGTGGTTAATAAATTCGGTTTCCTCATGTTACACCGTGTATATTCCTGGCACAGTGTAAAAAGTAACAGTGGATCGACGCCTTTGATGTTTGCGTAAATGCCGACACCGCATAAGCACTCTTGTCACAGACTTTTACACACCAACACAAGCATACCAAATATTTCAAATAAGACACGCTAGCCTTGTAAGTAGTACCGAGCTACTAACAATGGCGATGTTGCAGCTCGGGTGCGCGCGACCCACCCCTCGCCCCTCGCACCCCACACGATTGCCCTGTCTAGACGGCTTAGTCGAATGACTGTATTGTTTTAAAGCCTGACCAGGGATACCCGCGTGATCACGCGCCATGTTGCGGAATTTCACTGGAACTATTTTTTCATACTATATTGAACTGTCACCCTATACATGAAAATAACAGCGCCCTCTTGACAGTGATCATATATTACTGGTCAGGCTTTGTATGTGTAGACTGTGTCCCTGGTCAGGCTTTATATTATGTATATCTAGATAAAAGATAAAATATAAAACATATTTATTCGTGACGTTCACAAAACATGTACGAACATGTACAGACAACAACAGCAAGGAAATAAGACATCAATAAGTGTGCATCACGAAATGGACCCAACTCAGCATGATGCTAGCTGTAAAGCCAGCGCTGGTCTTCCGTAGGGCCCATTCGGTGATGCCACGACAGTTAACACATAAAGATACATATTAAAACATTACAAAGGTCTGGCTACTGAAATATTACACACAGTTTTGGCGGGAAATTCAAAAAATCTTGGGCTGTTCACACTTTGTGTAATAGGAATTATAGTTTTGATACTAGAAAATATTTTTGATTTTCTGTGCACACGTAAGGTACCTAAGGAAATAAATTAAACATACGTTGACGTATCTCACCTGTGACTAACTTGTCTGCTATTCGTATACTGTGAGTTGACGGTACTCTTGAGTTTCTTGAACTGGGTCGGAGTAGCGGTCTCGACGAGCAGCTTGGGCAGTTTGTAGACGCTGAAGCCGATGACCTTGGGCTCCATCACGCTGTGCTGGTTGAGGGACACCACGAGGGTGTCGGTCTCGGAGACCACTATCTGGATTTGGGGGTTCATGTGGAAGAAGTCTGGAAAATGGGGTAAAAAGGGATAATTAATGATACGAATACGACGACGTCATACGACGAATGTGTAACAGTAATCACGATTTCATTGCTTTTAGGAAATCCCTTTTCGGATCTTCACATTTTTGTATGAACTTTATTTGTAATGTAAGATTTGTAAGTATGTACGTTGATGAATTTTACAAGGTTGGATTAAGAGCCCATCAACGTGCTCACTAGCGCCACTGCTAAATAATCGTGATTATTCAAATTTAAGAATAGATATTTTAAAAAGGGGGCCGCTACGTACTGAATTTTGTCTTTACCCTTTGAATACATCAAACTAGGTTTTATGTTGCTGGATTCGTCGATCTATGAACTCAAAACAAAAAACGGCCGTTTTAACTTTGGACGCACAGAAATTCTTATATGTAGATGAATAGGATCCGTGCGTGTTTGCCTCCTTGTGGCCTATATCGGAATATTATTAACATTTATACTTCACGTTAATAGACAGGGGTGCACTTGTGCTGCCCCCTGCAGTTCATACACGCTACCTATGCAGAGCGTCGTTATTTGAGAGAAATACCTTCGAAATATGCATACAGGGCCGTCTTAAACTATGCTGGGCACAATTTGGGGCCCTTTTGAAAAGTAAAGAAAGCGAATTAAACTAATTTTTTTCTACTATGATCTTCTATTTATCATGGGTAATCAAATATACTGTTACAGTCTGTCCTTTTGGGCCCCCCGAGGATGGGGGCCCCGGGCACGGGCCCCGTGTGCCCTGATGGTAAAGACGGTACTGAGCAGAAGTCATTAAAAATATACTCACGGACATAATTCCTGCACCCCCCTGCCGTGACACCCCTCCTCCAGGCCCCCTGATGCATCTTCACCTGCCACTTCATCTTGTCCGCGAGGGTAGGCTCGGGCCAGGAGGTCTCCGCGTCAAGATGGACGGTCTCCACGCGCTGGAATAACCGTTGGAAGTCGACGAAACTCATGGTGAACTCGATGCTTGGCGCGTTGAGGCGCTCGCGGTCGGCACTGGTGATTTTACGGCTGAAAAAAAAAATTATATAAAATAATAAGTTTCTGCCTTAAAACTCTTATTCGTTTTGCACTGTACCAGGCGTGGCTCACTCCGCGAATTCGTCGCTTTGCTACAGGCAGCTAAAAGTACATCCGTTCCGCCCCAATTTTGGGGAAAGCCATAAGCCGCGCGTGGCGCTGTCGCCACCTAGCGGCCATATCTGTGCTGATCGTAACAGACGCGTTTTGTTAGAGAGTGAGTCTTCTCTAGTACTATTATTTATTCTGTGACTATACTAGGTACCAGATGTATTATTATACATATAGGAGTCAACATACTGTTTTTTGCATAATTATTTTCCATAGAATTTTCACGGAAACGCGTGACTCTTTCAGTCACTCTCGGTACAAAAAGTACTGAGGTTGACTGAAGTACTTTTTGTACCGAGACTTGGACCTTGGAGAAAGTTGGACCCACCCATATTGACATGTGATCCTCAAAACAACATCGACTACCATCAATAAAAACTTGTCATTTAGCTTACTTTTCGTGCTTACCATCCTTACTTTAGTTAGACCTACGTATAGTTATTATAACAGTCTTTACAGTCGTTCGACGTGGGGAGACGAAGGGGGTCGCGCGCACCCGAGCTGCATACATCGCTATCATCGCATTGTTAGTAGCTCGGTACACGTCAAGGGCCGTCGGACCATTGTTACTTTTTACACTGTGGTATTATGTTCCCGTTATGTACCGGCGTTCATAAATAATAAAATAGGACTCACTCGGCCTCGTCCCGCTGCGGGTCCCGTGACGTGAGAGGCCGACGCAGGCGCACCTGCTGCACGAGCCCGTCATCCGTCACTATCTGGAAAACAGTAGGTCATTCTCCTTAGGTACAGTCCACGTCAAAGATTTACACTTACAGTATTTACACTTTTGCACCTTACTTTTTGCTCTCAGGTTAAACAAAGATGACGTTCCACGGGAAAAGGTACGTTATCTTACCACATTAGTGAACGTCGTTAATAATAGCGTAAGTGCCAGGCACTACAAGGTACCTTTACTGAACATCTAGCGACCTTCACCAAGGAGGAGTTTTGGCCGAAGAGTGTCAAGTTCCGGCGGGTTCGCGGCCGGCTCCCTGACACTGCGGGGTTGCGAACTGCATCGCTGCCATAATTGTGATTTTAGTTTTAAGATATTTTTTACAACAATATGTCTATAGTTTTAAGGTATAGTTACCTGAAAATAAAATATCACATTTCATTTTTTACCCGTGGAACGTCACAAATAAGCAGGTATACTCTGTATCTTTAGGTTTTTAAATAAAAGTAAACAAAATTTTGCCAGTTGAGGGTACATGAAAACGATCAAATAATGTAGGTTAAATTCAGGTCGTTCAGTGACTGTGGCGGTTATGTAATCGGTGCGGTTACACAATAAATGTCATAACTATCCGAAAATGTACAAATTGTTTGTTTACTTTTATTTAAATTCCTAAAGATACAGATTATAGGTATAGGTAGGTATGTCATTGGACTCATTGGTTTGTTGTTGTCCTGAAATAAATTTGCTAATAACTATTTATATAAATATATACAGGCAATACAGGGTGACCTTAGCCATTGGACAAACCCTGAAATCCCACGTAGGGTTACTTCTCAGAAAAACAAAATATTAAAAAAAAATATCAAAAAAGTTATTTCCAATAATCGACAACAAAAAGAAACACACTGTATTAATCATTGACAGTGCTTTTGACAACTTGTTTGAAAATGTGCGGCTAGATGACATTTGTCAAAAGTCCGAATCTTATTAATGTCATAAATAAAAAAGATAATCAAAACGGTCGAACAAGGTTTCATACTATTTACCTATTACATCAGGAGCTACTAAGTTATTAACACATACAGGTTGCTCCAAAGTAAAAAAAATCGTAATTTTTTAATTTCTTCGTAACCACTACACCGATTGGTATGATACTTTGTATACTGGTTCTAAATACCCTAATGCATATGTACATTTCGGCTTTGTCCAATGGCTAGGGACAGCCTGTATATGTATATTGTAAGGATTTACCAGCCTCGACTTCGATCCAATGATATTATACAACTATAGATAGGTTATACTCATACATAAAGAAAATTGTTAATTAATTTTCGCATGCCAGTTTATCTTTACTAAAGTTATCTTTAGTAAAGGGGCCCACTGATTACCAGTCCGCCGGACGATATCGCCTGTCAGTTAGTAGCAAAATTTGACAGCTCCGAACAACTGACAGGCTGATATCGTCCCGCGAACTGGTAATCAGTGGGCCCCTTTAGAGTTAGATCAAGAAAAGTCTGCAACGATTTTGACAGCATACGCAGGGCAAATGTTGTTTAAATATAAGTCATAATTTCATAGAAGTTTGATGTTTAAAATAACACTTGCACTGCGTGTGCTATCAAAATCGTGGCAGACTCTTTCGGTGAGCGGGAGCACGTGTAGCACGTGCACAATAGGGTATTTGACATTTTTAGGGTTTCGTACCCAAAGGGTAAAACGGGACCCTATTACTAAGACTCCGCTGTCTGTCCGTCCGTCTGTCACCAGGCTGTATCTCACGAACCGTGATAGCTAGACTGTTGAAATTTTCACAGATGATGTATTTCTGTTGGCGCTATAACAACAAATACTAAAAACTGAATAAAATAAAGATTTAAGTGGGGCTCCCATACAACAAACGTGATTTTTGACCGAAGTTAAGCAACGTCGGGCGGGGTCAGTACTTGGATGGGTGACCGTTTTTATAGATAATGGTACGAAACCCTTCGTGTGCGAGTCCGACTCGCACTTGGCCGGTTTTTTTTATGAATGGTTTCTGTCGATCAGGTTTGGTTTGAGGATCAAATATCTGTATGGGACCCATAGTCTTAAAGCAATACAAAAGTCACAAATGATGGTCAAAGTCTGGCACCCGCACTTTACTGACGAAACTTCAACGTGTGTCAAGAACCCTATTCTCGCTCACCTAGGCGCGACTAAAAGCAACTTGTACAATTTTAACCTATCTGGAGTTATAATATCATTGCCATGACCCACTTTGATTTTGAGTGACGTTGAACTAAACTATTGAACTAAGAACTTACATCATCACAGCTGTAGATGCGGTAGTTCATTTCTGGCTCCAAGCCCCTCTGTTCCACGCCCTGTAATAAGAGATCAAAGTTTAGTTACAGTCTATAAAACAATAGTCATTCGACGAAGCCGTCTAGACAGGGCAATCGTGAGGGGTTCGAGGGGCGAGGGGTGGGTCATGCGCACCCGAGCTGCATACATCGCCATTGCTAGTAGCTCGGTACTACTTACAGGACTAGCGTGTCTTATTAGAAATGTTCAGTCTTAAACTTAGCGTTTCATGTTGCAACGTCGCTACGTTCAATCGTCAATATGGGATATAATATGCAAATAGATTACGGTGTTTGTTTGTTTCTTCAACCGTTAGCCGTATTTTGGGAGATTAATGAATACCTTTATTAAGGGTAGTGTGCCACACTAGTGACCACACTAGTAGCGCGGAGTAGGTTGGCGAACGCGTGGCTCAGCTCGCGGACTAGTTGGGACTCCGTGATCCCACCGGTGAGGTCCGCCATGCCGTCTAGTAGGCTCCCGTACTTTAGTGCTGTATCTACTCACGCTAGGTTGGTAGTGTGCAGTGACCACCCTAGTAGCGCGGAGTAGGTTAGCGAGCGCGTGGCCATCGCTCAGGTCGCGGACTAGTTGGGACTCCGTGATCCCACCGGTGAGGTCCGCCATGCCGTCTAGTAGGCTCCCGTACTTTAGTGCTGTATCTACTCACGCTAGGTTGGTAGTGTGCAGTGACCACCCTAGTAGCGCGGAGTAGGTTAGCGAGCGCGTGGCCATCGCTCAGCTCGCGGACTAGTTGGGACTCCGTGATACCACCGGTGAGGTCCGCCATGCCGTCTAGTAGGCTCACTAGGCTCCCTTACTTTAGTGCTGTATCTACTCACGCTAGGTTGGTAGTGTGCAGTGACCACACTAGTAGCGCGGAGTAGGTTAGAGAGCGCGTGGCCATCGCTCAGCTCGCGGACTAGTTGGGACTCCGTGATCCCACCGGTGAGGTCCGCCATGCCGTCTAGTAGGCTCCCGTACTTTAGCGCTTCGTAGGAACCGTGGAGCCTGCAAAAAGAAGAGTCAGGTTTAACTGTTTGACATTGACTATCGGTTTTGTGACGATTGCTCCGAGTTAATGGTACACAGCTAAATAATAACGGCTGTCAGTAAAAGTATGCACCGTCAACACGAAAATTATCTATTCGGTCAAGGAAACCTAGTAGGTATAGGTAGTACCTATAGAGTACGCTAACTCTGTATTGAATTGGCAGCGCCAAGTTATGATTGGCATTTTTTATCAACGATTGTCATCTTGGCTAGGCTCTCGGGTAACTTAGAGTAGGTACGCTTTCTCCAACAGCGCTGGCCATAGCTGTTCGGTGGAGCTGGTCTGCAGGAAAGCCAGCTTCCCGTTGACGGTGGGCAGACGGTCCACGAGGACTTCGAGCCACAACACAAGCCTTATTGAGCTTACTGTGGGACTAGGTCGATCTGTGTAAAAATTGTCCTATAATATTTATTTATTATTATTTATTACTGGGCTAGTATAGCCACCAAGTGGATGCCGCAAAAGAAGCGCGGACGTGGCAGGCCCAGACGGAGATGGCGGGACGATTTAGATGCCTTCATCAGTAACTGGCCGGAAAAAGCACCAACGGGAGTTGTGGAAATCAAGGGGAGAGGCCTTTGCCCAGCAGTGGGACACTATACTCGTAATAGACAAATAAAATAAAATAAAAACTAATAATTAATAATAATAATAAAAAACTGGCCGCACCAACAGAGGAACCTGTCACTAACTAGTCTTACTTACTTAGCGTATCCTAAATTCCCTTCAATTTTCTTCCGAGCTGTTCTGCAGTGTTCAGCAGCTCCATAAGACCTATACCTGACTTACTTGGCGTATGCCTTCTCCAACAATGCTGGCCATAGCTGTTCAGTGGAGCTGGTCTGCAGAAAAGCCAGCTTCCCGTTGACGGTGGGCAGACGGTCGTCCACGAGGACCTCTAGCCACTGGCCACACCACCAGATACGGAACCTGCCGAAAATGAGATCGTGAGATGAACATGTTTTATGACGTGTTTGGGAAATTATAAATAATAAATAAATACATAGGGGATATCTTACACAGATCAACTTAGCCCCAAAGTAAGCAAAGCTTGTAATATGGGTGCTAGGCGACATAGATAAATACATACTTATATACATATACAAAACACCCAAGACTGCGAGGTAAATATTAGTGTTCATCACACAAATAAATGCCCTTACCGGGATTCGAACCCCGGACCCACGACGGCGTTAGACGATGGAGTGGGTAGTGACCCTCTTGGTCGACCAAATTGTTTAAAACACTAAATAGCTTTAAAACTCTGAGATTCAAAGAGGTTAAAAGCCATAAATATCTGACCTGAAGATGCCGGCGTACCCGGCGTCCACCCGCTGGTCGGCTGGCACGACTCTGTAGAGCAGCCCTTTGCTCAGAAACAGGACTGATAGACACGACACCAGCCACTTATCGCCTGTGGTCAAACGGTAATGTCAGTAAAATGTTATTGTTAATATTAAAAAGTCTGTGTTAATGGTAAGCTAACATTCCCAGGGGTACTCACAAAGTTGTTACCACTGGCAACAACCGGTAATTTTTCCCCAAACCGGGTTGGTGGTAACTACTGGTTTCTTTTCCCAGTAGTAACTAATAGTAGTTTGGATAGTCAGAAAAAGAAACTGATTTGGCTAGCAGACAAGTAGGTACCCTATAATAACGTAAACTATAAAAAATATGAAAAATAAAGCAGCTGTTGGTACAGAAAATGTTTAGATTATGTTAATATACTGTGTATGTCACGTAATTATAGTTCTTAAATATTTCGCCGAGCAGATAACACCGTTTATTTATACACACTCGCACCCTGTCGGTTAATGGTAACTATTCCTAAAATTATAAATATAAAGATAAATACGTAATTAAATAGTCATGTCCAAAAAACACTCATGAATAATAAAGACAAACAGCCTCAGGCAAGACTCGAACTTGCGACCTATCGGAACACTGGTCCGATTGCTACTAAATACCAACTAAGCTACGGAAGCTTGCCAGAAGCGTGCGAATCTCTCCATTCCTTCCTTTACGCTTACACGCATTGGGGCGCATAACAACTGAAAATTTGCATGCATGTGTAAGTCGGGTAACAATGCAATATTATGGTACCATGGAGCTGATCTGATGATGAAGACAGGAGGTGGCCATAGGAACTGTGTGATAAAACAACGCAACCTAATTGTGTTTGGGGTTTTCAGAATTATCTCGATGACTATGTTGTCTGTGGAAAGAAAAGTACAGTCAGCGATAAAAGTTTGTACCAAAAAAAACATTTGCCAAAAACTTATTTAATTAGTACACACACACAATATATAGTAGTAGTAGTATCGCTCGCAGATGCTTCATAAAAAAAAAACTCTCATTTACATTACGATAGATAGATTTACAAATCAAATACGTTAAAATTTGTTTAGATTTGACAATCAAATAAATAAATAAATACCTAGTTTTCCTGGTACGACGTCAAATATATCGCAGTTGTCTCTCACGAAGGTAGGGTCGGTATATATTTCCTGTAAGAAAAACAAGATTTTAGTGAAAATGTAAAGAACTAGAAAACCCCCTTGTGAAGCAGACATACTAAAATTATAAATGCCAAGGTAACTGTCCGATTTCGCGCGTGAACAGGTAACCAGACAGACAGACACACTTTCGCATTTACAATATTACTAGTAGTACGGATATAAGTAAAGCCTGACCAGTAATATATGACCATGACCATTGTCAAGAGGGCGCTGTTATTCTCAAGTAGGTTGACAGTTCAGTATAGGTAGTATGAATAAAATTAGTTACACTGAAATTCCGCAACATGGCGCGTGTTCATTTGTTTCTGGCCAGGCTTTAGTAGGGATATTTAGGGGATTCTAAGAGTCGTCCCCTAACCTACTTAGTACAAAATGAATTTTAGTGCAAATGAGAGTGGACACATGAAGACCACATCACGACCTGACAAGTCAAAAAGGGCCCCAATGTCAGAGTTAGACCAAGACAAGTCTGCAACGATTTTGATAGCACACGCAGTGCAAGTGTTATTTTAGTTAAAATAATTAAGTACCAAACTATGAATTAAACGTAGGTAGTAAGGTCCAAATGTGCTTAGAAATATTAAATTAGTATCGTTTTTTACAGTTTTTACCTGTTATCTATTTGGCTAGTGTAAAACATTCCCGCACCGAAAACCCCGATGTATGTTTATATGTATGTTGGTTGACATTTAGTCCCCCAGTAAACAGGTGTGTATGTTTCTTACACCTGGCCTGTGGTTAATGCATTAAGAGCTGTAGGTAGTCTCAGGTCAATAATAATGATGGCCTCTACGTGTTGGATCTATATCCCCACGCACCCCTCATAAATGACCGGGCTTGAAAACCGGAGAGTTTGTAGCGGAGATACAAATAATATATAATAATATGTGACGTTATCTATGAAAAGGGACCTTATTGTCGATGGCGCTTACGCCATTATTAACGATGCTCCGTTATAAATACAATGCCGCGCCACGCTGTGCGGCGTAAGCGCCATCGACAATAAGGTCCCTTTTCATAGATAATGCCCCATATGATGTTGACACAAATAATTTTATAAAAAAATCTAGTTAGATACGTACAAGACATCAATTTTAACTACCTATAGAATTCCCGTGAGACTCGAAGCTCGACCAAATTAAGAATGATTACAGTACATCTGGTGCTTCATTACGACACCTTGTGCTATAATAAGCACATTACGTAACTACGTCGAAATTTTAAGGGGCTATATGAACTGTAAAACGTTGTACGATACACGTGCGAATAGGCAACTCGCAACTAGTGTCGTTTTAAAACATTCCCTTCGGTCGTGTTTTATAATTCGCCACTAATTGCGATTTTCTTATGACAGGTGTCCGGACTTCTTTACAATAACCCAGTCTCATTGTCCACCCAAACTTCAATCCATAGACCGGTAATACTATTCACTTTTTCTACAACCTACCAATGCCTGTTGCGACCGGTTCATGGGTGTCTGTTGTTGCGCCTGTGGACGGCTTCCAGCAGGCTTTCTATATGACATTAAAGCTCTCCAAGGGGACTCTACGTGTTGGATCTATATCCCCACGCAAGCCTATCAAAGGACCGGGATTTATAGACCCGTGAAATCCAAAATAGTGAATTTGACACAAATAATTTTATTAAAAAATCTAGGGTCGATGGCAAGAGGCCTGACGGAATGACGCTGGTGCCTTGGAGTATGGGACGGCCACTTTTGTCTGGGACGCTACGTGCGTAGATACCCTGGCGCCGTCCCATATTCCAGGCACCAAAGTTGCCGCTGGTGCGGCCGCATCCTCGGCCGAAAGCCGGTCAACAGTTTAAAAGTATACGTCTTAGGAACAGAATAAATTCAATGCCTTCCAAAACAGCGTTATATAGGAAAAGTATATTTGGAATGGCTCCACAAATTTTTAATAAAATACCGAATGAATTAAGAAATTTAGAGGATATAACAAGTTTTAAAAGTAAAGTATTTAAATATTTAGTTGACAAAACATATTATAGTGTAAGCGAATTTTTGTTAGACTATAATTAATGGTAACTGTGCACAGCATGTAGTCACAGTCCATTAAAGACAAAAAAATTGTACGCCTTACGGCACAACATAGTGATACAACAGCAATACTATAAGATCTGTACTTATGTACTATTCATACCTATGTTGGACAAATAAACGATTTTGTATTTTGTATTTGTATTTAAAGCCTCAAACGCCGCAAATATGTCACACTAGGTAGTAGCTACATGTTTGCGGCGTTTTGAGTGGAAACCTTGGGGCCGTGGGGACCTAGCGCGTCGCCTCTATGAGGAGCTGTCAAAGCGCCTCATAGAGGCCTCCGGTGACCAGAGGGCTGGCCTATATTTTGCCCAAAGGATCAGCATTGCCATCCAGCGGGGCAATGCGGCCAGCCTTCTGGGCACCCTACCGACGGACCATGACTTAGGGCTTATTTATAAGTTTTTGTGTTTTGTTGTAAAGTTGTAAAAATGTTATTAAATAAACCTTAATAGATTATTCAAGACCACAATTGTAACTGTAAAAAGAATTAAAACATAACTCCGGCAAACAGTTTCCCTTTACATTCATGTTTAGTTGAGTCACACTAACCTGGCCGCCTCCATACAATCGAAATTACGCTCTCAGTTTAAAACGACATTCTGAAATAACATAACATAACATTACGCTAGTTATTCATTTCTTTTAGTAATACCACTGTACCATAAAATGGGGTGAGTAGGGTCAAAACTGAAATTCAAACCTCGATTACATTTTATTTTTACATATGAAAACTGAATGGTGTATATAATAGTGTTCCGGACGATTGTATTTTAGTTTTTATTATTTTATTATATTTTGGGTAGTTCCATTTCATAACTTTGACGATAAAGAGGAAAACCCACCTCACCCCGTAGTGCCTCGTATTTGGGGTGAGAGGGGTTTACATACAAAGGTGATTTTGGAAGATTGTTGGATCGATTTTTTTTATTATGCGTATTACTATAGCCCCATTTTAAATTGGAATACATTATTTTTGTAGCAGTAGCCTTAAAATCCCTTCTCACCCCCCTCTCAAACCTTCTCTCCCCATTCATAACCCAACTCTCCCCGCGAAACCTACTCACCCCGTTTTAAGGTACGCTCTCAGTTTAAAACGACATTCTGAAATAACATAACATTACGCTAGTTATCAATTTCTTTTAGTAATACCACAAATATCTTATTTGTAAATAAATGATTTATTTATTTTTTTAAATAATAAAAAAATAACATATCATTTGACATGAACATTCTACGTATATACTCGTATCTACGTCTATATATGTCTATTGTCTACATATGGGTGGTACCATAGTCTAATAAAACATGGTCTTCTCTTCCCAGAGTGACACAAGCCTACGTCACAATAACATTGCCACTTTGTATAGCGCTATCGCATATTATCATATAGCGCTGTCGCATGATGACGTAGGCTTGTGTCAGTCAGGTGACCTAGAAAAGACGAGAAGAGAGTATCAGGCGGAGTATATTATTATACCATGGGTGGTACTAGTTTTCGTTGCTAGAAATTGTAAACTAGTTCGTTCTTATGTCTCTTAGCGCCCGCACTTGCACCATCCCCCAAACCCGGGGTTAACCAGTTAAACCGTTAACCCAGAGTCAAATTGTACTGGTAACCATGGTATCTCCAGGCTTAGCCGGTTAACCCCGGGTTAGTGAACGGTGCAAGTGGGTTGTTCTTATTTAAGTAGTTACGGCAGTTGATATCGAAGAAATTTGAGCGTGGGTACCAGTTCACCTTGGGGATACGTAGATTACGTATAGCGATTCTGAAACACTTACACTATCTAATGTTATAAATGCGAAAGTGTCTCTCTATCTGCCCACTTCTTTAAGACGAAACGGAAGCTGAGCTAAAAGTCAATTTTGAGATTTCAAGCTGAATATACCCGTCGCTCTGACGGGGCGTGAGAGACTGTATTTGTGTGTGTAATGCACGCACACAGATGCGTACGCTTGCACCCGCGCGCGCCTCATTGCCGACAATTTGCAATGTTATTTTTCGTGCGTTACTGCCACGAGGCGTTCACTTATTACTTACTGTGTTGCGATTGAATTTTTTGACCCGGCTTACGTTTACGGAACTCGATAATCTTTCTACTACTGTGACTTGGCTTTGTTTACTTGACTTTGCTGATCAGCTTATTGTTTTGGACTCCGTGAGTTGTGGTTACCTATTGGACCGCACGCAATTCATCTACCTTTATTCAAGTAATTAAGCGTAATTAGCCGAAACCTTTATAAGAGTGTAATTCATAAGAAGTACATAAGATATAATTTATGTACTGGTTTGCTGTTAGCTTTTAATTGTATCACTTTACATATATGTTACTCAAATAACTAACACGGTTACACTGTTGTAAGAACATTATTTTTCAGGTAGGCCTTATTATACCTACTATAGGCCTTATTACCTCCTAGTACCTTAGTAGTACTAGTACTACTACGGAAATTGATTCAAAGACTCAAGACTGACTTAAGTGGCAGTAGGGTGTAGGGTTTTTTCTAGGCTTAATGAGTTCGCTGAAGCTTATTTTTTATACTTAGCGCACAGAACCACTAGTTTAACAGTATCAGCTCTAACCACATGTCACCATTTTGTCCTTTACGTAACAATCTCAGGGGCCCAGAATATCCGATGTACCTATCAAATCAAGGTTCTGTACCAAATAAGGCCCGGTTATTATAGTTCGTTATTTTTTAGCATTAGAAAGAAGGTAAACAATCATGACGTGTCTTTTTATTAATAATTATTGAAAAACGCTTTCAAAAATTAGTTTATATTACTTATGAAAGCAAAAGAATATAAAAAAGTATATGATTAATACATACATACATACAATCACGCCTATTTCCCGGAGGGGTAGGTAGAGACCACGGATTTCCACTTGCTACGATCCTGACATACCACTTTCGCTTCCTTCACATTCATAACATTCCTCATACACGCTCGCCGGTTTAGGGTGCTCTTGCTCATTAATATGATTAATATGATTTATAATTCTAACACATTTGCTATGACTTATTTTTCAATGGTAATTTTTAATAAGACATGTCAAAATCTGTTATCTTAATGCAAAAACTAGGGTCCCGTACATAAGTCCGACTCACGCTTGACTGCACATTTCTAATAGGTTTTCCTGTCATCTATAGGTAAAGAACTATTTTGTGTATTTTTCAATATTTTAGACCCAGTAGTTTCGGAGATAAAAGGGGGTGAATGGTAATTTTTTGGCTGTTTTCTTAAATAACTTCGAACCTATGTATTTTAAAATTATAAAAAAAACATTTCCATCTTTAGGTCACTAATTTACATATGTGTACCAAATTTCAACTTAATTGGTCCAGTAGTTTCCGAGAAAATAGGCTGTGACAGACGGACAGACAGACAGACGCACGAGTGATCCTATAAGGGTTCCGTTTTTTCCTTTTGAGGTACGGAACCCTAAAAACGAACTTTAAGCGTGCTAACTTTCAAAATTTCATTTTTTATAAGATAGTATAAGTAGATGGGCAAAAATTTTGCGTCCATGTCCACCAGTGAGTAAGTGATTGAGATACCTAAACATTTAACTTTATAATGTAAAATGATATAATTTACTAACCTACTCGTTTAATTTCAGGTAGGTTGAATAAGGAACCAAGTAACCATGGGGAGGAGCAGTATTTACTAACATTTTCTTTTTGGGTCTTCAGAGTGTATCGTTTCCTTTTTTTTGCACATATTACACTTAAATATATATTCTCTGTGTAAACCCTTACGTCTTTCAATGACAAAGGCAAGATCAGCAAATGTACAATTTGTATGATCGTGCCTGATATTTGAGATCACAGAAAATAAATATTTTAAATCCACTATTCTGCGACCTTCTAAAATTTTGTTTTATCATGATTCATGATCAAAAAGCTCGGATTCAATAGTCATATCAAACGTCGATTATGCAGTTGATGATGAGCTTGCATTTTCTACCATTGGTGCTGCAAATGCATCAACCGGTGGCGATAAACTTTGCCCTCTTGTAAAACAAATTATTATTGTGATTGTGTCCAGCAAAAGGCCAAAATTCGGTTTACTTTCCTGTTTAAAATATTACTAATTTATTCATATTTCAGATTAGGTACATAGGTAACTGTCTGAATGTTACAATGCCAGCTGGCAAATTCTATCACATTTGTTTGTTTGGTAGTCATGGTAACATTCACTTACATTGATATCCTTATTAAGATCTGTATCTTATTATCCAGACCTTAAAATATTGCCACCGTTGCCCTTTAAAAAAATACTGTTTAAATAATTGGCTACTCAAACAATGCTTCTATAGTATAAATAATGACTACACAAAAATGGGTAGTATTGTATATAATGCACGAAATAAGGCCCGATTCTTAAGCGGGTTTAAATTTTGAGGCCATGTCCGCTAATACTATAGACAAAATATCAAGTTTAATAAACACAAAAAAAAAAACATTGATGGGCCTTATTTTATAATTTAGGCCTTACTTTGTAATTTAAAGTAGAGTTAGGCCAAGAAAAATCTATAGCGATTTTGATAGAACACGCAGTGCAAGTATTATTTCAAACGTCGCTTCTATGAAATTATGACATATAAATAACACTTGCACTGCGTGTGCTATCAAAATTGCTGTAGACTTTTCTTGGTCTGACTCTAAAATATTCTTTATTACACCACAAACATAAAAACAAATTTAAAAAAAACCGGCGAAGTGCAAGTCGGACTCGCACACGAAGGGTTCCGTACCATTATTTATAAAAACGGTCACCCATCCAAGTACTGACCCCGCCCGACGTTGCTTAACTTCGGTCAAAAATCACGTTTGTTGTATGGGAGGCCCCACTAAAATTTTTATTTTATCCTGTTTTTAGTATTTGTTGTTATAGCGGCAACAGAAATAAATCATCTGAAAATTTCAACTGTCTAGCTATCACGGTTCGTGAGATACAGCCTGGTGACAGACGGACGGACGGACAGCGGAATCTTAGTAATAGGGTCCCGTGTTTTACCCTTTGGGTACGGAACCCTAAAACCGATTTACAATGTAGATAAAGGTAGCAACAGGCGGTCTTATCGCTGTTAGTTCTTATTCTTCGTTTGTTTAGCATTAGAGTGAAGGTGACGTGTCTTTTTTAAGCATGCAATCGTATAATTATTTAGCTTTTTTTGTAATAGTTATGTACTTAGTGGTTAATATTAGTATTTACTATTTTTTTTTTCAATAATGCTTAAAAACGAAGTATAGATGTCGTAGTCAGATCGTATAATCCGCCGTATTACATTACGGCTAGCCGTTATCAAAAACAGGGGCGTTTTGAAATGCGGCGGTTCGACGATTAGCCGGATTGTCATTGCGATACGTTCTTCAATAAGGCGGCCAACGTTTAGCCGCATGGTACTACTATTTTAGATTGTAGTGACCAGTTCTTTCGGTCGCCTACGTAACCGGAGTTTGACAATGTTTGCAATTTAATTTATTTTTACCATGGTCCCACCGCACTACATGTGTTTCTTTTCCAAAACATTTCCTTCACAACTTAAATAGACGGAGCCCCGCAAGCGGGGCTCCTATTTCTGGGCGGTTTGCCCTTCGGGCATCTGAAGCTACCTAACGAACCTAACCTACTTACCTACCTACGCTTTTTTCCCCAAAGTGTAATGTTTTCACGGACGTCTCACTAAATCAATAGGTAGGTAGGTTAGGTTCGTTAGGTACCTAGCTTCAGATGCCCGAAGGGCAAACCGCTCAGAAATAGGAACCCCGCGAAGCGGGGCTCCGTCTAGTTAAGTTGCGAAAAAAATGTTTTTTGAAAAGAAACAGTCCGACGAACTCCAGATTTGATGGACACCCCAGCGTTTGTCAGGCAGCGCCACGGGTGTTAAAAATGGGAACTAAAAACTGTCAAAGCGGCGGCTAATGACTCGCTGTATTACATTACGGCTAGCCGTGTTGAAGAACGTATGGCGCCGAATACATTCCGGCGGATTCTCATTCAGCCGCATTCAATCCGGCTAATCGTTAAACCGCCGTATTTCAAAACGCCCCTGTTTTTGAAAACGGCTAGCCGTAATGTAATACGGCGGATTATACGATCCGACTGCGACATAGACATGACAACCAAATATTAACGCCATTGTAGGGCAGGATATACAGAACATGAATCATTAGTACTGTCACGCTCCGTGATTGTTGAGCCATTTAGGGTTCTAGCTAAATTAGACATTCCATAGAGCACGAGTAAGTATGGAACAACCAATTCAGCTAGGACCCTAAATTGCTCGACAATTACGAAGCGTGCCTGTAGGTACCTAAAAATTTTGTTAACCCATTTTAACCATGCAATAAAATATTTTTGATTTTGATTTCTAATTTGAAATATTAGAATCAAAAAGTTCATAATAGATTGTATATCATAACTACAAAAATGTGTTCCCTACTCTCAACCCAAAACCCCTTGTATCTTAGGATCTAGATATTTTCACACAAGACGGTTTATCGATAACTTCTTACATCACTAGATTATCGACATTAAATGTCGACTATTGCCCATCACTTTTCTGGCTGTGTACGTATTTAGAAACTTGACTCCGCCCCTAAAATTAGTGCGATAGGGACAACTGCAGCTGAGGCGAAAAATCCTGCGTAAAAATGACAAAAATCGAGGTTTCGTAGTCCTCTTTTTCCTCCCCCAAAACTTAACCAATCGTAACCAAATTTGGAAATCTAAATGATTATGAAATTATCTGTGTCGGACCGTTTTGCTTTTTTGGCTAATTGATATCAGTTTTGAATACCACGCCTCTCATTGCGGCATAGTCTATTAGGCCATTTTGGCCGTTTTTGAAGGGCTCTAGCGCCTTAAAAAACAAAAATATCAAAAAAAGCAAAACGGTCCGACACAGATATTGACAATATTAATCTGTGTTGAAAAAATCATTGCTCTAGCTTCAAAAACCACGGAGGAAAACGAGGACTACGTTTGTATGGAGGAATGACCACTCCTGTTGGCTCTTAAGGGGCTTCGAGACGCCCAAGACGAACCCAAATATGTAGATTTCTTATATGTGAGATCCTTCGCAGTAATCTAGTTACGAAAAAAGTGTTTTTTTGAATAATGTTTAAAAAAATCATTCAAAAACCGGTCAAGTACGAGTAGGACTCGCCCACAGAGGGTTCCGTACTATTTAGTATTTGTTGTTATAGCGGCATCAGAAATACATCATCTGTGAAAATTTCAACTTTCTAGCTATCACGGATCATGAGATACAGCCTGGTGACAGAGAGACGGACAGTCAGACGGACGGACACCGGAGTCTTAGTAACAGGTTTCCGTTTTTACCCTTTGGGTACGGAACCCGAAAAATCCGGTAGACAAAAATGGAGATAAAATGGAATGGAGGAAAATACTAACTTTACCAACAAATCAGATGCGTAACATCTAGAGTTATACCAAGAAAAGTCTGCATCGATTTTTATATAGCCCACGCAGTGCAAAGTTGTTATTTTAAACGTCAAACTTCTATGAAATTATGACGTATAAATAACAGTTGCACTGCGTGGGCTATCAAAAGCGCTGCAGATTTTTCATGGTCTAACTCTAAAAGTCAATTTCATGCTTCGAATTTGCCAGGTAATTAAACAAGATGGCGCTGTACACTTGTACAGTTCCATACATTTTGCGGTAACTCTTAAAAAATTCTTGAGCAGGTTCGATGATTACGATTAGTTACGTATAGATGTTTTTGTCGATTCATTTTTTGGATTTTTTTTTCAAAACGGCGCAGCCATACATTTATTCAGGTCTACAAGCTCACAGAGCCACTAGTATTAGCAAATTAGCAAGTATTAGTAAGCATAGACGGCACATCAATATCAGAATCGAACATTCTAGTAAATATATAAAACTTAATTTAAGAGCGCTGGTGGCCTAGCGGTAAGAGCGTGCGACTTTCAATCTTGAGGTCGCGGGTTCAAACCCCGGCTAGTTTTCGGAACTTATTTACGAAATATTATTTGATATATGCCAGTCGCTTTTCGGTGAAGGAAAACATCGTGAGGAAACCGTACTAATCCCAATAAAGCCTAGTTTACCTTCTGGGTTGGAAGGTCAGATGGCAGTCGCGTTCGTAAAAACTAGTGCTTACGTCAATTCCCGAGATTGGTTGTCAATCGGACCCCAAGCTCCCATGAGCCGTGGCAAAAATTGGCAAACGTGGCGTGGACAACGCGAGGAAGATGATGATGATGATATAAAACTTAATATAAACTAAATAGGTTTGCACGAGATGAAGTTAACGACCCGAGAGACGCTTTTGGAAGCCTGTTTTATTAATAAACCGGCCAAGTGCGAGTCGAACTCGTCCACCGAGAGTTCCTTATAAATTTAACTTATTTTTTTTTACTAAATTTTTCCCTATAGGTGGGTACGGTATCGTCTTGGGTCGTCCCATTCGTTTTTCGTCAATTTCTTAAATTAGTCCTAGTCTGCTTTCGTCACTCATTCTACATTCGTCACAATCGTCGGTGGCTTTCAATGTAGAATGAGTGACGAAAGCAGAATAGAACTAATTTAATAACTTGACGAAAAACGAATGGGACGACCCAAGACGGTACCGTAGGTACTTACTTATAGTTTAAGATGCGTTCCCGATATAAAGGGTCTTGACAGACAGACGGACGGACAACAAAGTAATCCTATAAATGAGGATTGCGATTATTCCTTTTGAGGTACGGAACCCTAAAAACCATAAAATGTCCTTAAAAAACGCATAGTCTATGCTAAATATGGCCACTGTTAATAACTAGGGGCAAAGAGAATAGATAGTATAGAGGGCTATTGCCATAGTAAATTTTGTAGTCACGGTACATTTACTGTCATCTATCGACACACGATTAAAACTTAAAATAAAATTGAAAATGTATAAATTAATAAATAAATAAATATTATTAATATTGATTTTTAATTAATAAATAAATGATTTTTAATTTTTATTGTTCCATACTGACCCATGTTCTTTCACTGATATGTGTTAAAATTGTTAAATATCAAACGGTGTCGTCGACGCCATCTAGCCGAGAATAGGCCAAAGGTATGGCGCCATCTATTCGAGAATGACTTTTTCTTGATTTCCGAGGCACGTTTTTTTCTTTGACTTTATTTATCTTATACGGAGTTACATATATCTTTGCTAGGGGGTTCTGAGTATTCTAACTGGCTACGGACAACAAACATAAAATAAAGCATCTGAGCACAGGGCATAGCAAAGGTGCCAATCGCTTGCGCCGTAGCGAACGAAACTGTGATGTCTCTATCACTCTTCCATATTAGTGCGACAGAGAGACATTAGCGTTTCGTTCGCTGCGGCGCAAACGATTGGCATTATGGCTAGGTCCCTGGTCTCCGTGGTCTCAATAGTTTGGATTGGATAATCGAGGTAACCCTCTTATTGATAATCGCGCTACAAACCTCTATTAGCTAATAGTTTGTCCTTATCTGTCATTTTGACTTATGTATTTGTAAGAAAGGGATATAACATAATTTAACTAAATCAGTCCCGTAAAGTATTTGGAATAAGGGGGTAAATCTTTGGCTCGTTGGGTGGACGACATTCGGAAGATCGGGTCACTTCTGGATGAGATTTGGCTCGGCGTACTCGAAGCAATGGGCTATAAAAGGCTGATATGATGATGATGATCATCATGTATTAGCAACCCGGTTAACCCCGGGTTAGTGACCCTTATTAATTTAGTTTATAGTAGTACCACTGTATATATCAATTATGGAAATAAATATGTTACATAATTAAAAATGAAATACCATCTCCTAAAAATCAATATATCATTTTACCACAATTACTGTCCAATCAAAACTAGTTCTCATTTCGTACGCAATACGGACATGACCTTAAGTTTTTACGCAAAATAAATTAATACTCGCACAAGCAATATTGAACTGTATCCAATACCGTTAAAGTTCATTTTCCAATTATATAACTTAGTCGTGTTAGCAATCTTTGCACGCCGCCGCCGTGCAGTACCGTTAACACGAACTCTGAACTAAAAGGGCGTCAGTACATCACATTATGTATGCACATACGATGTTTTGGAATTAAAGTTTTCAACGCTGAAGAGTAAAGGCTTAAGCGCCTTGTATTACTATGCACTTGTGTCGTTTTTGAATTGAGAGTGTAATACGGTGGAATAGCAGCGCGCTTGTATAGGAATGGACCAGTTTAAACTGGTCCCTCATTTAGTACTACAGTGAGGAAATTACAGATCAAGTTATTTTGGAAATAAAAGAATTTGATTTAGGTGGGAGTAAATTAGTGTCTATCGGAGTTTGTTGATTTCTAACTGAACTCTGATACGGCAAATCTAAATCTCTGTTTTTATATAATATGGATACTGATATAACTACTTGAAATGAAAAGTCTATGTAGAGAAGCTACTCATAAAATTGCATCAATTAAATACGTTTTGTCTTCAGATATAGGTAATTATTTGTATGTAGATTAACAAAGTATTTTATAAGCGAGAATTGTTATTATCATGAATTCGATATTCGGCCCCTGTGGCCCCTGTTAAAAGACTAAAGGGGCCCGCTGCGCGATTCGAACTTAGATGCGTCAATAGGATATTTGACTACTATTCAAATCAGTTCTTTTTTCGAACTGTCAAAACGCTACTAAAATGGAATTGATATGAATATATGAATGAAACACTAGCATGTGACGTCACGATCAAATTACTTACTCTTTATAGTTTTATACGGGTTTCAAAATATAAATTGTGCCCGACGATATCAGCCTGTCAGATGTGTTGTTGGGAACTGAAACCATTATCGTCCGGCGAACTGAACTGGTAATCAGTCTACCCCTTAAGGGATGTAATGTAGGTACACTAGGTAAAATAAATCATCTGAAACCGCCAACCGCACATTGCGCGACCATTTAAGTTCAGTGTGTGTGAGAGTAAATGCTCTACCAACATTTATCTCTACACATAAAACAAAGGCCCCCGCCTCGTCCGTCTATCTGTTCGTTTGTATGTATTATGTTCGCGATAAACTCAAAAACTACTAAACGGATTTTCATGCGGTTTTCACATATCAATAGAGTGATTCTTGAGCAAGGTTTAGGTGTATAATTTGCTAATATGGTTTTGTGTAACCCGTGCGAAGCCGGGGCGGGTCGCTAGTTTGATTCTAGAACAGAACAACAGCTGATTTTCATACGGACCTCAGTTTTAAACAATCAGGGCAAGTTAAAGCAGGTGAAAGTTTTGACCAACTTAATACATTATAATGTAATCGAAATAACAACCGTAAATCTTGTAACGCAAGGTCTCATTCACTTTGACAGATGTACGGAACATTGTTTTTAATGTGGATTATATTAAGTAGGTATACTTGGTCAAGCAGATCTTGTCAGTAGAAAAAGGCGGCAAATTTGAAAAATGTAGGCGCGAAGGGATATCGTCTCATAGAAAATTTGAATTTCGCGCCTTTTTCTACTGACAAGATTTGCTTGACCATCTATAGTAAAAGATTTTGAGAGTGACGTCGGCGAGGTCTACAGACTACAGACTACAGACTGTACAGTCTGTACCCCAAGTGTACAGACTGTACAGTTATTCGATAGGGTGACGAGCGTTCGCGTTTGCGTTATGTTTATTAACAAGCTTTTATTAGGTCGACCTGTATGTAACTAACTATGTAATGGAATCTAAGGTAACTAATTTAACCATCTTCCAAGGATCGTAGCGTCATGAAAATTGGCAGCTGTATGTATTAGTTCTGATGACAATACAATAATATGGTACTGTCGAGGCTGATCTGATGATGGAGACAGGAGGTGGCCATAGGAACTCTGTTATGAAACAACGCAACCTAATTGTGTTAGGGGTTTTTAGAATTGTCTCGATGAGTATTAGTTGTCTGTTGTAAGAAAAGTACAGTCAGCGATAAAAGCTTGTACCAAAAATGAAATTTTTGCCAAAAACTTATTTTTGTATGGGATTTCGAACAGCGCGCCAAGCGGGACGTTTTGGAAACTCCCAGACTAGATGGCACGCAAACGTGTACGTCACGTTACGCTGTCGAATTAAATGTACAATAGGGGTAATTAGGTTATTAATTATTTAAGTTTAGGTTCTAATTTTAAGTCAAGTTTAGTATCATCTTCAACTAAAAAAAAATATATATGGACCTAGATTTCATCTAAATCGGTTCAGTGGTTATTGATTCCCCATACAACCTTCTTTTCCACTTTGTATTTCACAAAAAAAAGCATAAAATTCGTTGACGTAGGCTCAGGACTTCAGAGGCAACCGAACTATATTTTTAGATTTATAAGAGATCGTTAGTTCGGTCTTCGTGAAATCCGTAGATTTTAATCATTTCCTTTAATTAAAAAAAAATACGTGAAAACCGAAGGATTTTGGTGAGTTATTTGGGCGGCAGGTGGAGTATAAAATGTACATACACTCAAGGCAATTACAAAGTTACTTCAGGAAGTAATTAGTACGAATAATTACTTTATGCTTTGCACCAGTTTCTTATCGCATAGGTAAGTAGGTACATTAAATCTGCATTTGTTTACGTTACATTCAATAATACGTAATAGTGTAATTAGATTATGTTGCTATTTATCAATGTTTTTTTATCTTATTCTACTTTGATCTACTAGTAGTTTTTAGAAATTATGAATGTATTGAAAACGAGTTCCAAAATTTCCATCTAAAATGATATTTCCACAGGAAAACGCTTAATTAGGTAGGTAGGTAGGTACTAATACTATTTTTTTTCTCAAATTAAATTAGTCATCTTAAAGCAAAAAAAGTTTTACTGTGTTCTTACCGACAACGGAAGGATAATAGTAGCTTACCTTTGTTTTGGTAAGGAGTCTAGTCTATACGTTTGAAAAACTTACCTCAGTTTTACGTAAGCGCTACGCTTAAAAGACTTCAAACTTTTCAGTGCGAGTCAAGTTCAATTTTGAGTATTTTTAGAGCGTGACTCAGATAGACTTCCGAGTCTTTTGAGCATGCGTTATGCTTTTGTCGAGTCTTTTTGGAGCATGATTCGAAAGATAAATTTTCGTGTGCAAACAAGCCTGCAAGGCCCGGAGCGTCCAAGATATACTCGCGCTATCCACGCGAGGCCAAGGGCCGAAGGTCAAAATGCTCTCCGCAAGTGTGTTTAGAGAGTCCGTTTTTTAAGCATAGTTAGAGTTTGTTTTTGTTATTTTTCCCTTACCTTGGCCCTCTTCCACACGAAGTGGAAGGGCGGGGTCTGGTGGTAGAACACGGAGGCCTGCGCGGCCGGGAAGTCCGGGTCCTCCCACAGCTGCCCGCGCTGCTGGCACTCCGCCTTTATCTTCTCGTAGTCCGTCATTCTAGGACGAGAAAAAAAGTTAATTACAATGTGTTTGTGTGCGTCCGTCTATAAGACTACTTATCTAATATTAACACAAAACAAGAAATACTATGGAATAGGGAATATTACGCAAAACTCTGCGTAGGGGGCGCCACTTCCACTATCCATCGCAATCTGGGGGTCTACCGCGAAACAAGAAAATCGAAATTGCATTATCTAACCTCTCTATCACTCTTGCATATATACATAAATCGCGGGTGTTCGGGTGTTCGCACTTAATCGATTTTATCAATAAGAAAACAGACTTATATAGGGTAATTGCGCTAGTTTTCGTTCACTTCACGATATTTGAATATAAACCTACATTGCTGCACAAATTTGGACTTATTGCAACCCTTCATGTCTAAACAATATATCTATCTACAAAACAATGATATTTCGCAAGTAGCAAATTAAAAATTAAATATATTATTTGCTAATCCGTCAAGTGGACGAAAACTAGAGCATGGACACAAACTTGGGCAATGACCCTATTTAATCAAAAAGTAACCAAAAAGGTAGATATTTTGATATATTATATGCCGATTTAAATTAAATCTATAAAATAAGATCATACATATATGTATGTATATGTCGCAGACCGTCTATAATGAATGTATGACGGCTGCGTTTGATGGAATGTCAAGTATTGAAGAGTGATTCTCAAGAAAGTGGCATCGACAGGTTAAAGTTAATGAAAACAATTTTTTTGTATTTTTTTTACTTTTAAGAATGAAGAATATGTTTTACTACTTCAAGTACTTATCCCAAATTTTCAAGAGGGAACGGAAATTGAAGAAGTTTTTTTTCAAGACTTACAATTACCTATACATTGAATACAGGTTAAAGTTAAGCAGGTAAAGCAGGTTACAGTGAAAAATACATTCTTTTTTGATTTTTTCTCTTGAACGGATAATAATACGAATGTCTCACTTTTAGCATAGATGAATAAACCTTCATACAATATTAAAATGATATTATTGCATTAGGCCCCATACCAAATTCGTAAAATAATCGAGACTAGTTAAAATTAAAATTTGCACCCCAAGACGAACTTTCATCCCCTTTTTAATCCCCTTAGGGGTTGAATGTCCAAAAACTTGCAATTACTTTTTTTTGTAATCAGCTATTACGCCTTTCTAAGAAGTTTCTAAGCATTTGTAATGGATTCAAACTTTCAACCCCTTTTTAACCCTGTTAGGGGATGAATTTTACAAAACGCTGAAATAACCTTTCCTGTCTTTTAATAATATCCCCAAATACAAAGATTCAAGTCCCGCGTTCGAAAAAATTTTTGATATTCATACAAAATTTAACCCCTTTTTCACCACCTTAAAGGATGAATTTTCAAAAACGCTGAAATTCGTTTACTTGTATTTTAATTTAATACCTTTTTACAAAGTTTCAAGTTCCTAGCTTAAAATAAAATTTGCACCCCAAGACGAACTTTCATCCTCTTTTTAACCCCCTTAGAGGTTGAATTTCCAAAAACGTTGCAATTACTTTTTTTTGTAATCGGCTATTATGCCTTTCTAAGAAGTTTCAAAGCATTTGTAATGGATTCAAACTTTCAACCCCCTTTTAACCCTGTTAAGGGATGAATTTTACAAAACGCTGAAATTACTTTTCTTGTCTTCTAATAATATCCCCAAATACAAAGATTCAAGTCTCGCGCTCGAAAAAATGTTTGATATCCATACAAATTTTCAACCCCTTTTTCACCACCTTAGGGGATGAATTTTCTAAAACTCTGAAATTCGTTTACTTGTATTTTAATTTAATACCTGTTTACAAAGTTTCAAGTTCCTAGCTTAAAATAAAATTTGCACCCCAAGACGAACTTTCATCCCCTTTTTAACCACCTTAGGGGTTAAATTTCCAAAAACGTTGCAATTACTTTTTTTGTAATCGGCTATTATGCCTTTCTAAGAAGTTTCAAAGCATTTGTAATGGATTCAAACTTTCAATCCCTTTTTAACCCTATTAGGGGATGAATTTTACAAAACTCTGAAATTCCTTTTCCTGTCTTCTAATAATATCCTTAAATACAAAGATTCAAGTCCCGCACTCGAAATAATGTTTCATATCCATACAAACTTTCAACCCCTTTTTCACCACCTGAGGGGATGAATTTTCAAAAACGCTGAAATTAGTTTTCTTGTATTTTATTAATATATCTTTTTACGAAGTTTCAAATTCCTAGCTTAAAATAAAACTTTTACCCCATACAAACTTTCATCCCCTTTTTAACCCCCTTAGGGGTTGAATTTCTCAAAATGGCTTCTTATCTCTTGTACAATTTATAAATGTAATCTATTGTGCAAATTTCAACTTTCTATCATTTGTAGTTTCGGCTCTGCGTTGATGAATCAGTCAGTCAGTTAGTCAGTCAGGACACTTGCATTTATATATATATATAATAATTAAAATAATATATAAGAAGATAGATAGATATCGATTATTTGAGAATTACTCTGAAATAGTCTATGCTTGAGTGTGTTTGACTGCGATACAGTGACTTTTATTTGAATGACCCGAACAGCTTCTTTAATGGATTGGTTCCTGGCTGATTCTGAGGACAGCCCGAAATGAGATGGCATCCTGAGTGGAACCGTCAGTCAGATTTGAATTGGAAAGTATCGCGGTCAACCTCACTACATTCCTGTAATAAATATTTTATGAATTCTATCGTTTTAGCTGTGCCGTATGTGCTCCCCGTAATATACAGGGTGGAAAAATCGAGTGCCACATGGATGGCAACTACCTTAAATATTGTAAATAGCACATTTTGTGTAAAGGAGACTTGCATTTGTTTTTAAAAACAATAAATTCAGCATTTGTAGTGTAGTAAATAAAGGTAGTGGACCCCGCAGTAATTCCTCAGCCAGAAAAAACTTTACAGTATGATAAAGTATCAATAAATAAAAAGTATTGTATAAATTTCCAAAGAATAATAATAATAGAATTAAAGTAAATACCTAAAGTCTTAAATCGTTAATATCTTTTTACGGAAAAATGCTCCGTTCAAACTTTCTTCACCAGACATATTCATGTAACGTATTGCAACAATATATGAAATATCAAAAAAATATCCCAGCAGAAATACCAGTATTAATAAAATAAAATTTTTTGGCGTGTCTTGGACCGGAAAATTGCTCAGTCTAATTTTTTCACTGGAATGCCATTTTATTGCCGTTTTATACCTACAAAATGAAAATCTAAAAATTTTCCACTCTCAGTTTTTAATAGTTCTATAATACATACATTTCGATACGCATTTTTTTTGGATTTTTTTACCCACTGCGCCAAATTATATTCTAAGATCATATAAGAAGAAAAAAATGACAGAGCAATTTTCCGATGAAAATGAGCGTCAAAAAAAGGAAGTATCATAAAAAAATATTCTCATGTTTGACAAAATTTTAGATTTTTTTCTAGTATCACATACTGATACAAATAACTTATTTTGTAAAATAATTTTGGACTGAGGAATTACTCGGTTCAATATATAATCAGATTTGTGTTTTTACCTAACTTAGGACTGTTTTTTTTTTGGATATTTATGATGTTAGTCTCGGCTCATACTATACAATAACCAAGCTAAATTTCATCGACTGAGAAATTAATGCATGGGTCTCCATACAACAACTTGCTTCATTTACTACACTATTAAGGATTTATGAAAAATCGGTTGCCTCAGTCGGGACTAGAACCGGTCAAATGTGTTAGTTTTCGTTTTTCATGGCCTTCCGTTATTCTGATTGTATTTGTTATTTAGAGAAAAATGAACCTTATCAGTAACCCTTTCAATCTGCTGATGCAGATAAAAAATAATATACGGCAAAAATACGGCACGTTATTTTTTGACACATTTGATCGGTTCGAGTCCCGACTGAGGCAAGCGATTTTTCATAAATCCTTAAATGCAGAATTTATTGTTTTTAAAAACAAAGGAAAGTCTCCTTTACACAAAATGTGCTATTTACAATATTTAAGGTAGTTGCCATCCATGTGGCACTCGATTTTTCCACCCTGTATATATGTAATCATGTTGCAACGCCTAAATGAGGCTGTGAATGTGATATAGTTTTCATAATATTCATATTTCATAACTGCCGGAGTAAAACTACCCAGCGGGAGCAATGTACATACATTATACGGTATAAACATTAGGGCAACACTTTATCTTAAAGTCATACAATTATTATAATAGTTCTTTGGGAAAATGGAACTCGGTAGCGTTACGTACGATTGTTAAGATTGAATGTGTGTGTGTGTGGCTGCCTGAGAAATGAGTCACCCTGACACACATGTGCAACTCTCCAATGTGTGGCGCGTCGCATGAGCGGTAGCGGGGCAGCCCATTTGTTTGGCTTATTATTAACCGGGCAACTAAAATATTAAACAGGAACTTTCATTGGGCATATAATAATATAAATTGGCTGTGCATTAGTATTTTAGCGCCAATAAAATTATATTAGCCTCAAATATAAGCATCATATTATTAAAAAGTGGCAGCAAAATCAAGCTACCCTAAATAATTTTAGGGAACTTCAAGTGATAGGTTCGCGTCTAAAATAATAAGTTGGCAACTAATATTGTAAAGTTGTAAATTGAAAAATTTCGTAATCCACAAAATAAATCAAATTTATTTACCTATGGTCAGTATACTTAAGGTCGAAATTCCTAATCATGAAACACCTAATGGCCATTATACGATTTGGTTTTTCAATTTTTAATTACTAATTTTTCAATAGTTATCACGGTGTTCTGCCCGAGTCAAAAGATAGGTGCGACGACGAGCGAAGCGAGGAGGAGCGTGTTAGGTTGACCGTGTTAGTGACCAAACAAACTATTTTAAAAGAACTTCATCTTTTTTTAAATGTGCTTCATAAATGGTAATATAGTTTTGCGGCAAATATAGTTTTTTTTATTTTATTATTGATTTAGGAAACAAACAGTCACATAGAAATATGTTTATAAATACTTGTAGATATACAATTAGACCTATAGGTTACCAACATATAAACTAGTTTGATGTATTCAAAAGGTACTGATACACAATACAGTACGTAGCGGCCCCCTTTTTTAAATACCTGTCGTTAAATTTAAATAATCACGATTATTTAGCAGTGGCGCTAGTGTGCACGTATTTACCTATCAATGGTCAGTATACTTAAGGTCGAAATTCCTAATCATGAAACACCTAATGGCCATTATACGATTTGGTTTTTCAATTTTTAATTACTAATTTTCAATAGTTATCACGGTGTTCTGCCCGAGTCAAAAGATAGGTGCGACGACGAGCGAAGCGAGGAGGAGCGTGTTAGGTTGACCGTGTTAGTGACCAAACAAACTATTTTAAAAGAACTTCATTTTCTTTTTAAAATGTGCTTCATAAATGGTTAATTTTATATAATTTTAATAATTTAGGTGCCAAATAAATATTTGGTACCTGCCTATTAATAAACAAAAGTCGGTGGTAAACGAGCTCACGGCCGCCTGATGGTAAGCCGTTACCGTAGCCTATTCGTTACACGCGCGTTGCCAACCCTTTAAAAACCTGTAGGTACACTCCCTTTTTGAAGCCCCTCGAGAAAACCTCGGCAGATACGAGTACTATGGGCGCTTTGTTTTATCCGCTACTATTGATGCTGACTATATATCAGATATATCGGAGCGGCCAAAGCGCTAACAAATATCTAAACACGCCCCTATTGTCAAGGCGTTAGAGCGCGTGTTCAGATATTTTGAGCGCCTCGGCCGCTCCGATATATCTGATGGCGACTGTACATGAAACCCTTAGTAAAATGTATGTACGAATCGTAAACCATTAACCACTTGCACCATCCTACTAACCCGGGGTTAATCCGTTAAACCGTTAACCCAGTGTCAAATTGCACTGGTAACCAAGGTAACTCCAGGTTTATCGGTTAACCCCGGGTTAGTGGATGGTGCAAGTCAGAACAGCGACCGCCCCCGCGCCCGCTCCCGCCGCCCGCGCGCGCCGCACGGATGTCGTCGACGGATGTACCTATCTGGCGCAGGTTTCACGACGACGCCCACTCTTCCTACGCTACCCGCGGCTCTCATACAAATGGTCAACTAGCAAGGTTGACAGTAGGTACTAGGGTTGCCAACTTTTTTTTGGTGAAATATAGTATTTTCCAGAATAAGGCATCAAAAAAATAGTACATTTCAAAAAATATAGTACTTTTAGATAAAATACTAACCATGAGTGTAATATACGTTTAATCGGAAATATAGTATTTTAGCGTACTATATATTTTTCCAAAAGTATATAGTACAGAGAGCCAAAATATAGTACAATACTATATAATATAGTACGGTTGGCAACCCTAGTAGGTACTATACTTGCCGCAATACCAACTATCTCCTTTACCCTTGTTAAGAGTGAAAGAGATGGCGTCATGACCTGACTCGCCACTTAGTTTTGCGGCAAATATAGTTTTTTTTATTTTATTATTTATTTAGGAAACAAACAGTCACACAGAAATATGTTTATAAATACTTGTAGATATACAATTAGACCTATAGGTTACCAACATATAAACTAGTTTGATGTATTCAAAAGGTACTGATACACAATACAGTACGTAGCGGCCCCCTTTTTTAAATACCTGTCGTTAAATTTAAATAATCACGATTATTTAGCAGTGGCGCTAGTGTGCACGTTGATGGGATCTTAACACAGCTAAATACCTAGTTGGTTCGTCATAATCTTCTTCTTTTTCTCGCGTTGTCCTGGCATTTAGCCACGGCTCATGGGAGCCTAGGGTCCGCTTGCTTGGCAACTAATCCCAAGAATTGGAGTAGGCAGGCACCAGTTTTTACGAAAGCGACTGCCATCGGACCTTGCAACCCAGAGGGTAAACTAGGCCTTGTTGGGATTAGTCCGGTTTCCTCACGATGTTTTCCTTCACCGAATTAAGCGACTGGTAAATATCAAATTATATTTCGTAGGTACATAAGTTCCGAAAAACTCATTGGTACGAGCCGGGATTTGAACCCGCGACCTCCGGATTGAAAGTCGCACGCTCTTACCACTAGGCCACCAGCACTTTTTAAATATTTGGTTTGTCATAATAACTATATTAATTGGTAGTAAAACGTCCACGGTCCAACACTTTGACCGCAGTTTGTGGTAGTTTCTAGTTAACAGTTATAATTAGGTATAGTGTGTAGCTTTCAAATAGAGCTGGACGACTAATCCTATTGTCTATTGTTAAGTAAAACCGCTCGTGCCACGTGCCACAACCACCTGCATAAAAAATACGTACTTCGGTTACTGAGTGCTGGCGAGTCGAACGCTACATAACCAGTCTAAAATGTGTCATCGAGATGCGTAACAAAGGCGCGTTATCGGAGAGCGCACCTACACTGGTTTTTTGAGCGTTGGACTAGCCCGCGCTCAGGTGCCAAATAGAATAACTAAGACCCTTTTTTGCAGGTAAGTAGCACGTGCGGTTTTACTTAACAATAGACAATAGGATTAGCCGTCGAGCTCTATTTGAAAGCTACACACTATACCTAGTTGATTCTGTGCTACACCATGGGCCCTGTAACGCAGTAGACTACTACGGGTAACGTGATAGAGTAGAGTAGTAGTAATGTAGTAGACTACGAGAAATATATCTCGTTGGAAACCCGGGTAAAGTCTACTGCGTTTGTGATTATTACCAAAACCAAATATTTTTAAATAATTCACCGAAGCGTTAACGAAGGTCCCCGTTTTGACTTGAGCAAAATTCACTTTGACTTGAGTGGTTGCGTTAATTCAACAAGGGGGAGGGGGAGTAGAAATAGGCCAAATAATGATTACGTGACCCCTGGACGACCCCTAAGGTAATGGTATCCTGATACTGTTTGTCTTGCCCCGAGCAAAATAAACTACGTTATGCTTAGGGCCACTTGCACCATCCCACTAACCGTTTAAACCGTTAACCCAGCGTCAAAGTGTACTGATAACCATGGTAACTCCAGGTTTAACCCATTAACCCCGGGTTAATGGGATGGTGCAAGTGGCTCTTAATAGGCCACCTTACCTTAATGTAAACCAAATGTAAACATATCGTTTTAAAATTAGAGCATAACTCCGGTTGTATGGCGGCGGCTAGGTTCGCGTAGGTTACAGTTACACTTAAGTAATTATATCCGCGTTCATTGTACAAATAAACTACACACCTTTACGGGATTCGAATTATTTAAAGACAATCACTGCCATGTAGGCTAAAGCCGTTAAGGATACCTTGTACGAAAAACAGTCCATAGACAACAGATTGACGATAAATAAAGAATGCGACGGAAAAGGTAGTGGTTATGCTAATGAGGGAGACAGATGTCGTGCTGGCTCTGTAGTCTAGCCTTGTTCGATAGAGCTATAGATACTTCTTTATTATTTTATTTTATTTTATTGGTATTCAGGATAACAACAGCCGTAAATATAACTAGTGGCTCTGTGAGCTGTAGACCTCGCGAGCAGAGTTTAAAACTGAATAAATGTATGGTTCCGTTGTTTTGAAGAATTTAGAGAATCTAATTTGACCATAAAAACTTAACTATCAATTGCTTACAAAATTCGGGAATTGGTTTAGATATGCGACCTGTAGAGTAGAACATATGGACATACGAAACAATTTTTGGCTAACAGGCCAATTCAAACTTACACTGATATCAGAAAGACATCTAACTGATGTCATTTAGTTTATCGTGCATTTCACTCGTTCTTGTCCGTACATGTATTGGCGCAAGCGAGACGCACGATGACTACTAAATAACATGATAAAAATATCATCCCGATGTCAGTGTACGGTCGATGCCCCTTAAGTATACACGTCGCCATACTAATTGTATAGAAAAGTGGATAGAGTTAGACCAAGAAAAGTCTGCAGAGATTTTGACAGCACACGCAGTTCCAATGTTATTTGTGCCAGTGTCAAAGTCTCTGCAGACTTTTCTTGGTCTAACTCTACTTATGTTAGGAAACCAACATTACCTTTGAATTAAGGGGTCATCCATTAATTACGTCACACTAATTTCTAGGTTTTTTTACCCCTCCCTCCCTCCTTGTCACACTTGGTCACATTTGGCAAACCCCTCCCCCCTGGTGTGACGTCACATTTCTTCAACGAAATCGGCAAATATTTATTTAATATTTTATCAAAATATTTTTGACAAAAGAAATATTAGTAATTTTATAACCCAAAACTGAGAAATAAAATTAAACGAATAAAAACGAGTATCGTTTCAAAACCTTGTTATTTAAATGATAATTAGCGTATAAAATAATTTAAATACATTTTCGGTTACTGATGAAGTTAAAGTGACGTCGCAAAGTTTATGACTCCCCCCTCCCCCTTGTCACAACATGTCACATTTTCTTGACCCCCTCCCTCCCCCTAAACGTGTGATGTAATTAATGTATGACCCCTAACCTGTAAACTGCAACTAAGAAGCTTCGTGCGCGAGTGTGGCCCATAATTTCCGAAAATCATTTTTTCTTCGAGGCAATTACTCCGTTCTCATATTTTGCGTTGCCCATAATTTCCCGAAATCATTCATTCTCGGTAGCAATTACTCCGTTCCCATATTTTCCCAATGGTTTTCTTCCGCAATCGCCTATTTTTAATATTTTTAAATTAATATTTTCCTTATAGTTTTCGTTCTTTTAAATATCTAGGATAATATTTTCTTGTTACTGTATGTTAATAGTGTAGTAATTATATTTGTTACTTGTAGGTATTTCACATACAACAAATATCAAAAACACTAAAATTAAAACATAATCTAAAAAACTGCAAGTAAAAAACCAAACGCTGTCAGCCAATAACTCTAACCTACCTATCTCTGGGAGCAGATTCGTTTTTAGGGTCATCAAAAAAAAAATAACCCTAACCTACCTATCTCTGGGAGCAGTTTCGTTTTTAGGGTCATCAAAAAAATAACCCTAACCTACCTATTTGTACTACCTAAAACCTGGTTATATAAACGTAAGTGGAAATTGACTCCTGGAACAGCCATGCCCTTGAACTAAAACCGCTAACAAAATGTTCAAACAAAAACTCAAACGAATACGCTTACCTCGCGCTTCGCGCTCGCTTGATCAATCAGCAATACGATGTTTAAGTGCAAAAAATAAATAAAAAAAATTGCATTTACTGGGGATCGAACCGGGTACCTATCCCATATCCTTGCTTGTAAGCGTCTTTCCAACTGCGCTATGATAGCATTTAGATGAGCTGACGAAATTTGGTTACTTATTCTCGAGTAAGAATTTAAATATCTAATCTAAAGAGAATAAAGTGTATAGGGGACGTGCATGAACTATAGGGGGCAGCACAGGAGCCGTCAGATCTTTGGCGCGAAGCGTAGATGTGTAGTTTATGATTCCGATGTAGCTCACGAGATGGCAGAACCTACTATGCACAAGGAAACGTACTTACGAGAACGGTAGATGGTAGCACTTGCTTTAGCAATGTACATGTGCACATATGTTTCCGATTCAGGCCACAAGATGGCAGGCCCTCCAACGCGCACGGTCCCTATAGTGGGCGTGCGTGAACTATAGGGGGTAGCATAGGAGCCGTCAGATTTTTGGCGTGAGGCGTAAATGTGACGTTTATGCTTCCGATGTAGCCCACAAGATGACAGAACCTACTATGCATAAGGAAACGTACCTACAAGAACGGTAGATGGTAGAACTTGTTTTGGCAATGTACATGTTTCCGATTCAGGCCACAAGATGGCAGACCCTCCAACGTGCACGGTCCCTATATGTAGTAGAGGGTTATTGTCATACTAAATTTTGTAGTCACAGTAAATTTGCTGCCATCTTTCGATACAGGATTAAAATGAAAATGAAAAAAAAAATCAATAAATGTATAAATGATTTTTTTTATTTTTAGAACGCCATATGATTTTGACCCATGTTCTTTTACTGATATGAGTAAAAATTGTTAAATATAAAATGGTGTCGCCATCTAGACGAGCATAGGCCAAAGGTATGGCGCCGTATATTCAAGAATCAAATTTTCTTTAAAGCGCAAAAAGCCATCATCTCTTGCAAAAAATAAACGAATGCGCTTAGCCCGCGCTTGATAAATAAAAAATACGATTTTTTTAATTTTTTCAAAATAAAAAAATAAAATATAAAACAACAATTGATACGAAATTTAAGTATAAAAAAATGCAAAAGGTTATGTAGCAGCATACAATTACTGGGGATGGAACCAGGGACCTCCCTATGCAAACAAAAAAGCGAACGTTTGCAAAATGCGCCATGATAGTTCTTACTAAAGCTGACGAAATTTAGCTACTCATTCTCAAGTAAAAACTAAATATCTAAATACCGCCGAAACCAGCGATACAAATTTTTTGAATTTTTGGACAAATCCTGTGGACGTGACAACTTTTTGCTTTTTTTATTTTATTATTATTAATTTCTTTCACAATGGATTGTATGGCGTGTACGAGACCGATCACGAATAACCTAGAGCTGCTAACATGCGTAGCCTGCAAAGGAAATTACCATTACCAATGCCTAAACATGACTTCGGCGACTTTTAGGGAAAACCAACATGAACTGATTCGGGCGTGGCGTTGTCCTATATGCGTAAATGTCACAACAAGGCGGAAGAATGATTCCACTCCAGTTCGAAAACAGTTTGATACGACCTCATTAGACAACACAACCATGTCAGTTGACGGTGAAGCAGAAATGAGCCTGATAGAACTAGACCTGCATGTTTCAAAACAGCCGAATCATTCGCCCAGTAGCCCAAGCGCAACAATTGAACAAATAAGTGCATTGTTGGATGCCAAATTAAATAGGAACAACATAACTATCTTCGACAACCTGAAGCAATTGATACACGCAGAAATAGGCGCCGCAATAAACAACCTTAAGACGGAATTTTCACAAAAAAACCAACAAATCCTAATAGAACAGCAAGACCTGAAGAATGAACTTTTAAATACAAAGATCAAAATAGAAAAAATGGAAAAGGATCGTATATTATTGCAGGAAGAATTAAAAGAGCTTAAGACTCAATATAAAAACTTGGACAATGCAGAAAAAGATGATACATCGAAAAAATTCGTGTTATACGGCCTTGATGAATACTACCATGAAACGGACCAGGATCTATATGAGCGAATTAGTAACATGTTTGGTGACATTTATAATATAAACATATATGGCTCGATAGAATCAGTTAAGCGGATAGGAAGGAAAGGCAGTCGCCTAAAAAATCATATCCTGCAGAATGCGTATCTATTCAGGAATACCGGTTACGCTATTACAGAAATCCTTGATAGTGAATCGCTGAAAAAGAGAAAACACCTACGACACTGTCTCATCATGGCCCGCCGCAATGGACAACACGCGATATTGCGAAATGACCGCTTATTCATAGATGGAGAAGAGTATATCCCCACCACCCACAAAGAGCAAAGTCTCGATCGAGCTGCAGAATGCGCACCGTCTGCAACAAATATGGAAGTGACAGGCAGCCCCGAGATCGACGATGTGGAGCATGATAAAAACGGCATTCGGCCGTTTTTTCGTGCAGAAACCCCCCAAAAGTCGTAAGATTGATATTTTCTACCAAAACGTTCGAGGGCTTAAAGGTAAATTGGCGACCACCAAGAATCTATTAGCGACATTTGAAAGTGATATAATAGCCTTAACAGAAACAAGGCTAGATAACTCAGTACACGACTCCGAACTGTTCCCCGGCGACTTCAGAGTGGTGCGCGGCGACCGCGCCGGCCGCGGAGGCGGGGGCGTGCTGCTGGCCGCGCGCGCGCCCTACTCGCTGCGCGCACTGGACTGTGGTGCGCACCCGCAGGACGAAATAATTTGCGCATTCGTTACGAAAGGACATTTCCGTTTTATTCTGTGTGTTATATACTTAGCGCCTCGAATACCCGAGAATCGATATTACTCCACTTTCCAATGTATAGAGAGAATCATAAATACTTACTCTTATCCTATCATTATTGTAGGTGACTTTAATATGTACTCGACCACGATAAGTGTACGAAATGCCTTTGATAGTGTCTTGTCTTATTGTAATCTTACACAGCAAAATACTGTATTAAATAGTCTTAATCGAATATTGGACTTAGTCCTGTCAAATGAAATGATTACCGAGTTGACTGTTACTGAGGCTACCGCGGGGCTAGTATCATTTGAAAAACATCATACTCCTATTAACATAGAAATGACCTGTCCTACGATATTTAATAAACGACCTACTCATCAAATCCACAATCGACCTACTAATATCACACCGCGAGAGAGAAATTATCGAAAAGCAAATTTCATTACCCTATATCATATGCTGGCAAATTGTGATTGGTCGGAACTATACGACATAAGTGAAATGAATGATTGCGTCGAGTGTTTCTATTCCATATTGAATGGTATATTGTCCGAATGCGTCCCATTAAAAAGCCCCCAAAAAAATAAAGCTCGTCAAAACTATCCTGAATGGTTTACACCCGATATTATACAGTTAAACAAAGTAAAAAACTCATATCACAGACTATTTAAACAAACGGGACATCAATTATACTACGCTCTATTTACGTACTATCGAAGAATGATAAACGTCCAATCGGAATCTGCTATGCTAGCTTTTATTAACAACTTACAAATTAAAACTTATTTATTTTTATTTATTTTATTTTATTTTATTATTTTAATATTACAACTGACCCATCCTCTTTCTGGGCATATGTTAAAAACCGCCGTGGTTCTAACCAACCTGCTATGTTTGGCGACATGTCTCCACAAGAAGTCGTAGACTCATTTGCCAAATTTTTCAAAAGTGTTTTCCTCCAGAATCCCCCGGCACTGGACGTAACGGCAGCAGCACTTCTGCTACGGCAGAGTCACAAGATACAAATGGTCGGATCGTTAGCATTGACTATATTAGTGATGCGGATATCCGCACAGCTATAAATCGTCTGCGACCCAAGTCTACTCAGGGCCCCGATGGTATTCCTCAATTCGTAGTGAAGGACTGCCGTGAAGCATTTGTCGAGCCACTCAAGTATTTGTTTAATCTGGCATTAAAAAATAAAGCATACCCGTCGGTTTGGAAAACATCAAAAGTCCTACCAATACACAAATCCGGATCCAAATCTGTTATACATAATTACAGACCGATTGCAATATTATCGATATTCGGAAAAGTATTTGAGTCCATTATATATGCTCAAACGAGAAAGCAGCTGAATGGTTGGTTTTGTGACGAACAACACGGTTTTTTGCAAAAGCGATCTACTACGTCAAACCTGATTAATACTGTCACGTTAATAGCCAATAACTTGGATCAAAGAAGGCAAGTAGATGTTGCCTACTTTGACTTTCAAAAAGCATTCGACAGAGTAGATTGCGATATCTTACTGAAAAAACTGTCTATGGCCGGATTTACTACACATCTACTTCAGTTTTTAGCCAGTTACCTCTCAGATAGGCACCAGTACGTTCAGTTTAATGGATGTAGATCTACCCCATTCTTGGTCACTTCTGGTATTGGGCAGGGAAGTAATCTGGGACCCTTAATGTTCCTAATTCTTATAAACGACTTACCAACAAAAATTAAGTTCTCGACCTGTCTGTTATTTGCTGATGATTTGAAATTAGTTCTCCCGATTAACGATCCCAATGATCCCACGTTACTTCAGCTTGATATAGAAGCAACCTGTAGCTGGGCATCAAAAAATAGCATTACCCTAAACAAAGACAAATGCTCGGTAATGACATATGCCAGAGTTCGCCAGCCCATAACCTACCAATATACTCTTCAGAGCAAACCTATGAAGCGAACCAATGAAATTAAAGACCTGGGTGTCTCGTTTGATTCCCAACTAACATTTAATCCCCACATAGTCAACGTTAGTAACGAGGCTAGAAGATGTCTGGGATTCATCATACGGCAAGCTAAACCATTTACCAATCAGCACGCCATTACCATCTTATATAACGCTTACGTGCGTAGCAAGCTGGAGACGAATGCCATCATCTGGAGCCCCCATGAGCAACAATACGTGCTGCTATTGGAAAAAGTGCAAAAATCGTTTGTGCGATTTCTATATAAGAAAATATACGGCGCATACCCTTTCCTGTATCCGACGCTCTTTATATATGGTATGGTAAACTATACATCCCTTGAAGCCCGAAGAAACATATACTTAATTAAATATTTTTTCCATATAATACGCGGTAAATTAACAAATTCCCAGCTGTTAGCACAAATACCGTTGCGCGTTCCCCGATTATCAACGAAGCAACTCCGTACTCGCCGCCGCGATCTGTTCGGCATCCCCCCGGCGGGCGCGCGCGCGCTAGCCTCCTCTCCACTGCACCACGCGTTGAAATTGATAAATGACATACTAGACAGCGACAAGCAGCTAGACATTTTCTTTTCCTCAGAGACTAAATTTTTAAGTGCATCATCTCGTTATTTGGAAAATATTGTAACCCCAAGCTCTATTGTAGAAACTGACAATTTAGTATAATTTTATTTCTTAATGTGAATTTAATTTATAATATGAAATAATGATAATTTATTGAAATTTCGTTTGGATTATATAGTACTGTAATATTTGTTAATATAAAAATTAGTTCGTAATGTGACATACATACATAATTAGGATAAGTTAGTGTATTTTCATAATGACATAATTAATATAAAATGAGTATGTACCTATTTAATGACATAATTCGTAATGACTAATGAAACAGTGGATAGAATTGTATAAAATACTTATTAAAATGTATATTCACAACACTATTAGCACGTAAGGTTTATCTGTAAGTGCTAATATGTATAAAAATAAACAAATAATTTTTTTCTGCATTTTTTGCTATTAACTCTGTAAACATGTCTCAAAAAGAAAAAACTCTTATGATATCGATACGACTATTTGTTTAGGCGCCAGGTATCACGACTCCGCCATTTTTAAAAATATCCAAAAACCGGATTGACAAAAAAAAATTATTTAGTCATAAAATTCGGTCACAAAATTTCACGAGAATCGGTTAAGAATTGCGACATACGAAAGCAAAATGCCCGAGTCAAAACGTAGACCTTCGCTTCGCTTCGGTCAACTAAGACATATTAATGCTTACATAAAAATAAGGTCAATAACAGTCATCCATTGAGTTACATTATATAACGATTAATAACAAAGATAAGAAAACAATGAGAATGTAAAATACACACAAATGCTCGATACGCTAGAACTACTATAAACCGGTTGTAAGATGTATAAGTAATCTAGTTAAAAATACCCAATTCTGATACAAAACAAAACCATGACATTGCATTCGTTGTAAATCAGACACCAGCAGATATTCACAAAAAATATCAAGATAAACACCATAATGAGTATTCAAACTGAAAGTTTATTGTTAGTAGAATTATTAGGAGTTGGAATTTAAGAAGGTACAACTAACTGCATTTCCCTCTGGCAAACCCACTTTGTTTAGTAGAAAAACCGGACAAGTGCGAGTCGGACTCGCCCACCGAGGGTTCCGTACTTTTTAGTATTTGTTGTTATAGCGGCAATAGAAATACATCATCTGTGAAAATTTCAACTGCCTAGCTATCACGGTTCATGAGATACAGCCTGGTGACAGACAGACAGACGGACGGACGGACAGCGGAGTCTTAGTAATAGGGTCCCGTTTTTACCCTTTGGGTACGGAACCCTAAAAATGCGCTAAATTCAAATTTTCTATGAGAGCTCAACCCTAGCCTACATGATTTGAATTTGCTGACTATACTTACATTATTTACCGACGAAAAAATTTTTCTTCTACAATTTCCTAATCAAAACACGATACCAAATATGCCCTTATACGGATTCCTAATATTTTTTTTACACCTGTATAAAAATGTAATCTCATAGGCATAGGGCATGCAGTACCGGTCCCGGTACCAAGAATTTCATTTCCCGGTTCTGGGCATGGCCGGAACCGGGATTCCCGGTTTTTCCCGGTTCTCAAGGCATCTTATGATAATTTGTAAGAAATTGTTTGTCTTAGCATACAATCTTTATAAATGACTTATCTTCATATAAATAATTGCATAAGTATTAATAAATAACTTATTTTGTCTAATGTATGATACATAGTCACGGTATCGTCTTGGGTCGTCCCATTCGTTTTTCGTGAAGTTCTTAAATTAGTCCTATTCTGCTTTCGTCACTCATTCTACATTGATAGCCACCGACGATTGTGACGAATGTAGAATGAGTGACGAAAGCAGAATAAGGACTAATTTAAGAACTTGACGAAAAACGAATGGGACGACCCAAGACGATACCATAGGCACCATCATTCGACGCGAGAGGTAGGTATGAAAACATTGGTAATGGAATATAAAATGGGTTTGATTAAACCCATTTCGTGGTAATCATTTTCATGGTCTAGATGTTCCCTAGTATTCGGGTTGGATTCTGAGCATTGTTCGAGCGCTCTAATTATTCTTGTAGTTACACAGTTATAGTACATTATTACAGAGGCCGGGACGAAAGGGGTTGCCGGCCGAAGACGTATAGACGGCCGAGCGAAGCGAGGCCGGAAAGGTCTGAGCGCGGGCAACCCCATTTCCCGCCGAGGTATGTATAGTGCTTTTCTCAAACATGCAATGAAATAAATAAAATAAAAAAATCCACGAAACCCAAGTTTTATTTACAGAAAAAACTAAAAGTAAAGTATACCCAAAATATAACCAACACGTACCTATATCATTATCACGCGTATGTTTTACACGAGTCGTGTATTTTTACTACCCGTATATTTTCATGTATCTTTGATTTTTTCGCCTTGTATCCGTCTGACTGTCGTTTTCGTCACATAAGTTTACATAGTCTTTCATGTTGATATAATGTTTCACATACATCGTTGCTTTATGCACGGAGTAAATAAGTATAATTTCCACAGTGTTGACGAATTTGTAGTTACATCCATTTAAAATATGCCACAAAACTGTTTCTAATAAACTGTAAGCCATTTTTCTTAGTTTCTCAAATAATAAAATTGCCATAAGCAACCATATACATACTTCGTCTTTGACTTGGCGGCAGAGGCAGCAAGATATTAAAATCAATTCTGCTTAATACGCTGCCAATTCCAACGCCTACGATTACAATTAATATTAATTTCATTATTTTGTCGGAACTCATATTAAAGTCAAAAAATCAACAACGCACCATAAATCCAATAAAACAGAATGAATATTTTTCAACTTTACCTCCATAACAATTTAAAAAAGCTTCAGTAGGCAATTTTTTATACTTATTTAGTTCATATTTATATTTAAGTTTAGTTTTTAATTCGTTTTATGTTTAGTTTAATTATGAAATAAATTTATTACCTATTTAAAAAATATAACTACGCGTGTTTGAGTAGACCTTTTTACCGCTAACGTTTAGATGAAATATTTTAAATGTTTTTATTTGTGTAGTTAAATTTATAATTTAAAATTATAAAATTATAGAATGTATTATTTATTAAGTTCATGTTGATTTTATACAAATAAAACTGCAAATTATAGCAAACATTGTTTTTTGTTTTTTTTTTTTATAGGCGTAGTGGCAGACTGTGATTACGAACCATAAAGCAAATACTGCCTCTAATTTTTTTTAATGGATGAATGCCACGATGCTGTGTCATCTGTGTGTGTGATCTGTGAAATGAAAATTAAAAAAGAGGACTTTGCCGGCCTAGGCCTGTAAGATGTGTATGAAATTCCATTAACGACCTTTTGTCCTAGCCGCACCTGAAACGTCATACTTCGCAGCCTATTATAAGGAACATAACATCAATATTTCATTGCATGTTTGAGAAAAATACATTAATTGTGGTTTAACACTGCACTACATAATACACTAGCTTTTGCACGGGAATGATTATTATTGACAAAAACTATGTCCTTCCCCGGGCCTCAAACTACATTCATACCAAATTTCATTTAAATCGGTTCAGTATCTAGTTTAGGCGTGAATAGGTAACAGACAGACAAGAGTCGTAATATTTAAGTCATATTCTTTGAAATAGTTCCGGACCCCGGTTCAAATGGATTATTCCCATTAATTACCTACTACCAAGTTATTAAGGGCCACCCCACATCTAGCGTCTTTCGAGCGTCGGCGTCTCGTCGGCGTCTACAACTCTATGGCCCTGCTCGACGCAACGTCGACGCAACTGCGCATCGACGTCATTTTCCATAGCGCTGACCGACGCCGACGCCCGAAAGACGCCAGATGTGGGGTGGCCCTTACCACTACCACTGTGGGGACAACTGTGATCTAGACACGCGGTAGCGTGTCCAGACAAGTTCAAAGAAAAAGGAACTGGCGACGCAGCAACCTTGTGTTATATTACACGAACCATTTCGAGCTACTTTTGACCCCTTCACAGCTTGAAACCTACTTAACCTACACACATGAAATTTGGCACATTTTATTCTCTCAGTAAGTCTAAGTTATTACCACCTAGGTACTTCTTAATGGGGTTGGCTGGTGGAAGTTTTTAGCAGATGGCGCCATCATAGCTTGCCCCGTCAATCCCTAGAATTGTGTCAAATTTTTGTTTTTTTTAATACCCTGGATGCCAGCTCTTTAAGCCAAATCTCATAGAAAAAGGGGCAAGCTATGATGGCGCCATCTAGGCAAACCTTTGACAGTTGCCAACCCCATTGGCTATTTCAAAGGTTACATGTATCGTCTGTATAAAATAGTACTACCTATGTTTTATATAAAAGAATACTTTTTTATTGAGGAGCGAATATCTCAGAGTATTTTTTGTAATGTTTGAATTAATTGTTTATAATCAAAACATGTTAAATGGAAAAATAATAAGTAACATATAATTTTTAAAATACAGTGAAAATTTAATGAAATCAATTAGAAAATGTATACTTCCTGGTAAAGAGATTTTTGCATGCAAATGATATTTAATCTGTTAAACCAAATTATGGTAGATTAAAAGGCTTTTTAATTTATTTTTAGGGTTCCGTACCCAAAGGGTAAAAACGGGACCCTATTACTAAGACTCCGCTGTCCGTCTGTCCGTTCGTCCGTTTATCTGTCACCGGGCTGTATCTCATGAACCGTGATAGCTAGGCAGTTGAAATTTTCACAGATGATGTATTTCTGTTGCCGCTATATCAACAAATACTAAAAACAGAATAAAATAAAGATTTAAGTGGGGCTCCCATACAGCAAACGTGATTTTTGACCAAAGTTAAGCAACGTCGGGCGTGGTCAGTACTTGGATGGGTGACCGTTTTCTTTTTGCATTTTTCCGTTTTTTTTTGCATTATGGTACGGAACCCTTCGTGCGCGAGTCCGACTCGCACTTGCCCGTCGCACTTGGTCGGTTTTTTATTTATATCTGATTTTTTTTTAAATATGGGAACGCGGTGTATAGTTGCTAAGTATCGTCCACCATTAGTCTCTCATAGCCGGTTGCACGTTGTTTACAACTTTCATTCTAGTTTCTTTCTAGTAGATAAGTAGGTAGTAGGTATAGTTCGCCATCAGTGGGCCTACCGCGAACCACGTTCGACGTGTTGCTTCCCTGTCAAACTTACGTACGAATTTACAAGTACAACAAAGAGGCAACACGTCGAACGTGGTTCGCGGTAGGCCCTCTGATCATAACACAAAAAAAAAGAAAAAAGGCCCTCTGATCAGGCCGCGTAGCCAACATGCCAATCGTTTACGCTTCGTAGCGATCGAAACGCAACTGTCACTGTCGCACTAATATGAAAGAGTGATAGAGAGACAAAGCGTTTCGTTGTCGAAGCGATAGCGATTGTCACCTTGGCTAGGCCGGCTGAACACACCTGGCGGCCTAGCCAAGGTGACAATCGCTATCGCTTCGCCATCGAATCGCTTTGTGTCTCTCTATCACTCTTCCATATTAGTGCGACAGTGACAGTTGCGTTTCGATCGCTACGGAGCGTAAGCGATTGGTATCTTGGCTACGCGGCCAGTATTGTCAATGCGTTAGTAGGCGTTAGTGCTAGTTCAGATATTTTTATCACCTTGGCCGCTCTAATATATCTAATAGCGACTGTATGTACATAGAAGACATGAATTAAACTAGTCTTACTAACGGATTGTAGGTTACAAAATTGATGGAACATTGCACCAAGAGCCACATAGGGCAAAAATAGGCTAGATATGGCAAGTTTGTACTTATTGTATCAGTCAAGTGTGTTTTGAGGATCATATGTGTATATGTGAGCCATTATTTTTTTACAAAAGCCAAAAATGATAGTCAAAGAATGACAACGTACACTACGCGAGAAACGGTACCTACGTGATCGTGACGTCACGGTCATTTGATGAAGCCGTCTTGAAAAACCGGGCAAGTGCGAGTCGGACTCGCGCACGAAGGGTTCCGTACCATAATGCAAAAAAAAGAAGAAAAAAGCAAAAAAAAAAAAAACGGTCCCCCATCCAAGTACTAACCACTCCCGACGTTGCTTAACTTTGGTCAAAAATCACGTTTGTTGTATGGGAGCCCCATTTAAATCTTTATTTTATTCTGTTTTTAGTATTTGTTGTTATAGCGGCAACAGAAATACATCATCTGTGAAAATTTCAACTGTCTAGCTATCACGGTTCGTGAGATACAGCCTGGTGACAGACAGACGGACGGACGGACGGACAGCGAAGTCTTAGTAATAGGGTCCCGTTTTACCCTTTGGGTACGGAACCCTAAAAATGGATAATAATAAAATTACTATTTTGACAGTGTGCCTTCATAGCTGTTATATGTACTTACAATCTATTTCACAATAAACATAATCAATTTTGTTTATAATTTTGGAAGTTAAAATAAAAGAAATAAAACTATTGAAACGGATTATATCGCGGTATATTGAATTCATACTACATCCCGACATTCCCGACGTTTCGAACCCTTTACAGCGTTCCTGGTCAACGGGTGACTGAACTGACTGAGGGACGAACCACGGACGCTGTAAAGGGTTCGAAACGTCGGGATGTAGAGTCAGACCAAGTAAAGTCTGCAGCGGATTTGACAGCCCACGCAGTTCAAGTGTTGTTTTGAAAGTCTAACTTCTGGTGGTCAAAATGTCCATAGGTGGCAAAACAGTGTCTTCAGTCACTGGTTTTGTCAATTTGGGCATCCCTCAAGGGTCGGCAACTGGCAACACATTATTTTTATTATTTATTAATGACCTCCCGTCGGCAATTACGAGTGGCAATTCTATTCTATTTGCGGATGATACAACAGTCATCGTCAACGCAAAAACGCACACGCAGCTTGCTGAACAAATTCACGAAGCAAGTGACCAACTGCAAACGTGGTTTTCCTCTAACGGCCTGCTCTTAAATATGGCCAAATCACATGTTATGATTTTTTCAGGACGTAACGCTGAAGTACCACCGTGTATTGCTGACGGGCCTATGCCTATATGTAATGAGACCAAATTTCTAGGTTTTACACTTGACTCAAATCTGCATTGGAAGTGCCATGTTGACGGGCTATTAGCAGGGGATCTAAGGTCCCGTTTTCTAAGGGGACCTTGCATTTTGGAGACAAAGCAAACCGCTTGGAACAGGTGTTCCTGGGGGTGACCTGAGCTGATTAAGCCCGGTTGCCAAGAGGTTCTCCCCAGTAGGTGGGCAGGGGAGGGGGGGTAAAAGCGCCTCCGGCGCGCCTCACTCTAAGCTTTATATCTGCATACATCTCGCAACTATATCAAGTTTGGTGTCATTTTCGTATAATTCGAGGATGAAGAATTCATTTCTGTGACTAAATTTTCACTCACCCATACAAAAAATTCGAAAAATTCAAAATTAAAAAAAAAATCTTTTGATTTTTTTTTCGAAAATCCTCAACAAAATGTATACTATGAGGATTTGCTCTAGAAAAAAATACATGTGAATAGCCCAGTTCTCCCACTATACAGAATAATAAACTTGTCAAACATTTTTTTTCATAACTCTGTTAAAAAAAATGTTTTGTGTCGCGCGGCGTACCTGCATTGTAAGAGTGGTATGCAACGTTTAGGATTTTTAAGTATGTTTAGATGATTTCTGATAAGTTGTTATTCTTCTGGTGGTAGATTACATTAATAAATTACTTCTGGACGTGATATATATACATATATAAATAAAGATGTTGGGAAAACTTTCGCTAATAGAGTTAAGTATTATAAATGTGATAAAATTAACATAGGAGATGTTTGACAAAAAATGCGGGTTAAAATAAGATATATATTGTTCGTAATTGCCATTACATGCCCATGAGACTGTGCATTTTAGGTTTTTTTTAATGCAGTTGCACCTCCCTGCGCATTTTGTTTTGCAGCGGCAACGAATAAGCTCTAAACAAGCAGCAGCCGCCGCAGGTAGGCTTGTCCATATGGGCTCCATGTTGTTTGGACCAGCCCCAGTCAGCAGGGCATGGTGGCTGTTGCTGAGGGGCTATAATCTGTCCCCAAACATAGACCAAATCCTACACCGGAACATGCGACACAACTGAAAACCGCCGTGTCGCCGAAATAATTTTCAACCAGGTTGACAAGGTGCAGAAAACCCTAGAGGAAAAGCAAACCGCTCTATGTGCGTTCCTTGATGTTGAAGGTGCTTTCGACAATACGCCCGCAGAGACCATACTCAATGGTATGAAATCAAAGGGAGTAGACGAAACCACCAGATGGGTACATAGCATGCTCTCGAACAGAGTAGCTACTCTGACCTTCAATACTATATATAGAGCATGAATTTTATACCACTAAAGGGTGCCTACAAGGAGGCGTTTTATCCCCACTATTATGGACCCTAGCAGTGGACCAACTTCTTGCAATCATGTCAGGCCAAGACTTTGATACACAAGGATATGCCGACGACCTTGTAGTCATCGTCAAAGGCCCTTGCCTCAACACAATATCCAACCTAATGCATGGAGCTCTAAACACAATATTCAAATGGAGTAGAGAAAATGACTTGTCCATTAATCCGAGCAAGACTGTAATAGTCATTTAACCATTCACGAGGAAACGGAAGCTCGATAAACTCACAAAACCAAGACTTAATGGACAAATAATACCGTTCTCGGCAGAGGTCAAGTATCTAGGGGTCACCTTCGACCAAAAGTTAACTCGGAACCCTCACCTGAGAAACATTATACAAAAAGCGAAAATGGCCATGTGGTCACGCTGTCGAATGGCAGGAGCAAGATAGGGCTTAAGACCCAAATTGCTATGTGGTAAACACAGCGGTAGTGGCCTCACCTTGTCACCTACGCCTCCGCAGTCTGGTGTAACAAAACCAGCCAAAAGACAGCAATAGACACTCTAAACAGCCTGCAACGCACGGCTTGTTTAACAGTAACAGGCGCCTACTCCTCTACACCGGGAGCGGCCCTAGATGCACTGCTGGACATCATACCACTCCACTTGCAGGTGCAAAAGGAGGCCAAGCAGTGCGTCTACAGAATATGCACACTAAACAGGCCAAAATGGCGCTCTCAGGCATTAACCAATCTAAAGGCCTGGGTTTTTGCGAATAGAACCCTTAGCATGCCCACTGATGACACGCACACCGAATGTCATCTCACCAAACTGTAAACAGTAGAAATACCTCCTAGAGACAAATGGATCAACAACCAAATGTACGTCGAAGAGGGAAGCCACATCTGGTATACAGATGGTTCCAAGAAAGGCAATGATGTATGATGTGGGATCTATGGTGAGAGATCTAAGCTCAGAGCTAGCGTCAGCATGGGCACACTGGCCTCAATCTTCCAGGCAGAAGTCTTCGCCATCAACAAATGTGCGGAGATCAACCTGGATAGAAACCTAAGACACCAAGCTTATCTACATCAACTCAGACAGCCAGGCTGCTCCGCTGGCACTAGAATCCCTTGAGTCAAACTCAAAACTAGTCCAGAACTGTAAAACAAATCTAAATGCACTGGCTTACTCCAACAAAGTTACACTTAGATGGGTACCAGGGCACTCCGATATTAACGGAAACGAAGAAGCGGACGAACTTGCTAGAAAGGGCGCAGACACACCCCTGGTCGGCCCAGAACCCTTCTGTGGAAGCACAAAACGAGATGCATATTCTCTGCTCAGCAACTTAGAAAAAACGAGAGCAATCGATTGGTGGAAGTTCGTTAAAGGACAAGAACACTCGAAAGCTCTGATCAAAGGGTTCAACAGCAAAACTGCTAAGGAGCTTTTAAGACTCAAAAGGCACAAAACCTGCGCGGTGACCAGAATACTGACTGGACACTGCAAGTTGAACAAACATATGTTTCAAATTGGCAAGAAACAAGATGCGACATGCAGGTTCTGTCAGGAGTCAGAGGAGACTGCAATGCACATTCTCTGTTCTTGTGGACTACTAATGTCAAAAAGAAGTACCTACCTAGGGCGACACGTAGTGCAACCCTATGAGGTTACGGTAAAACATTACGGCCCAAAGAATCTGGAACTTTCTGGATGCAACGGGCATTAGTAATGAACTTAAAGGGCCGTCACAATAGATCAATGCTGGTCAATGCGACACTCAAAGGCCCACAACACCACAATAATAATAATAATGTCCCGCGGGGGCAGCTTGTGGCGAGCTGACGGTGAGTGACGACACCGCGGACCCCTATTCCAGAGGGCCCTGTCATCTGGCCCTGGCCTCTGTGCTTGCCTTGATTGGCCGGCCAGAATGGAGTCGCAAGAGCGGGACCTATGCTCCAGGTTCGAAGTGTAAAATGTCATAACGCCAGCGGCCTGCTGAACGGATTACCGGGATCTGGCTACCGCAGACTCACCTCTCGACAACCTCACAGCCACTCCAAAGTGTTGGCCTGTTGTCGCACTGTGGCGTTGGCGAGTCACCACCTGTCATTTACAATTTTGAGACTGATTGTCACGGCAGGTGTCCGCTAGTCTCTCCCATAGCCCATTATCCAGTCCATCCAACTGTCAAATCTAATGCCCATGACCATAGTTCCCATCGCAGCACAAAAGTGCTGCACTGCAATAGTCTTTGCACCTGGCGGGGACCATCTCCGGATGTATCACATTGTGCGTTCGGGGATAGTATCCACCACATGTATCCCTTGCTTTTAGATTAACGTGCCTTAAAGGGCCTCTGCGCTGTTGGCTTCGTCCCCACGTACGCCTCCCAAAGGTCCGGGACCCCATGGTCCCGAGATATGGAAAATACATACAAATAATAATGTTAATTTTATCACATTTATAATACTTAACTCTGTTGGCGAAAGTTTTCCCAACATCTTTATTTTTTTTTATTTTTTTTATAGCCTATAGGAGTGTCCCACTGCTGGGCAAAGGCCTCCCCTCTTTCCCGCCATTTGGTATTTATATATTTAATTTATATTTGTATATATATCACGTCCAGAAGTAATTTATTAATGTAATCTACAACCAGAAGAATAACAACTTATCAGAAATCATCTAAACATACTTAAAAATCCTAAATGCTGCATACCGCTCTTACAATGCAGGTACGCCGCGCGACACAAAACATTTTTTTTAACAGAGTTATGAAAAAAATGTTTGACAAGTTTACTATTCTGTATATTAGGAGAACTGGGCTATTCACAGGTATTTTTTTTCTAGAGCAAATCCTCATAGTATACATTTTGTTGAGGATTTTCGAGAAAAAAAAACCAATAGATTTTTTTTTCAATTTGAATTTCTCGAATTTTTTGTATGGGTGAGTGAAAATTTAGTCACAGAAATGAATTCTTCATCCTCGAATTACACGAAAAAGACACCAAACTTGATATAGTTGCGAGATGTATGCAGATATAAAGCTTAGAGTGAGGCGCGCCGGAGGCACTTTACCCCCCCGCCCCTGCCCACCTGCTGGGGGGAACCTCTTGGCAACCGGGCTTAATCAGCTCAGATCACCCCCAGGAACACCTGTTCCAAGCGGTTTACTTTGTCTCCAAAATGCAAGGTGGTGGACCTTAGATCTCCTGCTAAGTCATCCTTTAAGTACGATGTAGGTACTTGAAAAAAAAAAATAGACATGTTTCGTGTTTTTTCTTCTATGGAGCCAACTTCGACATTGTAAGGTTTTGGCTGAAGTCTGTCCTTGCAAATTAATATTAATCTAGTTTTACGTATTACAATTTTGCGTAGTATAGTATCTCAAAGCAAAGAAAAGTTGTTTTCTACAATATTGCCACCTCTACAACTATCTCCATTCCAGAATCGGAACATCATGACGTCTACTTTAATATTTGTCTGTGGGTTTATTAGAGTGACATGGATCCAGCCAGCATTCCTAAGAACCTCGGCAATTAGAATAAAAACAAAAATGACATGAAATGACATTAAGGCACATAAGGCGTCAACGTTTCAAGAGCGAGCGAAATTTTGGGGGTTTTAAATACGTGCTAAAACCATGTGCTTGGGCGTTGGTATAACTGAAAAGTTTACTTCATTAATCTGAACAAGTTGACTTTACATGTTCTTTTTATTAACTACTCAGACACGCTAGTGCCTGAAAAGCATTCCGTTATTTTTGTCGCTCGTACTTAAGGAATTAGCATTTCGCTGTTTTCCGCCGATTTTCGAGTGACGAAATCGAGCGATCGAAATTCAAAAATCCCCGTGGTCGGTATTAAGGCTTGTAAATGACGCTTCTGGTGTAGATAGAGCCAGGCTGAACGCGGCTTCGGTAACGGAATCTGGAGCTTGGTTGCACGCCCTCCCCTCTCCGAACTTAGGCACCCTGCTCGACAATGAGGGCCACCCCACACTAGCGTCTCCCGAGCGTCGGCGTCTAGTCAACTCTATGGTCGCTGCTCGACGCAACGTTGGCGCAACTGTGCAGCGACGACATTTTCCATAGCGCTGACTAGACGCCGACGCCCAAAAGACCCTAGTGTGAGGTGGCCCTGACTCGTTGCGGGTGGCCATTGTTCTTGGCTGCGATGTTTGTCAACCACGTCTATGCATCTGCGGGTCCATGGTGGAGAGCACGGGCACCATGCTTTGAGCGGTTGCCGGTGCGATGGCCTATGACATCACGCGTTGAAGTGCACTAGTGTCAGCCAATGTCCCATGTGTGATGTGTGCTGAAACCGCCGTGCTTTAAATAGTCGGTCAGATGGGAAATAAACATTGCCTCGCTTGTTGTTTTACCTTTACATAATTACTTAACATAATTGTGACTTAGCAACGGCGCTGGTGGCCTAGCGGTAAGAGCGTGCGACTTTCAATCCAGAGGTCGCGGGTTCAAACCCCGGCTTGTATCAATGAGTTTTTCGGAACTTATGTACCTACGATATATCATTTGATATTTATGAGTTGCTTTTCGGTGAAGAAAAATATCGTGAGGAAACCGGACTAATCCCAATAAGGCCTAGTTTCGCCTCTGGGTTAGAAGGTCAGATGGCAGTCGCTTTCGCAATACTAGTGCCTACGTCAAATCATGGGGTTAGTTTTCAAGCGGACCCCAGTGTGGTGGCGGAGCCAGGCAGTGCAGGCTCCCATGAGCCGTGGCAAAATGCCGGGATAACGCAAGGAAGAAGAAGAAGATTTAAGAATTGTGACTTGTACTGTTTTTCCCTATACCTATATACATACATATATACTTAAACCGACTTAAATTCAGGATAGCGCTTATTCTCGCTTAGTATATATAGCAGGAGATCTAAGGTCCCGTTTTCTAAGGGGACCTTGCATTTTGGAGACAAAGCAAACCGCTTGGAACAGGTGTTCCTGGGGGTGATCTGAGCTGATTAAGCCCGGTTGCCAAGAGGTTCCCCCCAGTAGGTGGGCAGGGGAGGGGGGGTAAAAGTGCCTCCGGCGCGCCTCACTCTAAGCTTTATATCTGCATACATCTCGCAACTATATCAAGTTTGGTGTCATTTTCGTATAATTCGAGGATGAAGAATTCATTTCTGTGACTAAATTTTCACTCACCCATACAAAAAATTCGAAAAATTCAAAATTAAAAAAAATCTTTAGTTTTTTTTTTCGAAAATCCTCTACAAAATATATACTATGAGGATTTGCTCTAGAAAAAAAATACCTGTGAATAGCCCAGTTCTCCTACTATACAGAATAGTAAACTTGTCAAACATTTTTTTTCATAACTCTGTTAAAAAAAATGTTTTGTGTCGCGCGGCGTACTTGCATTGTAAGAGTGGTATGCAACGTTTAGGATTTTTAAGTATGTTTAGATGATTTCTGATATGTTGTTATTCTTCTGGTGGTAGATTACATTAATAAATTACTTCTGGACGTGATATATATACAAATATAAATTAAATATATAAATAAAGATGTTGGGAAAACTTTCGCTAATAGAGTTAAGTATTATAAATGTGATAAAATTAACATAGGAGATGTTTGACAAAAAATGCGGGTTAAAATAAGATATTATATTGTTCGTAATTACCATTACATGCCCATGGGGCTGTGCATTTTAGGTTTTTTTTAACGCAGTTGCACCTCCCTGCGCATTTTGTTTTGCAGCGGCAACGAATAAGCTCTAAACAAGCAGCAGCCGCCGCAGGTAGGCTTGTCCATATGGGCTCCCAATAACCTTGTTGTTTGGACCAGCCCCAGTCAGCAGGGCATGGTGGCTGTTGCTGAGGGGCTATAATCTGTCCCCAAACATAGACCAAATCGCGCCGTGCGCCAAAAACCGCCGTGTCGCCGAAATAATTTTCAACCAGGTTGACAAGGTGCAGAAAACCCTAGAGGAAAAGCAAACCGCTCTATGTGCGTTCCTTGATGTTGAAGGTGCTTTCGACAATACGCCCACAGAGACCATACTCAATGGTATGAAATCAAAGGGAGTAGACGAAACCACCAGATGGGTACATAGCATGCTCTCAAACAGAGTAGCCACTCTGACCATCAATACTATATATAGAGCATGAATTTTATACCACTAAAGGGTGCCTACAAGGAGACGTTTTATCCCCACTATTATGGACCCTAGCAGTGGACCAACTTCTTGCAATCATGTCAGGCCAAGACTTTGATACACAAGGATATGCCGACGACCTTGTAGTCATCGTCAAAGGCCCTTGCCTCAACACAATATCCAACCTAATGCAAGGAGCTCTAAACACAATATTCAAATGGTGTAGAGAAAATGACTTGTCCATTAATCCGAGCAAGACTGTAATATAGCCATTTAACCATTCACAAGGAAACGGAAGCTCGATAAACTCACAAAACCAAGACTTAATGGACAAATAATACCGTTCTCGGCAGAGGTCAAGTATCTAGGGGTCACCTTTGACCAAAAGTTAACTTGGAACCCTCACCTGAGAAACATTATACAAAAAGTGAAAATGGCCATATGGTCATGCTGTCGAATGGCAGGAGCAAGATGGGGCTTAAGATCCAAATTGCTATGTGGTTATACACAGCGGTAGTGAGGCCAATTGTCACCTAAGCCTCCGCAGTCTGGTGTAACAAAACCAGCCAAAAGACAGCAATAGACACTCTAAACAGACTGCAACGCACGGCTAGTTTAACAGTAACAGGCGCCTATTCCTCGACACCGGGAGCGGCCCTGGATGCACTGCTGGACATCATACCACTCCACTTGCAGGTGCAAAATGAGGCCAAGCAGTGCGTCTACAGAATATGCACGCTAAACAGGCCAAAATGGCGCTCTCAGGCACCCAATCTAAAGGCCTGGGTTTTTGCGAATAGAGCCCTTATAGTCCGGTGGCCGGCTGCATGAAACAAACCTCATCAAAAAATAGAATATACCTACCCTGTAGAGGTACCTGACATTTAGAAGCTTCCAACGCACTTGGTCGGCCTAGGATTAACCTGGCAGATTTTGTACAAATGGCAAAAACGTTGGACAAAAATTCATCAAAAAAAACCTCATCGAAAAATAGAATGAAACTTGTATGGTAGTATACCTGACCTTGAGGACAGTAAAAAAAAAGTGGTCGGCCTCACCTTAGCCTGGCAGTTTTTGCAGTCCGACCAGATTTATTGGGTCACGTGAGAGCTACAATTTACCTCATCGAAAAATAGAATGAAACAAACGGATTATAATAGCTAAAATAAGCCTGTTGACGTATGTCTTGGTCGGCCTCACCTTAACCTGGCAGTTTTTGCAGTCCGACCAAATTTATAAACAAATCATCAAAAATTTTTTATCGAAAAATCGTATGAAACTGGTATGGTACGATGGCTGCCTTTGAGGACAGTAAAAAAAAAAGTGGTCGGCCAAATCCTGTGTTGGCAGGTTCCTGTGTCCGACCAATTTTGTGGTACCACGTGAGAGCTACAATTTTACCTCATCGAAAAATAGAATGAAACAAACGGATTACAATAGCTAAAATAAGCCTGTTGACGTATGTCTTGGTCGGCCTCACCTTAACCTGGCAGTTTTTGCAGTCCGACCAAATTTATAAAAAAAACATCAAACATTTTTTATCGAAAAATCGTATGAAACTTGTATGGTACGATAGCTGCCTTTGAGGACAGTAAAAAAAAAGTGGTTGGCCAAATCCTGTGTTGGCAGGTTTCTGTGTATGACCAATTTTGTGGTACCACGTGAGAGCTACAATTTACCTCATCGAAAAATAGAATGAAACAAACGGATTATAATAGCTAAAATAAGCTTGTTGACGTATGTCTTGGTCGGCCTCACCTTAACCTGGCAGTTTTTGCAGTCCGACCAAATTTATAAAAAAATCATCAAAAAATTTTTTATCGAAAAATCGTATGAAACTTGTATGGTACGATAGCTGCCTTCGAGGACAGTAAAAAAAAAGTGGTCGGCCAAATCCTGTGTTGGCAGGTTCCTGTGTCCGACCAATTTTGTGGTACCACGTGAGAGCTACAATTTACCTCATCGAAAAATAGAATGTAACAAACGGATTATAATACCTAAAATAAACCTGTTGACGTATGGCTTGGTCGGCCTCACCGTAGCCTGGCAGTTTTTGCAGTCCGACCAAATTTGTGGTACCACGTGACAGCTACAATTTACCTCATCGAAAATAGGATGAAAAAAAAACGGATTATAATAGCTAAAATAAACCTGTTGACGTATGGCTAGTTACGGACGGCTTTCATAAATTCAATGTGGCAGTGTGCGGAAGAATCCACTTGCATCAAATTTGATGCAACACATTGTGGCTGGACATTAAGAGATGAAATGTATAAGATCAAATGGTTTGAAGGACACATAACGCCTTTGCGAGTCGAAGAAATAACAATAGATAAGTCGGACTCTGGGGAAAGTTCGTCAGACTTCGACTCCGAAGATGATTATGATTAACAGTAATTATTAACAATAAAAGGGTTATTCCCACTAGTTACCACCAAGTTCTTATCAGTGGTAACTACTGGAAAAAAAAATCCTAGTAGTTACCACCAACTCGGTTTGGTGGTACCTACTGGGAATTTTTATTCCCAGTAGTTACCACTGGTAAAGGGTGGGAATTTCTTTTCTACAAACCGAGCTTCGGAGGAGAAATGCTACAGTTGATGGAAAAAAGGCTGATTTGATGCAAAGATAATCATTTAATATATGTGAGGTTATCTTGTGTATTTTACCGTTTATTAAAATTTTGGAAGGCTCACGTGCAGTTTTTCCTCTTATATTACAAGTGTTCGATTGAAAACTAAGCTTTGGTGTATACCTGGATCACCTGCATGTCACCTGTGTGTTAGTTTTTGGTCCTCAAAGCTTTTTCTCACTGATTTATGCATATCGGGTCCTTGGGAAAAAAGGGAGATCCTATAGGTATATTTCGCACACTATTGCAGTATTGTGGAGAAAAAAAAACATACAACCGAATTGATAACCTCCTCCTTTGGGATTTGGAAGTCGGTTAAAAAAGGAGAATGTTTACAATTTATTGGAAACAATGTATGTGATTTGTGACAGCAACTCCACTATGGAGGCGCCACCTGGCGTGATAAAATGTCAGTTATGCCTCCTCATTCTATCTGTAGTGGAAAAGTAGGATATACGATTCAAAACTTGTCAAAAATCGATGAAAACCTTTTTATTTTTGACATCTGTGAGACATCATCTCAACGTAAGTGTTACTCTAAAACTACGTCAGTAGTTAGAAAACGTTATTTAGATATTAGATAGATTTATGAATAAAATTTGAACTGAATGTTTTCTTTTTTTTTAAAGCCCTCTAAGATCTCCATGGACTCATTTACTTATGACTTTTTTCAGTTAGCATTATTAAGTTAAGTTCAAGCTGCGAAGAAACCATATTTTCAATATAGAAATTATTATTCTTTATAAATGTGGTCGGACTGCAAAAACTGCCTGGCTAAGGTGAGGCCGACCAAGACATACGTCAACAGGCTTATTTTAGCTATTATAATCCGTTTGTTTCATTCTATTTTTCGATGAGGTAAATTGTAGCTCTCACGTGGTACCACAAAATTGGTCGGAGACAGGAACCTGCCAACACAGGATTTGGCCGACCACTTTTTTTTTACTGTCCTCAAAGGCAGCTATTGTACCATACAAGTTTCATACGGTTTTGCGATAAAAAAATTTTGATGATTTTTGTATAAATTTGGTCGGACTGCAAAAACTGCCAGGTTAAGGTGAGGCCGACCAAGACATACGTCAACAGGCTTATTTTAGCTATTATAATCCGTTTGTTTCATTCTATTTTTCGATGAGGTAAATTGTAGCTCTCACGTGGTACCACAAAATTGGTCGGACACAGGAACCTGCCAACACAGGATTTGGCCAACCACTTTTTTTTTACTGTCCTCAAAGGCAGCTATCGTACCATACAAGTTTCATACGATTTTTCGATAAAATTTTTTTGATGTTTTTTTTATAAATTTGGTCGGACTGCAAAAACTGCCAGGTTAAGGTGAGGCCGACCAAGACATACGTCAACAGGCTTATTTTAGCTATTATAATCCGTTTGTTTCATTCTATTTTTCGATGAGGTAAAATTGTAGCTCTCACGTGGTACCACAAAATTGGTCGGACACAGGAACCTGCCAACACAGGATTTGGCCGACCACTTTTTTTTTACTGTCCTCAAAGGCAGCCATCGTACCATACCAGTTTCATACGATTTTCCGATAAAAAATTTTTGATGATTTTTTTATAAATTTGGTCGGACTGCAAAAACTGCCAGGTTAAGGTGAGGCCGACCAAGACATACGTCAACAGGCTTATTTTAGCTATTATAATCCGTTTGTTTCATTCTATTTTTCGATTAGGTAAATTGTAGCTCTCACGTGACCCAATAAATCTGGTCGGACTGCAAAAACTGCCAGGCTAAGGTGAGGCCGACCACTTTTTTTTTACTGTCCTCAAGGTCAGGTATACTACCATACAAGTTTCATTCTATTTTTCGATGGGGTTTTTTTTGATGAATTTTTGTCCAACGTTTTTGCCATTTGTACAAAATCTGCCAGGTTAATCCTAGGCCGACCAAGTGCGTTGGAAGCTACTAAATGTCAGGTACCTCTACAGGGTAGGTATATTCTATTTTTTGATGAGGTTTGTTTCATGCAGCCGGCCACCGGACTATTAGCATGCCCACTGATGACGATCACACCGAATGTCATCTCACCAAACTGTACACAGTAGAAATACCTCCTAGAGACAAATGGATCAACAACCAAATGTACGTCGAAGAGGGAAGCCACATCTGGTATACAGATGCTTCCAAGAAAGGCAATGATGTAGGATGTGGGATCTATGGTGAGAGATCTAAGCTCAGAGCTAGCGTCAGCATGGGCACATTGGCCTCAATCTTCCAGGCAGAAGTCTTCGCCGTCAACAAATGTGCGGAGATCAACCTGGATAGAAACCTAAGACACCAGCTTATCTACATCAACTCAGACAGCCAGGCTGCTCCGCTGGCACTAGAATCCCTTGAGTCAAACTCAATACTAGTCCAGAACTGTAAAACAAACCTAAATGCACTGGTTTACTCCAACAAAGTTACACTTAGACTCGGACGAACTTGCTAGAAAGGGCGCAGACACACCCCTGGTCGGCCCAGAACCCTTCTGTGGAAGCACAAAACGAGATGCATATTCTCTGCTCAGCAACTTAGAAAAAACGAGAGCAATCGATTGGTGTAAGTTCGTTAAAGGACAAGAACACTCGAAAGCTCTGATCAAAGGGTTCAACAGCAAAACTGCTAAGGAGCTTTTAAGACTCAAAAGGCACAAAACCTGCGCGGTGACCAGAATACTGACTGGACACTGCAAGTTGAACAAACATATATGTTTCAAATTGGCAAGAAACAAGATGCGACATGCAGGTTCTGTCAGGAGTCAGAGGAGACTGCAATGCACATTCTCTGTTCTTGTGGACTACTAATGTCAAAAAGAAGTACCTACCTAGGGCGACACGTAGTGCAACCCTATGAGGTACAAAACATTACGGCCCAAAGAATCTGGAACTTTCTGGATGCAACGGGCATTAGTAATGAACTTAAAGGGCCGTCACAATAGATCAATGCTGGTCAATGCGACACTCAAAGGCCCACAACACCACAATAATAATAATAATGTCCCGCGGGGGCAGCTTGTGGCGAGCTGACGGTGAGAGACGACACCGCGGACCCCTATTCCAGAGGGCCCTGTCATCTGGCCCTCGCCTCTGTGCTTGCCTTGATTGGCCGGCCAGAATGGAGTCGCAAGAGCGGGACCTATGCTCCAGGTTGGAAGTGTAAAATGTCATAACGCCGGCGGCCTGCTGAACGGATTACCGGGATCTGGCTACCGCAGACTCAACTCTCGACAACCTCACCGCCACTCCAAAGTGTTGCCCTGTTGTCGCACTGTGCGTGCGGCCATTGCGGGGTCCACTCAATGAGTTGGCGAGTCACCACCTGTCATTTACAATTTTGAGACTGATTGTCACGGCAGGTGTCCGCTAGTCTCTCCCATAGCCCATTATCCAGTCCATCCAACTTTCAAATCTATAGTTCATGACCTTAGTTCCCATCGCAGCACAAAAGTGCTGCACTGTAATAGTCTTTGCACCTGGCGGGGACCATCTCCGGATGTATCACATTGTGCGTTCGGGGATAGTATCCACCACATGTATCCCTTGCTTTTAGATTAACGTGCCTTAAAGGGCCTCTGCGCTGTTGGCTTCGTCTCCACGTACGCTTCCCAAAGGTCCGGGACCCCATGGTCCCGAGATATGGAAAAGACATGCAAATAATAATGTTAATTTTATCACATTTATAATACTTAACTCTGTTGGCGAAAGTTTTCCCAACATCTTTATTTATATATTTAATTTATATTTGTATATATATCACTTCCAGAAGTAATTTATTAATGTAATTTACAACCAGAAGAATAACAACTTATCAGAAATCATCTAAACATGCTTAAAAATCCTAAACGCTGCATACCGCTCTTACAAAGCAGGTACGCCGCGCGACAATAAACATTTTTTTTAACAGAGTTATGAAAAAAAATGTTTGACAAGTTTACTATTCTGTATAGTAGGATAATTGGGCTATTCACAGGTATTTTTTTTCTAGAGCAAATCCTCATAGTTTAAATTTTTTAGAGGATTTACGAAAAAAAAATTAAAAGATTTTTTTTGAATTTTGAATTTCTTGATTTTTTTGTATGGGTGAGTGAAAATTTAGTCACAGAACTGAATTCTTCATCCTCGAATTACACGAAAAAGATACCAAACTTGATATAGTTGCGAGATGTATGCAGATATAAAGCTTAGAGTGAGGTGCGCCGGAGGCACTTTTACCCCCCCTCCCCTGCCCACCTGCTGGGGGGAACCTCTTGGCAACCGGGCTTAATCAGCTCAGATCACCCCCAGGAACACCTGGTCCAAGCGGTTTGCTTTGTCTCCAAAATGCAAGGTGGTGGACCTTAGATCTCCTGCTATATGTAATAGGTTGAGTAGTGCTATTTTTGCTATAAAAAAACTACAACCATTGATATCTAGGAAGTCACTGAAGGCCGTATATTTCTCGCATTTTCACTCCTTGATGTCATATGGTACGGTTATTTGGGGCAATTCCACGGATGCAAATCGCGTACTAATACTCCAGAAACGTGCGATACGGTTACTGGCAGGAGTTAAACCCAGGCACCCTTGTAAGGAACTATTTAAGCAAAATCGAATGTCGCACTACTCACTATACATATTCGAAGTATTGATGTTCGTTAGAAAAAACTTGCCACTGTTTAAACGTGTTGAGGTCACGGGCAAAATAATCAGATCCACGGGGAGACTCAGAACAGTGCCGCGACGCATGGCACTTTCATGCAAAAACCCGCGAGTAATCGGCCCGACATACTATAAGTGTAAACAACGTTATTTACGGTATTTGACGTCTGTCACTCACTACAGCAACACTACGTAAAATGTCTTGCACATTGAAATCACAAAGGAAAACAACTGCACTGCGAACGTTTACGTTCTACGTCTTTTTTTTTTTAATTTTAGTGTTGTCCGGACACCACCGTTATGAATCGGTAGTCGTCTAAGTAAATCGATATGAATATTTCATTTTAGGTCGCAACAAAGCATTATTAAATTTATTATATTTACTTTCGAATAGATAGTGTATCGATTTCTGAACGATCCGGTATTGACGTTTGAAAGTAAAGTTTTTGTATTGGTGCAGTTCGTCGTAGTTATATTATAGAAAGCTATAAATGTTTTGTTCTGTTTGTTTGTTTTGTTCGAAATAAAAATATTTCATTTCATTTCATTTCATATGTGTCTGTCCCACTACTGGGCAAAAGCCTCCTCTCTCCCTTATCCGAATTATCTATTAATAAATATAAGAATTATGTAAAGCGTAAACTTATTTCAGGGGCCCACTGATTAACAATCCGCAGGACGGTATCGGCCTGTCAGTTGTTAGGAACTGTCAAAATTTTGTTCTAACTGACAGGCCCGACTAAAGCTTATTATACCACACAAGATTACATAATACTACAACGTGGGATTAATTGTTATTCGAAATGATTATTTATTTATTAGGTATATTTGATTATTGATGAGGAAATGGATATTCCGATAGTTTCAATTTTGACGATAGGTGCGACCTACTAGGTCGATGTATTAAATGCATTTACCTTGCGGGAAAAACATATAATTTTAGCTTTATTTAAATCTCAAATAAAAAATCATTTTACGTCACAATTCGATACCTCAGTCTATGTGCCATCCAATCGTAATCGCTTGCTGTGACAATCGATTTGCGTTAGTTACATCTCTATATACGTCAGTCATAATGTGTCAAATACCGTAAATAAAGTTGTTTACACTTATACGAGCGTCTACCCGCTGAATTACGAACGGAAACATCTGACGAAACATTTGAACGTCAACTGAGAGTCCTTTTATTGGATAATCCACTTTATTCTGTAAATGAGTATATGACCCTGACATTTTAAATTGAAAATTGAATCGTATAAATTTGACATGTTCTCAGTTATTGATTTATGTATATTGTAATATGTACCTAGTATTTTATTTAGAACATGACGATCATTATGAGATACTCGTACCAAGTTATTACCGTATTTTGTTTTGACATGAATGGATAAATTGTTGACATAAGATTAATTATTGCAAGACATTTTTTAATTTGTATGTATTAAATAATATTATGTAAATATGAATGACGATCATAATATAAATTCGTGTAGATTAGTCTAGCATAATTTATAATGTAATTTAATATTATGAGAATAAATATCTAAATCTAAAATCTAAAATCTATGGAATTATGACGTATAAATAACACTTGCACTGCGTGGGCTGTCAAATCCGCTGCAGACTTGTCCGACTCTAGTATGAATTTAATATACACGTAATCCGTTTCAATAGTTTTATTTCATTAAAAAAATACTAAAATTTTGTACCAATAAAATGCGGCTATATCCATATTCCGTATAGGTACCATTTCCTTAATAAATACCACCCCCCTTTTCATCCCTTTTGAGGGATGGTTTTCGGAAGGATAACTATCCTACGTCATCCGGGGCTCAGAATATCTCCATATGAATTTAATGTCATCTTACTGAATATTTTTCATCACTCTACCAGGCGTGGCTCACTCCGCGATTTCGACGCATTGCAACAGGTACCTAAAAGTACATCCATTCCACACCAATTTTGGTGGCTAGCCGTAAGCCGCGCGTGGCTCTGTCGCCACCTAGCGGCCATATCTGTCCTGATCGTAACAGACGCGTTTTGATAGAGGGTGAGTCTTCTGTACCTAGTACTATTATTTATTCTGTGACTCTACAGTTCAGTTCAGTTTCAGTTTCTTTATTCATAACGTAAGTTACATGTCAATTTTATTATACATATTTACATCTTATGTCTATTTTATATTAACAATAATAAGTATCTCATTTCAATAATCACATATAACATTGTTTGTATTCATAAATTCATCAAATGCGTAGAACGCCTTATCTATTAAATATTCCTTTAGCTTTCTAATAAACATATTGTCTGATAATTCTGCTGACTTCAAATTATTTGGCAAACGATTATAAATTCTAGGACCTATGTACCACACACATTGTTCAGACTTTTTTAGTCTGGGCCGGTTAGGGAGGAGATTATTTCCATTTCGGAAGTTAGGACCACGCATTCTAAATTCATTAAGAGTTTTTCGAACTACCTTAGCCACTTCAAATATGTACAGACCTGGAACAGTCATGATCCTTAACTTCCACACACTTCTTTACATCACAGTAGATACATTAATTAGTTGAATGAGACAGTTTTCGAAAATAAATTAACATTGTATTGTTTTGAGTTTATGTCATATGACTCATGAGCTAAGAGAATGTAACTATGTACCTACATTGTACCTACATATTATACATATGCAAGGTATTGTTTTGTCTATTACATAAAAATGGTAATACATACACGGTTTTTTTAAATATAAAGCATAGTATTAGTAGTCATTCGCTGGGCCTTAAAAATAACATATATAAATTAATATTGCCAGTGCGACTTAAACATAAAACTGGGGCAAATTGCTAATTTATTAATCACAACCTTAATTACATATTTACAACACACAACTATCTTATATCGAAAATAATAGTTTTATATTTATTTCTGTTTAATACAAGCAATGTTTTTTATGTCTTAAAACTTGTACTCTTTTTTAGATTCCACGACTGCGAACGTGGAAACATCCTGAAGAAAGTCACACTTCACTCACTTCTCCCATTACTAACTCCATTCAAAAGTCAAAAACTAGTCTAAATATCAAAACAAACCAAGTTCCCGTTTAAAACATTAGAAACAGAAAAACGCCAATCGTATTGTTGCGTTCCGTACGAAAGTTCTCGTCGGACCGGTCTTTAAACTCGTTCCACTTTAGAAAAACTCACTAAAATCGTTTATTAAACTGTACACAAACTTATTGGTAACTTCTCATGCGTAGTTTAGGTGTATTTTTACTGACCTGGAGGTCTTCGTGGAGTTACATGGTCCGTAGTTAGAGGAACGGGCGCGAGCGGCCGTCAAGGGGGGCGCGGAGCGACTGCAGGTAGAGCCAGCGTTTCGGCCTGTCCCCCCCCCCCAACACTGCTTTTGGCTCAGGCTTGCGTGTTGAGAGCAGCGTAATGCTCTGGTTTCCTATGATAGCGGTGCCGTCATATAGCGGCCGTCTCCATACAAAATAATACAGCTAAATATGGATGTCGTAATATTTGTAAGGAGACGGTCGCTATAGATCCCCGGCCCGGTCTAGCGTGAGTGATACTTTAATCCATACTCCGTACCAGGGATGTTAAATTGCAATTGCAGATTTTTTGACATCCGCGGATGCGGATGCGGATATTTAAAGGCTCATATCCGCGGATGCGGATGTCAAGATTAGGTACTTAAAAAACGTCAAATATTACATTTTTAGTAATTTTTATTTAAAAAAACGAAAGGTTTAGTATTTGAGCAAAAATATAGGTGCGTTATATTTAATAAACAGTAACTTGGCCGACTTTTCTGGATCTAGACCAGGGATGTTGCGGATGCAGATTTTTTGACATCCGACGTCCGAATATTCAGCGGCCGGATACTGAATATTCGGGCGATGGTCAGGCCGAACATCCGGTGTCCGGTATCCGGCCAAACAACTATCCGTTGCATAATCATGACACAAATCAGAGGCGGAGAATCCACAGACTTGACTGTCACTGTCACGGCTTGCCTATTAAAAAATTTAAAACTTTAAAGAATATATTTTCATTAATTTTTTGATATACCTACACCAAGAAATATAATCGGTGATCAGGAACCAATTTTCCTAATTCAGTCATGTCATCAAAGTTTGAACGTCATTATTATTAAATCTAAAATCGAAGCCATGGTTCCTAAGAACAGATTTCGCTATCTCTCCTAGTTTCTCGATCACTTCTCCATACTGACCCATTTGGATTGATCGCCCTGTATATTTTGTCCATAATTTTAATATTTTTTTTACGCAATTTTATTTAATATTTTATGTTCTTTTGGGCAGCTTAACCCTTTATAAGGCAGAGACGATTTGAAAACCACTTAGTTAATAAACATTTTCGGAGAAGAACATCCTCTTTTTTATTTAACTATAATGGTATTATATAGCGAATATATCAGGCTTTCTTTCCTCATTCATACTTTTTCGGTCAGTATTTAATTTTAGTGTAATTAATTAATCTATAGTATGTGGTCAATTTATGCACTATGCCTGTCAAGGGAAGCAAGCTATCGTCATTGTTTCCATTATACTATTAAAAATATACACGTCGCTGTATCTAATAATTTGAATTATAGCTCTTGCAATTCACGATGGCGAGTGGCGAGACTCTTATTGGTATGATGACAAGGTCTCATTTTGATAAATCCACTCTCCATCGTGAATTGCAATAACTGTACTATTGTTTGTAGTGTCAGGAAAGTGTATCATTTGCCACTTAAGATTAATAAAATTATAAAAGGTTACATGCTATATCAATAAGTATTGTAATTAGAACTTTTAGCATGGTATTACGTACATGGCAGTTATGACAAAGCACCTTATGTTTGTTATGTCAATGTCAATGAATAGGTGTATTGGAAACAGATCATCTGAAAACTCAAGGGCACTAACAGGCTGAGTGCATATATTGGCCACATGTTTTTCTTAATGATTTCGTTTTTTTTTTGCCGTAGATGTGTTCCCCAGTGCATTACAAACATGGTAGAGTATTTAACTTTCACGTAGCATATCTGTATAACTGGGGCCTTATAAAGGGTTAAAATAAATTATTTTGTAATTTATCTGCTTGAATGGAATGCACTACTACTTTAACTCTGACCGATGTAAATTACTATTATAAGACAAAACAATTCCAATGGGCAAAAAGGAGCATTGGCAAGTGACATAATGCGCGTTAGATCATAAATTAGTATCTAGAACGCGCTAGAAAGTCGCGCGGGACCGCTTTGTCTGCGCTCGCGCAAGCGCACGGTGCGCGCGGGAGCGGAAGCGATTTGGGGCCATATCACAGAATAAATAATAGTACTAGGTACAGAAGACTCACTCTCTAACAAAACGCGTCTGTTACGATCAGGAGAGATATGGCCGCTAGGTGGCGACAGCGCCACGCGCGGCTTATGGCTAACCACCAAAATTGTTGTGGAACGGATGTACTTTTACCTGTAGCAAAGCGACGAAATCGCGGAGTGAGCCACGCCTGGCCATATTACCTAATTATGGCCTGGCATATACATATGGCCTGTACTTTTTATTTAAAGTTGTGTGCCCATCACGACTTTTTAACTCGTACATTTGTTCTAAATAGTAGGGTTAGTAATGACAGGCGTGGCTCACTCTGCGATTTCGTCGCTTTGCTACAGGTAGCTAAAAAAGTACATCCGTTCCACACCAATTTTGGTGCTGGCTAGCCATAAGCCCCTAGCGGCCATATCTGTCCTGATCGTAACATACGCGTTTTGTTAGAGAGTGAGTCTTCTGTACCTAGTACTACATATTATTTATTCTGTGGTAATGAGCAGAAATGTATGGAGCAGTATGCACTTTAGTCTCAGGCGATGCCGCTTGGCACGATTGTTCCTTAGGTCAAACAAACCTGATTTGACCACGTAGCCACCCGCAGTGCATACCCCCCAAAAAGGGGGGGGGGGGGGGGGTGAAAGGGTCGGCTAAAATGAAGAATACATGACAAGAATGTAGCGCCAGTTTGATTGTAACAGCCAAAATTGTAACAAAAAATTACATAACATTTTCATTTTATGTGAGTTTGCAATATTATTACGCCCCGAGTTACACACAATGTTTTTCATCACACTTGCGATACAAAAATTAAGTATAAAGGCTGCGTGCAATTCTACATTTAGTGAGCGAGTGTGATGTAAAATATTTTGTCTACCTACTACTAGACTTGGAAAGTGTTAAGGGATAAAAGAAAAACAAAAAAAATCTCAACAGCACAATTTATTATAGATATCATATAAGTGGACACCTAAAAATAAATCTGATCGATAAAATTACATTTACATTAACAAACATATAATAATGAGCCAATGTTTTCAGTATAGATGTAGTGCATAATTGTTTTTCGTCGTATTTTCTCGGAAACGTTCGTATTTGTCATGCTACTCAGTCACCTCAGTACTGTACCGAGACTGACTGAAATAGCAAGACACGTTCATACGTTTCTGTGAAAATACGACGGAAAATAATTATGCACTACAACTGTCCTTTTCAGTTCTTTGGTGTAGAATAAATGATAGACACCAGTATGTATAATGCAATTTGGAAAAATATGATATAATATATTAAGTAACGTAAAGATAATGTTATATTTTTATACACGTAATATCACGCTAATATCCATATTAATTTAATTTATAATTATAAAATACCCTTATGCTAGTCCAACGCAAGGCACAACGCCTACTGCAAACATTAGAAAAAAAAGTATATTAATATAGAATTAAGAAAAATGCTTACCTACCTACTTTATTTTTAATTATATATTATCTGTTCAGTGTAAAAAGTGAGAAATACAGTCATAATCATACTTGTCGAAACTACGTCATAACTACTAGTAAAACTACACAATAAATATTATTTTGCAATTTATAAGAAATAGATAGAGACTTCAAAGTCATAAGATGGGATAGGAAAAACTTGTGTATAGCAGGGGCAAATATATGTATAGCAGGGGCAAATTTATGTATAGCAGGGGCAAATATATGTATAGCAGGGAAAAGTGACAACGTAAATCCGTACAGGGGGCCGATTTTTGAATTTCGATCGTTCGATTTCGTCACTCGAAAATCGGTGGAAAACGGCGAAATGCTAATTTTTGAAATAGAAGTGATAGAAATTGGGAATCTAGTGGTATTGACCACTCGTTTTCAATTCTATTAGTAGAATTTAAATGCCTAGTAGTGGAGATATTATTGAACGAAATACACGAAATCGAGCGGTCGAATTTCAATAATCGGCCCCCAGGTGTAGTGCATAAATATTATCCATCGTATTTTCACGGAAACTTACGAACGTGTCTTGCTGTTTCAGTCAGTCTCGGTACAAAAAGTACTGCCGTTTACTGAACTAACATGATAAATACGAACGTTTCCGAGAAATTACGATGGAAAACAATTATGCACTAAATCTGTACTCGTTCTTGACCCGCAGCTCTTCTTACCCTATTAGAAATTCAATTATTGGTCTACCGTTTAACTGAGGCGGTTGGTAAGAACTATTTATGGTCAGCCACGGACTGGTTGAAGGCTTGGCTGTATGAAATTGATTTGTATTATGTTATGTTATGTAAGGAAAAATGTAATGTATAATTTAGTTTTAGTCCCAAAACAGCTACCTACCTTCTACTAGACACCGCCTAAGCTAGTGGCGGATTTGCAGTCTTTGCCGCTCTAGGCCCAAGGCCCCGTAACCGCCCCTTTCTCAGCACCCATCATATTGACTACATTTTGAGTTATGTATTTTTTGTTATCATCAGCTAATTTTATTTGCCGCCCTTCGCCTACTAATATCTTGCCGGTCTAGGGCCCGGGCCAACTTGGCCTTAGGGCAAATCCGCCACTGGCCTGAGCTACTTAAGTGATAGATCTACAAGTACAGTAGGCATTGGCTCACAAAGATTGGTCGGTCGTGTACAGTCAGCACCAACAGTAGCGTATGAAACAAAGCGCCAGAAGTATCCGACAACGAGGAATACTTTCCCAACTACATATTTTATTTATTTATTTTATTTTACTTTGACGATCATGATAGAAAATCTTATATTTTTAACATCAATGCAAACTTATTATGTAATTGTCTTTCATGAAATAAATCATCTAATCTAATCTATTATAACTATTATAAGTCCTCCACATCGATTTCGATGACGGCGACCTCGGCAATCATCATGAGCTCTTTTGTAGCTGACCAGGCCAAAAGTTAACCGGCCGTGTTGTACGTACAGTCAGCAGTAGAAGTTGCTAACGCGCGAGCTAGTCTAAATATTCTTGACGCGACTTTATTGTTAAGAGAATAAGAGCGTGGCAGTGAAATTTTGAACACCTCGCCCGCTTAGCAAGTAGCAACTTCTGCTGCTGAGTGTATAAACGTAGGAGGGCTTAGGTCTTTCCTTGCGTAGTTGGCGTTTTACGTGTAGTGTCGCGAGGCGGTTTTCCTCAAACGACTTGATGGATTCGAAGATGGTAGACCGCTAAGATAGCCTTTTTACAGCTAGCTCCTCCCAACGTGCAGGATCGATTGAACACGCGTTTAGATGACGCTCTAGCACGTCCTTGTATCAATAAATTACTACAGTTCGCAAGTATTTATTACAGTCTGTTAGTTCTACATATAGAGACACTATATCTTTTTGTTAAGTCATTACAAAATAGATACTTTTGACGCAGTCTGATCTGCTATCTTTGGTGCTGACTGTTCTAAGTACACAAACGTAGCGAGTTCCGCAGAGCGTTAGGAGAGTAGGTACACGTTACAAACATAGTTATTATTTATTGTATGGACGGACAATATCTATATAAAATCGAGTCCCTTCAATATTCAGCGCCATCTATAGGTTGAGTTATTTTGACAAGAGGTCTAAGTGACGACATCTGGCGGCCTGAATATTGAAGGAACGCGATTTATTAGACATTGTCAGTCTTCTTGTTTTATTAGTCCATGGTACTAGTCAATAATCATAATGTATTATCTTTATGCTTTCAAACTGTCTAGAGAATATATAGATGATAATTATATTATTGACTGATAAAATACTCGAAACTTATGACTATTATTTGTGTATTCTATTTGTATAAATTCGACATTTTTTTGTAATTTATTTCGAGATGGTTTTCCTCAGAGATTCTGCAGAGATTCAACCAGAGATGTCAGCAGCAGAAGTAACTAAGCGGGCGTAATGTCCAAAATGATCTCAACAAAATTTTAACTGTGAAGAGAATAAGAGTATGTGCAATTAGAAACACTTCGCCCACTTAGCTGCTTATATATTGATATTTCTTATTTACCTATTCTGTATAAAGATATAATGCCCTGAGCCACGATGGAAAATTGATGTAATGTAAATAGTGAAATATGATCATATGCTGCCATTGGTTAAACAAATAGGCCATAACTTGTAAGTACATACATATCACGGTAAGGTATTTTTGATATATAAAAACCTGTATTTATTTTATAAAAGTGTGAAACGCTCTGCCGGAACCCATAAGGCACTGTGTGGAATAACTTAATCATAACTTTAGCTGAACTGTTTTCAATCACTGAACTTGACACCATTCAGAGGTCTTATTTACTACAATTTCTTTATTTCACTAACACTTTGGGGCATTCCAAAAAAATGTATATTTGTGACGTTCCCAATCAAAATGTCGCTTGCTATAGCCGTTCTGACAGGTTATTTGTATAAAGATATAAGCAATTTTAGTCTTTATGCTAAGCGACATATATAGTAGTACCTTTTGATTGAGAACGTCATATTCTGTCAGGTAGTATAATAAACTAATAACATCATAGTCACGGTTAACATTTTTTACAAGGCTCACATCACAAAAATCTTACGAAAAAGCGTTCGTATCTGTCTTTTTCACTATTCTAGTTTGTTAGGTTTAAAATTAACTAATAGGTATAGGCTTGTTAACTATTATTATTTAATTAAAATGAATTGTTTTATTACCCCTGAATAGTGTCACACTGAACCCTGTCACATATAAAGGAACTAACATACGTACATTATTCGCTTAAACATGTACAAATGTTGTGCATAATTGTTTGATATCGTATTTTCTCGGAAACGTTCGTATTTGTTATGCTACTTCAGTCAACCTCAGTACTTTTTGTACCGAGACTGACAACTAGCAAGACACGTTCGTACGTTTCCGTAAAAATACGATGGAAAATAGTTTAAATACAATCGATTGCCTATTTTAACTAAAAAAAAAAACTTAACATAAAACACACCTCTTAATCGTACGATGCTTGTAATATTGACTTTATGAATATTAAAATAAGGTTGTAAATCAGATGAATCATAACCATCCCAGCACAAACTACGTGTTATATAGAGGCGGTAAGCACAAATATTTACGTACATTGACGTGTCAATGTGTAACTTACATTGCGCATAATTATACTGATGCCGACCGTCAATGCCACTGCGCGATCGGGACAGCTATATAATTAATTATGCGCGTGCCATAGACACAGACAAAACATCCTCCAGACTTAGCATAGTCGCGCTACCCCCTCTGCCACGCATACGGTCAATTTACTCTATGTTCGAGTCGAAAGTGTCTTTGTGTGACATCCGTGAACTCGTTCGTCGTTTGAACGGACCAATCACGGCACGGGATTTCGCTCACCTCGTCCCGCGCACCCCCGCATTTTTGGCATCATCGGTTGCATGAACGTCCTGCCATTGCGTCCTGACTTTAGTATTACATTTTCGTAAGTATATTAGTTCAATTACATGTGACTGTATCAAATACACAAATGCCGCTCTATACATTATTATTAAGTGAAACTAAATTTTAAGTATATTGAAAAGATTTCATCACGCGTCACATATACAGATGTTGTGCATAATTGTTTTCCATCGTATTTTCTCGGAAACGTTCGTATTTGTCATGCTACTTCAGTCAACCTTAGTACTTTTTGTACCGAGACTGGCTGAAATAGCAAGACACGTTCGTACACTTCGTAAGTTTCCGTGAAAATACGATGGAAAATTATTATGCACAACATCTGTACTTTGTCCGTTGAGATCTGAACTCATATTATGCGTGTATTCAATTATCAACTCTATAAGCCTTACGCAGTAGTTCCAAAATTAAATGTAGATGAATAAAAGATTTTTAGATCTATTGGCTACGGGCTTATCCGTTTGAAAGCCACGCCGATCGTGTGCGGTGCGTCATTATGAACCGTGCTGGAATGCACGAAGGTTGATATTGGGCTGTGGCTGCGCGCGCCAGTTGACGTCTTTGCCGGGATAACGGTTAAGGTTTTCTTTCGGTTTGACAGCCAACGACGGCTACAGACGCGTACGGCTGCAGTTTAATATTAACCTTCGTGCATTCGAATAAGGTTTATTATGGCGCAATATTTATATAAGGCGTGGCGTTTCAAGTGACAGTCTTGAATAGACGTTCGAAATGAATTCAGATTTCAGTAAGTATAAGGAGTACATATATAATGATAATGATAGTGTACGGTCGAAGAAACTGATTATTTCTATTCGGTTTTGTATGTGTGCAATAGTTAGAAAGTCGGTCTGGGCGTACCTCGTCTTACAACTGGCGTTATTTCTTATTACTCTTCTAGAAATCGATTTAATCATGCATGTTACAATTCTAATCGTATTCTTATTCTTTCAAATTTTAGACCGATATTTTAACTGATTCTTATACACACTTTGAAGATCTCACTGACATTACACTTAGGGCATAATGAAAATTCCTGGAACTACCACTTAGAATAAATAAGTTGTCTCATATATCAGAATCCAGAAACTTTCAGTATGGCCCACGTATTAAATACAAGTTTGAAAAGCTGCATGTTATATTATATATATTAAATAACTGGTGGGTCAAGCAACTTTATTTTATATATGGGGCTATTCATAAATTACGTCATTTCAAATTAGGGGGATGATTTTTGGATGATGTTAGGGGGGGGGGTCGAAAATCGTCAAAAATCGATGACGTAATTTATGGACAGCCCCTATCAATCAAACACATTTCAGAAAAATATCTGACAGAAGAAAACATAAAAACTCAAAAATGCGCGTTTTCCCAGAGATAAGACTTAGCTAGATCGATTTTTCGCTCCAGAGAACCCCCATTAAGCAAATTTCATCGAAATCGTTAGAACCGTTTCCGAAGTCCCCGAAATATATAAATATATATACAAAAATTGCTCGTTTAAAGGTATCAGGTAAGGTCACTTCGTGGACAGTGCAATAACAGATATCTCGGACTCAGGCACATATAAACATATAAATATTATCATGTTTTTATTTTTCGAGTCTAAAGTACAAAAAACGCATCCCGACTGCGTAAAAATAAGCTTTAGATTGCCTTAACTTCGCGATTTCTACAGGAAAGACGCTGACGGGTTAAATATACTATAAAATGTGTATGACCAATTTATTATTGAGTTTCTTCGAAAAATGTAAGGTATAAATCTATGATTTAGTTACGATTTGCTAACCATATGTATATAAGAAAATAAGTGTTTCGGAACATAACATATGCAACTTCTATAAAATAACATAATATTAAACCGAATTAGGTAGTTCTTATATGAGAAACACAACGATATCGAAAAATAAGAAAAAGTTGATTGACCAGACAACGAAAAATTAAATAAGTAAATAGCGAAAACCACTAGCAAAGTTACATTGATTTTGACAGGTACACGAGATGGCGCTGTACAGCTCTATACATTTTGCGGTAACTCTATCAATACTTGACAATTCAGTGACCGCGAAACATGGCGCAGTACAGCGCCATCTGTTTTCGGTGAGGAGCACGTGTTTTTCTTAGACTTTACCTCTATTACAATCAATCCTCTTTGCTACCAGTATAAAAAAAAGCATACTCACAGCTGTAAATGTAAATTAATTATTAAATCCTTATTCTAAATTGATGTGAAAAAGAAGTGAGTGCAGTGAATTTACATTTAAAAAATATGGGGACAATCATACATGTAGACCTAGTACCAAAAAGCTAGGCTCACACGGGTACTAGACGACATAATCACCCCTTATTCATAAAACTTTACCGACCTGATTTAGTTAAATAATGTTTTATCCCTTAGAGCATTTAATAACTGGAGTCGCCTTTAAGAGCTTAAAAACTTGCTGAAAAACTTGCACAATTGTGCAAACTTTTGTATGGACTGACATGGCTATTTGTACGTTACGTACAAATCATGTAGAAATAGCAATACACTTGACGTCCCCTCCTTCGCAAAAATCGGCAGACTGTTTCGTACAGAAAATGACAACAATTACGTCTCCATCTCCAGTTACTAAATACTCTAAGATCCCAAAATGACAGATAAAGACAAAACGATTCATAGCTGATTCAGGCCAGTAACGCGTTTATGAAAAACGCCATTACTAAATAGATTCATAGATAAATCGAAAACAAGTATTCAAAGTCATAAAAATATTTGCACTCACTGGGAATCAAACCCAGAGTGACAATTCATAATGCTATACATATGTATTTTAGAATGTTTAAAACTAACTTAAACCAGTTACATTTGGACAGATTAGACCGTAAATATACGTTTATTAAAATAGATTTATCAAATATTGCACCCCTAAACATATTAGTAACATTAATACAATTGCAATTTACATCAGAGACAAATAAAATATAGACTATCAATCTTGCATCATTGGCTCATTTGATGGCGCCGTACATATATTAAGTCTCCATGATTCATAAGTCTCTGATTTATATAAACTTATGTTTTGCAAGTGCAGTGCAAGTCGTGTAGAAAAATAACATTAAATAGTAAATAGTATATACTTCTCCATAATCTCCATCTATAATTTTATTTTCGGGAATATAATTTTGTCCAAAAAATATCCTTTATTTTTTTACACAAAAATTTACAAGAAAATGACGTTAATTATTTAAATCATTTATAACAGAAATAAGGAATGTTCTTTTCGGATAAATTAAATTTGTACAATTTTTACAATATAGCTGCACATATAATTAAATATAATAATAATACAAAAAAATATTACGTTAACATACTACTCGCTTCAGTATCGATATAATCTGTTCGTCTCTTTCTGTATAAGTTTAAAAGGGACGGACGATTTAATATAACTTACCATGCTGAAGTCAAATTAAATAAGTTATGTTTTAAGTATATGTATTAAAAATAGTTGAAATTAAATGAAGAAGTATAATTTAAGACGAATATAAATTGCCGCATAATTTTAAAGATATCTTAGAAAAAGTTTAATTTTTTTTTTCCAAATTTTCTTAATATTGATTGATAGTTTCAGATGTAGTGCATAATTATTTTCCATCGTATTTTCACGGAAACTTACGAACGTGTCTTGTTATTTCAGACAGTCTCGGAACAAAAAGTACTGACATTAACTGCAACTAGCATGACAAATACGAACGTTTCCGAGAAAATACGATGGAAAATAATTATGCACAACATCTGTACGAAGAATGCCGGTTTGAAAACCATTGTCCAAAATAGGCACTTCATTTCAAATGTAACTGTATATTTTTAACACGATATTTAAGGCACTTTTGCTATTTCCCTTAAAAATGTTCACCTAATCAAAAATTGCTATACAACTTTTGTATTGACATTAGTGTTTAGAAGATAATGGATACTATAATTTATGCTGTAAATTTTTGTATTGACATTAGTGTTTAGAAGTAAATGGATACTATAATTTATGCTGTAATATCATAATGTTACATGGTAGTGATGGTAGCTTAATGCCAGTGACGTCTATTACCTCAGTACAGTTTTAATTTTTAAATATCCGATGAAAGTAATGCATTAAAGAGTCCCCGGCAAGCTCGGTTCTCCATACAAACGTAGTTACAGTCTCGTTATAAGACGACTAGCTAGATTGCTCTGAAACTTGGTACTTACAATAGGATAAGGTATATACAATGTGGAAAAATCGAGTGCCACATGGATGGCAACTACGTTAAATATTGTAAATAGCACATTTTGTGTAAAGGAGACTTTCCTTTGTTTTTAAAAACAATAAATTTTGCATTTAAGGATTTATGAAAAATCGCTTGCCTCAGTCGGGACTCGAACCGGTCAAATGTGTTAGTTTTCAATTTTCATGGCCTTCCGTTATTCTGATTGTATTTGATATTTAGAGAAAAATAAACCTTATCAGTAACCCTTTCAATCTGCATCATAAAATACGGCGTTATTTTTTGTCACATTTGACCGGTTCGAGTCCCGACTGAGGCAAGCGATTTTTCATAAATCCTTAAATGCAAAATTTATTGTTTTTAAAAACAAAGGAAAGTCTCCTTTACACAAAATGTGCTATTTACAATATTTAACGTAGTTGCCATCCATGTGGCACTCGATTTTTCCACCCTGTATATATGTGTATATGCCTGTAATTATTTCGTTTATGTAGCTCCATAGTTAAAAAGTATAGCGAAATTAACTTGTGCTTTATTTAGTTTGTTTTATAAGTTGGAGCTAAAAACTAATTACAGACATATATATACCTCATGTCCTTGTACATATGTGTAAGGTTTCATAACAATCCAACACGTAGTATTAAAATGAGAACATACTCCGTTTGTATGGGAAGGTGAAATACGGCCGAGCTTGCTGCGGACTCTTAAGCTACTGTACATATACATAATAGTATATAGAAAGTGTTTTTTATACAAAGATATTTAATTATTTAGAATGGATAATGTAGGATGTAGAGTGGTCCAAAATTTAAGGCACTAGTCATATGAACACTGGTATGATTCGTCAATATAAAGAACATTTTTACAGGCATTATCGGTGTATACTTCTTTTAAGAATATTTCTTAAGAATTACTTCTTAAGAATATTCGACTGTATATGTACCGTAACACACTATAACATTATAAACATACATCGGGGTTTTCGGTGCGGGAATGATTTCGTGTATTTATAACTTTGTTTATTGTAAAATAATTACCAAATTATGAATTAAACGTAGGTAGTAAGGTCCAAATGTGCTTAGAAATGTTAAATTAGTATCGTTTTTTACAGTTTTTACCTGTTATTTGGCTAGTGTAAAATATTCCCGCACCGAAAACTCCGATGTATGATTATAAAGTGTATCTGTAACTACTTTTAAGTTAGAACTGTGTCGAGCTGGGCAAAGTTATGTTGAAAGGGCAATGTTATAGTGTTTTAAGGTATGCTCTAAAATTGCTAAATCGCATTCACAACGCCGAAGGTACCTTGCGGTTCATCGGGTGAAGGCATTTCATAATATTTTTTGGGATTCGGTAAAATCTAAATATGGACGGTATTTTCAAAATATCACTTTTACGATGCCTAAGGCACGGATATTTAGAGGAAACTGAGCTTAAAGATCAACAAGAGTAACCGAAAGAATAAAACTATAGTTCAGCTCGTTTTGTGTACCGAATTAACATTTAAAAATAATGCCATAGTGACCGAAAATAATGTTAACCTCGTAATGCCCAGTGTGCATTACAATGTACACTCCGTTTCAATCTAATTAGAACCTTTCATTGACCAAATAAAGCAGCATTTCCTGTGTTTCTCCGCTTTTTAAAACAATTCGTTCCAATTTACATATAGAACAAGGTTCAAATGATTAATTGGAAAACTTTGTGTGTTGGGTCTTATGAATGGCCGATTCGAACGTGCACTGATACCAAACCAATATCAGAATGATATTGGAATCATATCAGTTAACTGTAATTCGCGCGTTCATTGTCCGCACAAGTATTACGGCGATTTTATTTAAAGTTGTCCCCTACACTATTTTTCAAATTAGGGATTTTTTATGTTGTTTCTACTATCACGAGCTCTTTCTATCCTAATAGGAGAAAAAAAGTGCCCCAAGATTTTTATTTACATTCCGTTACCATTTTTCATAGACTTTGTATGGCGGTCGCGGAATGGAAAGATCTAAAATTGTATGGAAATGTTGGGACACTTTTTTTCTCCTATTAGGATCAAATGAGCTCATGATTCTGAGTAGAAATAACATAAAAAATACCAAATTTGAAAAAAAAGTGTAGGGGACCACTTAAAATAAAATGGCCCTATTAGTGCGTATTACGCGTTTTTATAACTCCAACATCATTTTAATATCCGTTTGATGGCAGTGCACGTTCGAATCGGCCTGATAGCTGGTGGTATTGCGTAAGCAAAAATCCAAAAAATGTCAAACACTTACACATACATATATATTTAGTTGATAGATTTCTTTAGGACCAATACCTCTAATGTAACCTGTCTTGTTGTCGATAAGGCTCAATTTAGTTAAGCAAACACATTTACTCCAGGGCCTGATAAGGTACCTTTCGGCCAGGGCTGCCACTCAGGAAGGTAAGTGTGAAACGTTGTCTACATATGTATGGTTGCGGCGGTGTAGCGCGCCTCTCCCCGTCGCCAGCTCCATTGAGATGGTCGGTACTGTAAATATAAGTAAACCTTAGTATGTTTGTCTTTCCCATCGCGGAGCCAAAGCCCACACGTAGAGGCCCCTTTGACATTTTAATGAGAGTAATGAGATGTACCTAAGGGGTACACCAGGGTGTCGTAGGATCCGGACGGGACTAAATTTTATTGAGAAAGGACTAACAGTCTTGTATAGTGTTCAGAGGCCGAAATTCTTGTGGCAGTTTGAATTGTCTTTAGCAGGCGTGGCTCACTCCGCGATTTCGTCGCTTTGCTATACGTAGCAATTTTGGGAAAAGCCATAAGCCGCGCGTGGCGCTGTCGCCACCTAGCGGCCATATCTGTGCTGATCGTAACAGACGCGTTTTGTTAGACAGTGAGTCTTCTGTACCTAGCACTATTATTTATTCTGTGTCTTTAGGGACTTCTCATCGACTTTTGTTTATACCTATATGAATATATGTACAATGTAGAATACAACATTATTAATAAACCGGACAAGTGTGAGTCGGACTCGCCCACCGAGGGTTCCGTACTTTTTAGTATTTGTTGTTATAGCGGTAACAGAAATACATCATCTGTGAAAATTTCAACTGTCTAGACGGTTCGTGAGATACAGCCTGGTGACAGACGGACGGACGGACGGACATCGGAGTCTTAATAATAGGGTTCCGTACCCAAAGGGTAAAACGGGAGGGTAAAAGGGTAAAAAAAGATTGAAAGTAGAGGTAAATAACAACCGGTCTTAGATAACTTTTGAGTAGTTGATAATGCGAAATAGAGATGTGAAATTAAAACAATGAAAACTAAATAGTTAGTATTGGTAGTTTCATATTTAATTACTTCAGTTTATGTTTTTTCTATTTCACGTTCAAAGTCTGTATTGGTGCTAACATATTGTCTTCTACGTATTGTCTTCTTTTTTCTATATTATATGATTAAATGACTTCTTTTACAGTCAAATATCCATTAAATATCATAACTTTTTAATATTTGCTGTTCTAAATTGATCGATATGTGTGTATCGGAAGTCGATACATGAGACCATATGACAGTTCAAAAATGCCACAATGATTCCGGTCTCTGACAGTGACGCACCTTGATGAGCAGCTGCCCGCTCCTAGTATGAGGGTTCTTGAAAGCGTAGAGCACCCAGGCTGCCAGTGCGGCCACTAGGGCTATGATAGCGATGGCGGAGACGGCGGCGCCGACCGGGGAGCTGCCGGCGGGCGGCGCCGGCGCCGGGGCTTTCACCGCTTGCCCGGACGGGACCACTTCTGTTGAGAGAAACGAACAATTTAAAATAGGGTATTTTCCTACTAGTCAAATCAGTTACTTTTTTAGAACTGTCAAAACGATTTGCTAATATGGAATTTATATGAAACATTACATCGTGACGTCACGGTCAACTCACCTACTTTTTATATTTCTATCCGATTTATTAAATAGAACTTGTGTTTAAAAATAACTTCTATCTGTGTTTTTCTAATAATTATCTGGTGCTTATTTCATGCATGGTGTAAAATAATTTATTTTAAATACAGTATAATACCCTATTACGGTAGGGAAACAGGAATCACTGAAGATTAAAGAAAAGTGGGAAGCAAAATAGGTCTTCTTGTCGCGAGGTGAGCACGTGACAAGGTAAAGTGTTACATGACCTCCTCGTGCCGGCTGGGCTCGCCATCAGTGACGTGGACGTCAGTGACGTCGGTGCCGATGGACGGGTTCGAACCCGGGCATTGACTAGTGGTCTATAAAGGGCTGTACCTGGTTGTGTGTTAATGACTACCTCGTGCCGGCTGGGCTCGCCATCAGTGACGTCGGTGCCGATGGACGGGTTCGAACCCGGGCATTGACTAGTGGTCTATAAAGGGCTGTACCTGGTTGTGTGTTAATGACTACCTCGTGCCGGCTGGGCTCGCCATCAGTGACGTCGGTGCCGATGGACGGGTTCGAACCCGGGCATTGACTAGTGGTCTATAAAGGGCTGTACCTGGTTGTGTGTTGATGACTGCCTCGTGCCGGCTGGGCTCGCCATCAGTGACGTACACGGTGCCGGTGACGTCGGTGCCGTTGGGCTGCGGGTTCGGGCTGGCTGGGCATTGGCTGGCGTTCACTATTTGAGTTCTGTCACATGCTGAAAAAAATATCAATTTTTATTCTACTGATTCAACGAGAAAAAATGCCTCGCGTACTTTTGAAAAGCATTCAGAAATTAAATTTTTAGAATGACCGTATTATTTGGAGACTACGTCAGATTGACATAAGACTGAAGATAAAAGCATAATCGATGTCACTGGAAATTGTTTTGACCCATTAAGTGACTGTTACGGCAGTTTTGCGTGGTGAGACAGTAGTAGGGCCCCGTTGGCAGTGCCAACTCGGCTCCCATTGAGTACAGAGCCCTAACTTACCTCTCAGCACCCAGTCCTGTTTGTTCCTGTCTGTGCCACTCGAGCATTTCTTGAGCGCCTCGCACCACGAGCACTGCAAAAACATACAAGTTACGTTTTTCTTTGTTTATTTCTGACTGCACCAGGTGTGGCTCACTCCGTGATTTCGTCGCGTCGCTACAAGTACATGCGGCCCACACCAATTTCGGTGTCTAGCCATAGTAGTTGCCGCGCAACGCTACGGAACGGACGCCTGCTCGTGCTGGCGCCACCTTGCGGTCATGTCTGTCGTAATAAACGCGTTTTGTTAGAGAGTGAACCTTCTGTACCTAGTTCTATTATTAGTCTATTATTTATTCTGTGACTGCACCCACCTTGACACTTTTCTGTTTTGCCCTATGGTTGACTGGTAGAGAATGCCTATAGCGGCATTAAGTCCGCCTGTAGTTTTTCGCGATTTCGGGGTTGGTCCCATAGTAAAAGTTGCTTGCTCAGTATAATCCCAAAACCTCCCTGGCAACGGGAATGCACTTATATTTTGGCCACCCAGTATAAGTATGTATACCGTCGCCTAGCATAGGGGCTATTCATAAATTACGTCATTTAAAATTAGGGGGGGGGAGGGTCTGGACATCGGATGATGGTAGCATGACGTAGGAGGAAACGGGGTCATTCGAAGCATGATTTTTGGATGATTTTAGGGGGGGTGGGGGTCAAAAATTGTCAAAAAACGATGACGTAATTTATGGACAGCCCCATACTCATAACTAGTATACTTGGTGATATTGGAATCGTGGTCCCGAATGTCAAAAATGTATTTAAAATGGTCAGTCTGAACAAGGTTTCCCATAAGACCGATATGGAAATCATGAAGAAAATACGTTTCGTCTGGCCCTCAAGGTATCCATCCAGTACATTACATATTTTTTCGCGATTTTATGGTAGTCCCATGGGGAAATTTGTTAAGTATGACCACGTGAACACATTTTTGACATTCACGATCACATACCCAAAATCACCCAGTGTAGAGCAAAGAGAATAGATAGTATAGAGGGGTCCTGTCATAGTAAATTTTGTAGTCACAGTAAATTTACTGCCATCTATCGACGCACGACTAAAACTCAATATGAAAACGTATAAAATTATCAATAAAAATTATATATATGGATAAATGATTTTATTATTTTTATATGATTCTGACCCATGTTCATTCACTGATATCTATGTGTTAAAATTGTTAAATATGAAACGGTGTCGTCACGCCATCTAGCCGACCATAGGCCAAAGGTGTGTGCGCCATCTATCCGAGAATGACTTATTCTTGATTTCCGAGGCACGTTTTTTTCTTAGACTTTATTCTTACTTATACGAAGTTACATATGTCTTTGATATATAGTAAAGACACTGAAGTCACACTCACATTGAACTCCGTGTCGTGGTTGGTGCACTCGTCGCACGTGTTGTACTGGAGGCAGGTCGGTAACGCGATCATCTTGAGGAGGGTGTTGCTGGTGATATTGTGGCCCTTGTAGGTCACGCGGTGGTATTCGTAGATCGTCTTCCTTCGGACGTCTGGAGGAAATATCAGAAGGTTTAAGGCTTAGAATGACACGAATATTATATATGACGCGCCAATGCAAAGCTTATAGGGACCGTGCGCGTTGGAGGGTCTGCCATCTTGTAGCCCGAATCGGAAACATAATGTGTATACATGTACATTGCCAAAGCAACCATCTACCGTTCTCGTCGGTACATTTCCTTGTGCATAGTAGGTTCTGCCATCTTGTGGGCCACATCGGAAGCATAAACTTCACATTTACGCCTCGCGCCAGAAATCTGACGGCTCCTATGCTGCCCCATATAGTTCATGCACGGGGCCTATTGGAATACCTGAAGGTTAACATTAAGGGCCTCCCCACACTAGCGTCGGCGTCTAGTCAGATTCTATGGCAGCTGCTCGACGCAACGTTGGCGCAACTGCGCCGCGACGCCATTTTCCATAGCGCTGACTAGACGCCGACGCTCAAAAGACGCTAGTGTGGGGTGGCGCTTAGTAAGACAACAGTAACAGCGCGCGTCTGTGAACGTGTTTGGCGGTAAATTCCACTAGATTTTTTCTAAAAACTGTTATACAAAGAAAATAAAGCGTGTAGAAGTTTTGTATGTAAAATTTCTACTTGCTCTAATTACTTTGTAAGGTTAGATGAGGTAAGAGAAATATTGGGGCAAGATAAAACTTTCTTTCTATGTATCTCGTACTGACATATTAGTGCGAGCGAGATGTGTAGAAAGTAAGTAAATTACGCAGATGTTAGCGGATATGTCAGTTACAAACTCGTGGTAGCCGTAATTATTACAATTTCTTTAAAGGTGGTTGCATCTATCCTGATATCTATGATGTGATGGTACAGCCAGCATCAGCCTTATATTTGTGTGGTATCCTAGATGTCGCTACAATCAAATGTGTAACAACTAAAGCAGGTACGAATGACGAATACACATAGAAATGCTTGTTGTGACGTATCGTATAAATAATGATGGGTGATATGACGTAAAATTGTGTTTGCAAAAATGATATTTATAACATAACATAATAAGACTCGCAAAAATAAGTTATTGGCAAAAATTTCATTTTTGGTACAAACTTTTATCGATGACTGTACTTTTCTTACGACAGACAACTAATACTCATCGAGACAATTCTAAAAAGCCCTAACACAATTAGGTTGCGTTGTTTCATCACAGAGTTCCTATGGCCACCTCCTGTCTCCATCATCAGATCAGCTCGATGGTACCATAATATTGCATTGTCATCCGATTTATACATGCATGCAAAATTTCAGCTCAATCGGAAACCGGGAAGTGGATCAAATTTAACTTGCAAGATTTGATTACAGACCGACAGACAGACAACGGGACAGGTGAAACTAAATAAAAGCTTGTAATATATCTAAAATCAAAATTAGAAAAATTATATATGAGGACAAATAAAGAATATGATTTTTGTGACAACACCTAAAGCTTGTAATTGAATGTGAAAAACAAAATGGCAGCAACAAAGACTACTGAATAGACTGAGCCACTATTAATGCCATATTTTCATAGAAATATGACGTTTATGGTGGCACTTTCACACTCTGTCAGTTGCCAAGTCAGTGCAGAGCTCGGACGGACTGTATATGTCTTAGGCCCCTAAAAATAAGAGCTATATTTGAAAGCTAAAAAAATACACAACGTCGCTACGTATATATTATTGTATTTACGTATTCCATGATTTCGGTGGCCCTTCGCTGGGAAACTGAACGAGTTCTCTTGCTGGTCTTTGTGGCATTTCGGTGGCACGCCTGAATGCCAAAACATGTTTTAATAAACTAGCCATTGGCCACGACTTCACTCACGTGTATTTATTTCCCGATACACACTTTCAACCCCTTTTTGACCCTATTAAGGGAAGAATTTACAAAATCACTGATTTTTTTTATCTTATTTTCTAATTATTGTTTTTTCTTACGATGTTGAAGTTTCTACTCAAATCTTTCCAGTTACAAACTTTCAACTCCCCTTTAATCCACTTAAGGGATGAATTTTCCAAAGCACTGAAATTAATTCTCTTGTGTTGTTATGAAATCTTGTCATTTTGCATCTTAGTAATAACACTCATAACACAACCTAGTCATTTTGCGTTTAATTATGAATTATGAATCTTGCCTTAAAAACTTTATTTGTTGATTTAACTGACAGACAGACATTATACTCACAGAACATCATCCTATCAGTGAGATAGGCGTCAGAGATTCCCACTTTGACCGGGTGCTCGTTATCATTGATCAATTGCACCGGAATCGGTATATCCTTGTACGCGAACGTGATGTCCCCGTTCTTATACAGGGTGGCAGCAAACGTGAAGTTCTTCGTTTTGTCCTCGCGGAGATTCACGTTTTCCCAGAGAGCAGTAAATTTCTCGCCTGTGGATGAAATATTAACTCAATATACTTGGTCAAGCAAATCTTGTCAGTAGCATAAGGGCTGATTTCGACGGCGCGCGAACTCGTATGCGATTTTAGTTACATTGAGGACTATTATAGTTACATCATATTCAGCCGACCAATCAAATACCGCAATGTAATGAAACTCGCATGTGAGTTCTCGCACCGTCAAAATTAGCCTTAAGGCGACAAATTTTTTCAAACACTGTTTTTGAATAATTCCAAAATCGCGTGTCATCTGTGTTTTATCTGTGGAATGTGGCTCGTGAATAACAGCCTTCGGAGTGGTCATTAACAGGCGTTCCCCTCTGTCTAAAATAGGCGGCCAATGGTCAACGACATGTCAACTACATGTATGGCGTGATGTTTATCTGACATGGCTATGTTGACGTTACGTATACATTTGATGTGCCCCTCCCCCGCAAAAAACGGCAGACTATTTTGTACCGAAAATTATAGACATGGCGTCTCCGTTAGTTATATCCTCTAAGATGACAGCCATCTTGTTTGTTTACATTATAAATCGTTGCTACTTCAAGAGAAATTTCTGCTGTCACCATTAAATACCATTATATTAAATAATATTGTGATGAACTGAAGCAAAGTCAAGGTGTCTACAATGTACAATCATGCTCGTTGATCGTAAATATTTGTAAAATTTGAGGTTATGATAATAACGTGTTTTGGTTCGATGTACATTGATGCTTTTCTTAGCGCAATACTGCTCTTTGAGTGTTGCCTTACTTCACTTTGCTGTACATTGCTACTGGCGTAGTACTTTGCTTGACATACTATAGTTTGTATATATTAGATTATATGATTGACAACATACGTAAATTGTATGAATTTTAAATTCATATAACATAATCACGAGGAATATCGTACATTGGCTAGTGATTTCCTATGTTAGTCACACGCGCGTAATAGGGAATATTAGGCAAACGTAGGTGGCACCTTTGTGGCACATACAGTAAATGGTGAACACTCGATGTGATATGGCACAATTCTGTTTGCAACTCGCCCACGTTCTCGTATCGCTTTTTGTATAGCATATCTTTCACGTATCCCCAAAAGAAGAAATAACTCACCATAAAATGATAAGAAAATCAACAGGCAGAGGACTCATTAAAAGATTGGCGATTTGCGTAAGACAAGAGGGATCACATTTTGAGCATTTAATTAATTAATTTACAAAAAAATACCCACTTAATTGACTACGGCAGTTTCATGTATGTTTTTAATTTGATTAAAATCATTAATTTCACGTTGTTCCTTTCTTTTAAAATACAATGTTACTTAAGCAGAGTTATTATTTTTTAGCTATTCTTTCGATTGGCATCATAAAAGTAGGGTGATTTTTTTTTGACATTAAAGTCGGTTCGATTCCCAGACAAAGCAAGTATTTTTTAGAAAATCTATGAATGCAGAATTACTAACTTTTAAAAATAACGTAAAGTCTTCTTTGAGCACAATACACTATCTACGATATTTAAGGTACTTCCCCTTCATGTCCCATAAGTTTGGGACAACCTGTATATAAATAAAATAAATAAAAATCGTTTATTGCAGACCATCAAAGTCCATAGGAGTGTTAGTAACATTCATCTTAATTGCCTAAAGGTTAGTGTACACAAAGAAAATAAAAACAATGCAGAGAAAATAAAAGTATATAAAACATAATATATATATATATATATATATATATATATATATATATATATATATATATATATATATATATATATGTATTTCGGGGATCTCGGAAACGGGTTTAACGATTTCGATGAAAGTTGCTATATGGGGGTTATTGGGGGCTTATCTCTGGGAAAACGCGCATTTTTGAGGTTTTATATGTTTCTCCCAGATATTATATAGTTATGTTAGGAACCGAGTGTACCAAGGCCACATACCGTCGTCGTACATCTTGACACAGCTGTCGATGGTGAGCGTGGTGTCGAAGTTGGCCATCAGCGGCGCGATGTACTGCGTGGCCGCCAGCCAGTTGTGCACGTGCTCGCCCGTGTACAGGAACCCCCCGGTGGCGACGGTGATGTTGTGGAGGGGGTGCCCGTAGAAGGGGAAGGGGAAGGACAGCTTCAGAGTCTGTCAAACATTCATTTTGTTACCACAATTTTTTGTATAGTTCGTAGGTTTCTAATAGAGCCCGACGGCTAATCCTATTGTCTATTGTTAAGTAAAACCGCACGTGCTACTTTCCTGCAAAAAAGGGTCTTAATTATTCTATTTGGCACCTGAGCGCGGGGTAGTCCAACGCACAAAAAACCAGTGTAGGTGCGCTCTCCGATAACGCGCCTTTGTTACGCATCTCGATGACACATTTTAGACTGGTTCTGTAGCATTCGACTCGCCGGCACTCAGTAACCGAAGTACTGTACTTTTTATGCAGGTGGTCGTGGCACGTGCGGTTTTACTTAACGATAGACAATAGGATTAGCCGTCGGGCTCTATTAGAAACCTATGAACTATACCATCACGCTCCGCGATTGTTGCGCCATTCAGGGTCCTAGCTAAATTGGTTGTTCAATACTCACGCTATAGAATTTCCAATTTAGCAAGAACCCTAAATGGCATAACAATCCGATGTGGTGACTGTATAAATCTAGTTAAGTATACATAATGAATTTATTTAGAGTTCTAATTAATTCAGCTACAAATACTATTCTACTATGATTCCACTTGAAACTGTACAAATAGAACCATAATGTTGATCTATTGTTTTACGAGCTCTGCTCTCCAAAGTCAGCGTGTGGTGTGGTGGTATTACACAAACCGGACAAGTGCGAGTCGGACTCGCCCACCAAGGGTTCCGTACTTTTTAGTATTTGTTGTTATAGCGGCAACAGAAATACATCATCTGTGAAAATTTGAACTGTCTAGCTATCACGGTTCGTAAGATACAGCCTGGTGACAGACGGACGGACGGACGGACGGACGGACAGCGGAGTCTTAGTAATAGGGTCCCGTTTTACCCTTTGGGCACGGAACCCTAAAAAGGACCAAGACTAGAAAGTTATATTGTAAGACAATACGCCGCAATAAAGGTTTGGCGGGTGTCTTTTGTTACTACTACTATTGTTTACGCCTAATTTATTTATTATCTCAAATAACAATATTGCACCTTACAGCTAATGCCAAAGGGGCAGAAATTTAAAACAGCTAAGACACAGGTATTCATTATGGCAAACATATATGTAACTCCGTATAAGATAAATAAAGTCTAAGAAAAAAACATGCCACGGAAATCAAGAAAAAGCCATTCTCGAATAGATGGCGCCTTACCTTTGGCCTATTCTCGGCTAGATGGCGTCGACGACACCGTTTGATATTTAACAATTTTAACACATATCAGTGAAATAACATGGGTCAGTATGGAACAATAAACATTAAAAATAATTTATCCGTATACATATTATGATTAATTTATACATTTTCAATTTTATTTTAAGTTTTAATCGTGTGTCGATAGATGGCAGTCAATGTACCGTGACTACAAAATTTACTATGGCAATAGCCCTCTATACTATCTATTCTCTTTGATTATGGTATGGTACTCTCTGGCATCTATCTCTATTTCTAATATCCTCTTGCATTCCATTGTCATGCACTCGTCCCATCGCACTCACAAGCAAAGAGCACTGTGGCTGCGCCTCGAGCAGGGAGTTGAGCAGCGCGTGCGCTTATGACCGTTTCAAGTGGAATCCCGCCATGGTATATGAAATGGGGTATCCTCCTGAGCCCCTGAGGCCCTTATAAGGGCTTGTGCACAAATCACGCGAGGTTCGATAGGGGGGTGGGGGATCACGAATAATTTGACGACCGGTCTGGCCTAGTACTAGTGAACCTGCCTGCGAAGCCGATGGTCCTGGGTTCGAATCCCGGTAAGGGTATTTATTTGTGTGATATCACAGATATTTGTTCCTGAGTCATGGTTATAATCTAGTATATATTTATCTAATATAAGTATGTATATCGTCGCCTAGGACCCATAGTACAAGCTTTGCTTAGTTTGGGGCTAGGTTGATCTGTGTAGGGTGTTTAAAAAAAATCACGACAGACGTTGGGGGAGGGGGGGTATAAGGAGATCTCACGTGTAATTTTCTCCAGTGAACGAAACTAAGAAAAAATACCTACCACATGAATAGATTAGATACTTTTTCTCAGTTTCGCTAATCATAAATCTTCACTTCAAAATAGCGAAATTTTGGAGCGCGCGGCCTTGACCGGTCGGATGGAAAAATTTCAAAAATTACACGTGAGATTATGTGTGACCAAACATCACCAAGGGGGTTTGGTTGGGGGTCAAAAAGTAGCCGAAAACACCTCGCGTGATTTGTGCAAAGCCCCTAAAGGATTTAACCCAAATCGAAGGTTCCAAATTCAAAACTGCAATAAGGGGGACTCAGGAGGATAGGAAATATTAGTAAGCCATGTTTAATAAACTAACAGTTCCGTTCAATTCGACTCTTCTAAGTTCTCTGCTGTAACACGCGTCAACGTGCGACTGATAATCGACATCCACGTCTACCGTATTCTCTTTGCACTGTACAGAAAACGAATAGGCAATAGGGAATATTACGCGAAACTCTGCGTAGGGGGCGCTACTACCACAATCCATCACTATCTGGGGGTCTACCGCGAAACAGGAAAATCGAAAATTCGTTATCTAACCTCTCTATCACTCTTGCATATTGGAGCGATAAAGAGGCAGATAACTAAATTTCGATTTTCGCGTTTCCCGGTAGGCCCTTGTTAACAAACCGACTTGATGCATCAATGTCATATTTTATTGTCTGTGAAAATTTGTCAAAAAATAGTTTAAAAGGCACAGTGTGTACCTATAAGTTACTCTATGGTTTACTAGCTAGCTTAGTGCTGCACTCTGGCGGCAGAACATTGCACAGGAATTATTCAAACAATTTTGGAATCTTTCGCTTGCTCGGGTATCAATATTAGCATGAGCGGTTAAACAACAACTTTGCCCTCTTATAAAACAATAGTTGGTTCTAAAAATGGAATCTTGAGCGTTGCGAGGGTTAAACAAAATTTGCCCCCGAGTGAAACACAAAATTTTTCACCACACCAACCCGAAGCAAATATTAAAAGTAAAATATCAACCAAAATCAAACCAAATCAAATTCAAATGAATGTAATTAAATATTTATCATCCAAAATCATCGTTTAAAAAGTCAATTCTACCAGCAAACACAAGAAAACAACTCAAAATTTGCGTTTGATTATTTTGCCTCACATGTGAATAAAATGCAACTTTGCTATCAGGTTTTGAAGTGCAAAGTAAGCCTTTTCGAGCTGGTGTAGTGAAAATAACTGTTTCACATCACCCATTCGAAAAAGGACTTATTTCCCCTGTTATGAGGGATCAAAGTGACAAAGGACCCAGGATTCTATTTTAGAACGCTTCGCTTCGTTCAGGATTCAATGTACTCCCTCGCCATAAACATGACATTTTGCTCCCTTGTGACACAATCTACTAATATTAGCGTTCATGAATGTATAAATGACAACTAACAATATATTTTTTTTATTAGCCTATGTGTGTGTCCCACTGCTTGGGCAAAGGCCTCCCCTCTTCCTTTTAGGTTACAATATAGTTGAAAAAAAAATTGTTACCGTAGCCCGTCTATGCGAGTTGCTGAGCACCGCATGTATGTCCGGCTTCGGTTTGGTGATGTTGGCCCAGTGCTCTTGGAAGAAGGTCACGTTGCCTATGAACGTGCTGTTGTAGAATATGTGGTGGTCCTGGAAATATAAACAACAAAAAATCATTTTTTTACATTAATACTGTTTTGTAGGTCGAATAAGCTGCTGCCACACGATACTACTTTAAAACACATTTTATGGTTCCGTACCCAAAGGGTAAAACGGGACCCTATTACTAAGACTCCGCTGTCCGTCGGTCCGTCTGTCACCAGGCTGTATCTCACGAACCGTGATAGCTAGCCAGTTGACATTTTCACAGATGATGTATTTCTGTTGCCGCTATAACAACAAATACAAAAAAGTACGGAACCCTCGGTGGGCGAGTCCGACTCGCACTTGTCCGGTTTTTGCTGTCATATTTCTGTACTCCTAGTGTAAATTTCATTCGATGGCGTGACGTGACGTACGCGTTTACGTTAAGTGTCATTTTGTATGGGATTTTGAGTTTCTAAAACGTCCCGCTTGGCGCGCTGTTCCAAATCCCATACAAAAATAACGCAACGCAAACGCTCGTCACGCTATCGAATCAAACATCAAACATCAACATTTATTCAGCAAATAGGCCACAAGGGCACTTTTACACGTCAACATTGAATTTACATACAAGCAAAAATAATAACATCAACAATTTTATAAAATAAAACTAACAATTCAATCTAACGTATTACAATTACTAAGAGATGTATATGGTCTCTTAATGTCGAATTACATACAAAATACAGATACAAAACACAAAAATAATCTATGAATGAAATGTAGACTAGGGGTATATAAATATGACAGTGAGTGTATGAGTGTTTCAAAGTTTTAGTTTTAATGTAGGGTTTCTGTCCCCCAAAAACATGCCGGGACGGTGTTATTTCCTTCCTCGTGTTTAGTGTTAGGGAGAAAAAAATCCAGCTTTTTTATTTCTTCACTAAAAGATAAGTCAAATATTCATGCCCCCTGTCAAAAACTAATTAGTTAAAAATATTGAACCAAATCCATACCAAGATTTATAACTGCGAAAGTTTGTTTGTCTGTCTGTTACCTCTTCACGCCTAAACCGCTGAACCGATTTAGACAAAACTCGGTATGGATATAGTTTGGGCTCCGAGAAAGGACATAGGGTAGTTTTTATCTAGAAGCTAGTATGTAAATAATGTGCTTGTTTAACATTTGAACGCCACTCCTATCATGCGCGACGCGTCATCGTGAACCTTGCCGGAATGGGCGAAGGGGCTATTCATAAATTACGTCATTTCAAATTAGGGGGGGGGGGGGGTCTGGACATCTGATGATGGTAGCATGACGTGGGAGGAAACGGGGTCATTCGAAGCATGATTTTAGGGGAGGGGAGATGTCAAAAATCGATGACGTAATTTATGGACAGCCCCGAACGTTGAAATTGGGCTGTAGTCGCGCGCGCCAGTGGCGTTCGTTCTAATTTTCTTAATCGTCGCATAAAGGTGCGTATTCTGTGCATTCGATAACTTACGTAAGTCAAATTGCTAATGTTCTTTTGCGCTTCAATCATCTCTTCTTGCTGCTCGAAGTTGGTAGTCGTTATATCTGAAAAAAAAAAATATTAGTACTTATTTTCAAATTTAAAGAAAATACCGGCAAAGTGTTTATACGTGTCTTCATACGATACAAGCAAAGCAACAAACTAAAACTAGGTACAGATGAAGATCATAATTGTGTTCGTATTTGTCATGCTACTTCAGTCAACCTCAGTACTTTTTGTACCGAGACTGACTAAAATAGCAAGACACGTTCATACGTTTCCGTGAAAATACGATGGAAAATAATTAAGTATGCACTACATCTGTAAATAGGTTATCTTGGTAGCACTTAAGACTTTTTATTAAACAATGCATTTTTATTGGCGAAATCCAAAACGGCTGAACCGATGTGTGGATAATTTTATTTTCTTGAATTGTAATAAATATGTTTTTGGGGCGACACGCTTTTACAAATCGTTGGGATCGGGTTACCGAGCAGGCAATATCTGTTGGATGATATCGCCCGACCGGTCGTTGTGGAGATCATAGGGAGCCTTGTTTAGTAACGCGCTTTACCGTTGGCACGTGAATCAATCAGTTATACCGGGTGTGGCTTGTAACATGAGCAAATAATTAAAACATAGATTGTACTCCTCAAACAGTGACACTTTTGTTCAACAACTTTTAAAAATTATGAAGTATTTAGACTCCCTATTTTTCATACAAAATAAATATTATGTTCAATGGACGCCATCGCCACGCCATATCATTGTGATTGACGTTGCTTGTCACGCCTTAAACATAACAAAATTCGCAATACATTGCGTCTTAGAATAAACTTTAAAGTGTATTAAAAATCAAACCACAAGTTATTTTTAAAAGTCGCTGAACAAATGTTGGTCAGTATGAGGAGTACAGCATACAGTTTAATTTTTTGCTCATGTTACAGGCCACACCCGGTATAATCCGTATCAGTATCTACCACTCCACTACCCACTACCCACGTGGTCTTGTCTGCCTTACCTAGTGTGTTTCTCGTGCGACTGTTTCATGGATCGGGTTATATATATATTTAATATGTACGTTATATAAGTATACTTACTGTCGTCAGCCAGTATGGGGTCGCTCACTCTGGGTACAGAGGTGTTCCCCTTGTATATGCCAGACCCATTGACGCCCAGCAGTGGGATCCGCGTGACTGACACTTCAGTCGTAGTGGCGATGGCTGGAAGCATACGAAAATAATTTCAATTTAATTATTTTCTAGCGAGCGAGCTTCGCACGGGGAAAATAATTATACACCTAAACCTTCATCATGAATCACTATAGGTGAAAACCGCATTGAAATACGTTCAGTAGTTTTTGAGTTTATCGCAAACATACAAACAGACAGACGCGGCGGGTGACTTTGTTTTGTAAGGTGTAGTGATATATATACACATATAGAAATAATTTAGTACCAAGACAATTCATTTATTTATTTACTATGTACATTAATTATAATAGTTATGTTTAAAACTTAAACTTTACTATAAAAAAGTGTGTGTGTGTGTTATAGCGATGTCGACGGAGCCCCGCTTAAGCGGGGCTTCAATTCTGTGTTGTTTGGCCTTCGGCCATTTGAAGAAACCTAACGAACCTAACCTACCTATATCAAATGTGGTGCTATAAGTACGTAAGTATGGTCAAACATATAAAACTCATTGTAAGTAAACAGGCAATTATCACCGAGTAGGCGATTAAATAAAAATAAATTCGCTATGCAATCAGACCTAATAACTAAGCAGTGGCGTGGCAATAATTAAGCATGTGCATGATTGAAAACATGCATATTTGGCTTACTTTACCAAGGATTTCATCATAATTTTTTTAGGGAATGAGTTATTTAGAAATGTACGTAAATTGTGTTTGACTAATCAAACACATCTCTGGAAACAATAACGGATAAATTGGAAAAAATATTCGACTTCCGAACTGCAAAACATTGTCGCACAAAAGTACTCATTTGTACCGAAATCAAAGGGTGACCTTAAACTTTTGACCGGTACACTATGTCACTTTTAAAGTACCTACGCCGTTTGTGAGAACTACTCTTCGACCTCGCCCCACACCTCTTTTTATAATTCCCACCGCCAACACAGTAACTTTAGTCACTAGCCCCCTGTATGTAGCACTGAATCACAAATAATATTCTTCTATTCGATTCGACCCCTTGACAGACATATTCTCACAGAAGGAACCGAGACTCTTAGCCACCGCAACTCGGTATTTGGAGTCGATCTCCACACCCACGACTATACTGTCATAATTTAGTATTATTAGTTATGTATATATAGTATAGTAGTAATACAATAATTTGTTATGCTTATAACTTCCATGTGTGGTATACCTGTTAATGTAAGTTAGTCAATAAATAAATGATAAACGCGTCCAGGATAAAATGCGTCCACATTTTATCCGCGCATATTATGGACGCATTTTATCCAGATTGGCGGGAAACTACAAAAGACAGGGTTGAGTGGAGGAAGCGAGGGGAGGCCTTTGTCCAGCAGTGGGACACTAAACCAGGCTAATAATAAAAAAAGATAAATAAATGATAGAGAAAAAGTGGCCAAATCCCAAGGTGGCCTAGGCGGTAATCGAACCCGCGTCTTCAGCTCACGCGGCTAACACATGTTATACAGTGAATGACATTTTCCTACACCAAAAACGGTTGTATAACAAGTTGAATGAAGGAAATTAAAAAACACGACTAAGGTTGGGCGTCGCAGGCAATTTTAGTAGCCTATACATTTTAATATCACTTCCACAACTGAGACGAATATAATGCCTCATATTGTAATCCGTTAAACGGTGTAACAGTTTAAGCTATACGGCGTGCCAAAGTATTACAACACACATACATACCTATACGCTAAAAAAAATAACCCTTTCTCTAGAGTCGGATAAAAATATACCTAATAAAGACAATTTTCGAAACAAATTCACAAAACCAGTATTATGGATCACCGTCGCCATCAGATATATCGGAGCGGCCGAGGTGCCCGAAAATATCTGAACACGCACTCTAACGCTTTGACAATAGAGGCGTAATCAGATATTTGTGAGCGCCTTGACCGCTCCGATATATCTGATGGATGCAGCTACTTTAATAAATAAGCCATTCTTAAAAGATCTGGTATCGTCTTGGGTCGTCCCATTAGTTTTTCGTCAAGTTCTTAAATTAGTCCTATTCTGCTTTCGTCACTCATTCTACAATCGTCGGTGGCTTTCAATGTAGAATGAGTGACCAAAGCAGAATAGGACAAATTTAAGAACTTGACGAAAAACGAATGGGACGACCCAAGACGATACCAAAGATCTTAAGGCCTTGATCCAATCTGTTTAGAAATGCAAATGCACGCGTAATTGTATTCGCGATGCGTCACGTATACATACATATACGAGTAGGTACATATATAACGAGATAGTTCGCCATAGCACGAGTCATACTTAAAATATGTAAACAAAAGTACGGCAAATAACTTAAACATTACGCAAAGCAATATTAAGTGTTAACTAGCAAGAGCGACAGAGAAAGGGAGATTTTATAGTGTTCTCTTTTAATTTATACAAAACAAAATCATTAATTCGAAAGTAACTCCGTCTGTTACCTCTTCACGCTTAAGCCACTGAACCGATTTAAATAAAATTTGGTCTGGAGTTATTTTGAGACCGGCGAAGGGATATTATAGGGTAGTCTTCATCATATAATTGATCAATGCGAAGGATAATGATTGTCAAAGAAGCAAGAATAATTATTTAGGATACAAGTGCGGAAAGTAGGAAATTAGCAACGAGTCGAGTGGCTATATATTAAAACACGACCGAAGGGAGATATTTTACAGTACATATGACAATTAAAAACAAAGTTTATATCGTTTGCACTATACAGATAGTTTTATGAGTCAAACGGCTATAAGTATCGGATCTTCAATCTTTTATCCCCATTTTTGTCTACCGGATTTTGAATGAAATGAATACATATTTCTTATATTTTTCTTAAACATTGTCTGAAAAACACTTAGACAGTCTTAAAATAATGCCTAATTAATACGAAACGTTATGTAATCCGTTTAATACCTAAAAGTGTTGCAGTATCTACACCTAAGTAGTGTGTTGCCGTTCGGTCCGTCTATAATGTATATTTGTATAACACGGCTACGTGCAATTATGAAAATCTTCAAGAATCAAGAAACATGACGGCAAGACCATGCAGTACTTAGTACTAGCGAGTTTTTGGGGCTTTGGAGACCGAGATGAAGCCGTATAATACCGCTGAGGCTGGTTGGTGTTATGGTGATGTATCGAGAAATTCACATACTAAAAATCGTAAACTTCTGGATTTTTCCATGTTTTCCGGCATTTCGTCTTAAAACGAATGTAATTTTTATAAATTAAAATACTGCGTAAATTTAAGTAAATAATCGGATAATGGATTAGTTTTACTAATGAAATAGTATATAGGAACAAATAGATTTTATCTAATTATGTATAAAGTTAGATGTTATTGTTGTGTAGGCTGCATTCTACACTATGCATTTAAGGGCTAAAAACTTAATTGTCATCTAGCCTATTAGCATTTGTGTAAGATTGTTTCTTGAACCATATTGACCGAATTGAATGATTCATTTAACTCGTTCAAGTACACACAAACTTGCGTGCAACACAAATAATTACAATATCAGTTACAAGGCACCTCGAAAATCCAAAACACACAGTGGATTCCCACACTTGGTTAAATACACTTCAGACTTCGGAGAAATGATACTTAAGACCTTTAGTTATAAGCGCTAGAATTGTCTGAGGCATACAAAACATCGGCACCAGACTTTGAATGAAGAATAAATTAATGACCAATAGTGGTTCTTATTATCCTTGCAATAAGTATTAAAGTAGGTCGATTTATTGGTTATTAGTTGAACCGAACAATTGAATTATTGTAAGGTGGTGGTACTGGTTCTCGACGCGGTCCCAGTACGTGTTATCTTGAAACTTGAGTCATTGTCAATAGAGGTGACAGCAGGGTGTCATCTATTGGGCATTAGCATGTCGAGCACTAGCACCACCACCTTATGGAGTTTGTTTTTCGCTATAAACACTTAAAATAATCTAAAAAAATCAAACGAATGAATCCAAAAAGATCAGTAGCCTTACCACGACTGTCTTAGGAGTGTCAAACTTAACTTACTTTCTGTAAGTTACGTACAGGCTAGCGAACATAATACCAAGTGTTAAACTGGTGGTAGCAGTAAGAATCAGAATTTCAATTATTATATTTTTGGAAAACGCTCAAAAACTAATTGTGTTCTTTAAATCTCGATTCAAAATTCGAGTTAATACCAACAATACTGTTAACTGATAGTAAGGCCCACTTGCACCATCCCACTAACCCGGGGTTAAACCGTTAACCTAGTGTCAAATTGTATGGGTAACCATAGCAACTCCAGGTTTAACCGGCAGGCAAGTGGACCTAAATCTTATTAGTCTTATTCTTATTACAATTAAATATATTAGGTCTACGTATCACTGTTTTAGTACATGATTTCGGTACCTCTAGTGAAAATTTAATTAGATAGCTTGAGCTTACGTACGCGTTTGCGTTAAGTGTCATTTTGTATGGGATATTGAGTTTCCAAAACGTCCCGCTTGGCGCACTGTTCAAAATCCCATACAAAAATAAACTTAACGCGAACGCTCGCCACGTTATCGAATGAAATTTACTTAGAGCATTTAATAACTGGAGTGGCCATTAAGAGCTGAGGGGTAAGCTGCCGAAAAACTTGATTGATTGATTGAACACAATACTGAAAAGTACGGAACCATCGGTGGGCGAGTTCGACTCGCACTTGGCCGGGCCTTTTGAGCTCTAGTCAGACTTATATATTTACTCTAGTTCGTTAGACCGTCATATCCGTACATGTTTTCCCGGTAATAAGTGTTAATCAGAATTAACAGGTATTTGTTTTACAAGGGGGCAAAGTTGCTGTTTAACCGCTCGTGCTAATATTGATACCCGAGCAAGCGAAAGATTCCAAAATTGAACCACGAGCGTAGCGAGTGGTTCGAAAAACGGAATCTTGAGCGTTGCGAGGGTTTCAAAGCACGAGGGTTAAACAAAATTTGCCCCCGAGTGAAACACAACATTTTTCACCACTCCAACCTAAAGCAAATATTAAATGTAAAATATCAAACAAAATCAATCATCATTTAACCGTCAATCCTACCAGCAAACATAAGAAAACAACTCAAAAATGGCATTTGACATGCGCCCTTCTGCCTCGTTTCGACTGATGCGAACGAATTAGCTGTTTGTTACTTCCAACAGTTTTATTTCTATTGTGTTTAACTTAACCACATATCTAACTATATGAAAAGTCATGTTATAATATAATATAATAATTAGATAATTAATGTAAACAACGACAAGGGGAATCCTGTTCCACCGTGATACAGTTTTTACTAGTACGGGGATCAGATGACGCTTACTCAATGTTTCATTGCACTTACCTTAAAAACTTATGTGTACAAGTTATTTACAATGTTAAGTTCACCTTGTATCATTCATTACTTGTAAGCAGTTGTGAGCTATCATTTAGCTAAATAAAGTTATTATTATTATTATTTTTTTATTTGCTTACTTTGCCTCACATGTGAATAAAATGCAACTTGCTATCAGTTTTCGAAGTGCAAAGTAAGCCTTTCCGAGCTGGTGTGGTGAAAATATACATCTTTTGTTTACAAGTTAATGGTTACCGTTTAGATTGACCTACTAGTAGCGTGCAATGAAGTATTTAATTCAGACTACTAAGGCTCTGGGCGGCTAGAGGTTATTTCGTCATTTTGCGCAATCGCAATTGTTTCGATAACAATCGTCAGAACGAGAAATTATTGCTTTGTCCATTAGAGGGAGAGAAGCGGTGGAGGCCAAGCGGATCTGACGTCCGACTTTCAATCCGGAGGACGCGGGTTCTAACCCTGGCTCGTAACTTATGTACCTACGGAATATCATTTGATATTTACCACAAGCTTTTCGGTGAAGGAAAACATCGTGAGGAAACTTGCATACATCCGCGGAGAAATTCAATGGTGTATGTGAAGTCGCCAACCCGCATTGGGCCAGCGTGGGGACTATAGCCCAAACCCTATCGTGTTTGAGAGGAGGCCTGTGCCCAGCAGTGGGACGTATATAGGCTATTTTTTTTTTAATTTCCATCGAGTAATGTGGACATTTGAGGAACTGGACATTCGAGGCCAGAACCATATTGTTTGTAGATATATTATATTATTGAATTGCTATATTTGTCCAGACTTTATTTTATTTATTGGTATAACGGTATAATCATATAATGATTTATACCAGTATAGTATACACTGATGTGTATACCATACTGGTATATGTAGTTAGCACTAGTGGCTCTGTGAGCTGTAGACTAGGGATGTTGCGAATATTCGCATCCGCGGAAGTTCCGCATTATTTTCAAAATCCGCATCCGCATAACATCATAAGAACATCTTAGCGGCGGCGTACGTGCTAGGTAATTTCATCATTACCTATAACGAAATTGTCTAGATCCAGAAAAGTCGGCCAAAAGTTACTGTTTATTAAATATAACGCACCTATACACTCGCGTGCAAAAGTATTGCATCACTTTGCATTTTTTCGTCCGCACCCAATATATTTGTAAACTCGTTAATTTCACTAAATTATTTTAATGTAATCATGTTCCTTGAAGTTTTAGCTTTACGAAAAGTAAAAAAATATGGAAACCGACCCAGTATTTTTCAAATTATCGGCATTTTCCCGATTTGTGAGCGGTTTCACGTTATCACGCGCACGAGTTGCGCTACCCTTGACCCCTATAAAACGGGGGGCAGAAAGGGGTTGTTATCAGTCACTTATCAGAAGTCGATCGTTACATATCTCCGCGTATTTTCCCGTGAAAAAGACCTGGAAAAATGGAAACCACTGAAGCTGAAGTCCGCCAAATCGTCCAGCCCCTGCAAGCGGGGCGTAGCCAACGTTCAGTAGTTGCCGAGCTGATTTTAAGCCAATCTGCAATTTGTAGAGTTTACCAGAGGTTCCAGGGGACTCGATCCTTTACTTCAAGACCAAGAAGCGGCCGCAGAAAGTGTACATCAGAGAGGGACGACCGCTTCTTTGTCACAACATCTCTCCGAGATCGACACCAGACAAGCATTGCCATCCAGCAGCGTCTGCGTGAGGTACGAGGAGTGGCTGCCAGTAAGTGGACAATAAGAAGAAGACTTAAGAAAGCGAACCTGATACCCAGGAGGCCCGCAGCGGGGCCCAGATTGCTGGCGCGACACCGTACAGCCTAAAGAGAGTTTTCTGAAAATCACAAGGACTGGACCATTGAGCAATGAACCCCAGTTCTCTTCTTGAAAGAGTGCAGAATGTGCTTGAATGGATGTGACCAAAAAGGAAGAGTCTACAGAAGGCCAGAAAAACAGTTAGTTCATTGTTACTTCTCCGAAAGGGTCGCCAATGGCGGTGGATCCGTAATGTTCTGGGGCGGCATTTCCTACGACGGGCGGACAGAGCTGGTTTTCGTGCCTGGCGAGGGCCGTGACAGTGGATTAACCGCTGCCAAGTACGTCACTGATATCCTGGAGGAACATGTTGTTCCTTATGCCGGTATTTTTGATGAGGGGTTCATCCTACTGCAGGATAATGTCCCGTGTCATACCCCTAGGGCCACCGCAGCCTACCTTCTCGAAGTGGGCATCGACACCATGGACTGGCCAGCGATGAGCCCGGACCTTAACCCCATTGAACACGTGTGGGACTACCTAAAAAGTAGGGTTTGGGAGCGGAATCCTGCCCTGGTCAATGTTGAGGTGCTGAAGGGAGCGTTGCTGGAGGAGTGGGGCGCTATTCCTCATCATCACATTAAAAAGTTGATGAGGTCTATGAAAAACCACTTGGTTTGTGAAAGAAAGGCTGTGGGTGGCAATACCAAGTATTAATTAAATAATAATAATCGATATTGTATTAAAAGAATGACTTTTATTCTTAAGTTTGCAGATTTATTTTTGGAGCATTATGCGCCTACTTTCAGTTTTCTGTTTTTTTGTAGTCTTCAGATTCGAAATTTCATTGTATTTGCCATTTTTCTAATGCGTTACATTATAAGCTTTCAGTTGATACCTAAATTTTCAGAATCGGGTATAGAATTACAAAGATATTGGGTGCAGACGAAAAAATGCAAAGTGATGCAATACTTTTGCACGCGAGTGTATTCGTGCTCAAATACTAAACGTTTCGATTTTTTAAACAAAAGTTACTAAAATGTAATATTTCAGGTTTTAAACGTAAGTACATAAGTCTTGACATCCGCATCCGCGGATGTGAGTGTTTAAATATCCGCATCCGCGGATGTCAAAAAAATCTGCATCCGCAACATCCCTGCAGTTTAGACCCCGCGTTAAGCTTATTAATGTAAAATTGAAAAACACTTTCGTCAAGTCGTTATCACAATGGTCTTGGGCGCCATAGACGCTATTGGCGCTATAATTACAGTTTATTGGAAATAATCGCTTTAAATATGTGCATTCGGTAAATAGATATACCAGATCATGCATGCACGGATTTTGTTGTGCAGCCTTTATGTCTCTTCAAAAATACATAAATCGTATAAGTTGAATCATCAAGAGCGTGGAATTGCATATGTAGTAGTATTGTTTGTTTACAGGCATTCTATATTTGAATTTTCTATTTTCTTGTACTATCAGCATACAACCACTACAAATGCAATTCCATCTTCTCGATAATTCAACTATATCTCTCTATTAATTTACTGGTGGTTGTATTGAATGAATGTGCCCATTTTCGGACGGCAGATAGGGTTACAGGTTATCAGCGCAGATAACCTGTGGTCTACAAATACACTTGCATAAATAATGAAACATACCTTTAAACGAGCAATTCTTGTTTATTTATATATATATTTCGGGATCTTGGAAACGGCTCTAACGATTTCAATGAAAGGCCATAGTCGGTTTTCCATAGTAAGTTGGCCCTTAAATCAATTTGATTCGGGTTTGTTTTGTGAGTACCTCTTATGGTGAAGGATATTTTTGCTGAGTATCAACATCCTACTAGTGACTGTTTTAGACTTATGACATTATTAATTTTTTTCTTTAATGTATTGTTTTTCGGGGTGTATTCAAGCGAATTGCGTCAATTTTTTAAATAGTGTTCTTTATTTAGGTATGCATCGATACTCAAAAAACGGATACAGGTTGTCATATAAAAAAAAGGAAAAAAACGTAAAACAAAAATAAAACTTTTTTTTTATGACGTGGTGAAGTAGTGACACCGTTAATTTTTTTTTCTAGTTGTCAAACTCTTCGATTCTGTTTGCGATTTATTATCAGGTTGTCGTATTTAAGAGTAAAATAATTACAACTTAATGTTTGTATACTACATTGAAAAACACCGATTGAGTACAGAACTTGACCACACACATTGCTAATTTTTGACAGGAAGTACCGTTTGGAAAATTTTGATATTTAGGCAAGTAGTAGGCCAATGTCTAGCCTACAACTAGAAAAAAAAATTAGAGGTGTCACTACTTCACCACGACATAAAAAAAATGTTTTATTTTTGTTTTACTTTTTTTTCTTTTTTTATATGACAACTGGTATTCGTTTTTTGAGTATCGATGCATATCTAAATAAGGAACACTATTTAAAAAATTGAAGCAAATCGCTTGAATACATCCCGAAAAACAATACATTAAAGAAAAAAAAAAAAATCATAAGTCTAAAACTGTCACTAGTAGGATGTTGATACTCAGCAAAACTATCCTTCACCATAAGAGGTACTCACAAAAAAAATCCGAATCAAATTGACTTAAGAGCGCTCTTACAAGAAAAGTCGAAATAATGCAAAATTGATGATACTAGTCGACAAAATTCAGGACTTTGCGCTCATTATTAGAAACAATGAGTACTTGTTCCAGTAAAAGCGTCTTCTTATCTTTATAAATATCGTTGTAAATATTAGAAAAAGGACTTATTAAATTAGTAATGATTTTTTTTCTGATGGTCGTTTCCGAAAAACCCCGTGAAGCACTGAATGGCGAGCTCTTATTTGGAAATGTTGAGAATTTTACTCTGCTAAACCTGGCTATTTTGTATTACTAATACCCTGTACTTTAGGCATATCAAACTATATTTTTCCTACATACCTTTGAGAAAGAGAAAATCAAAGTAAAACGAACTCGATTTTCTCTCCGAAACAAGTGTCAATTCCTACGAAAATCTACTTAATATCCAAGTCATTTTCATACTCAAGCAATCTGCAACGTTTGCTTATACTGTTGGTATACATTAGTGTTTATGAAATTCTACTATAATTTTTTGGCAATTTTTTGAAAACTACTCTATATCACCGATGACGCGCGCTGCGCCAGCTCAGTGCCGCGGCAGAGCTAGTAGAGGCAGGACGTGTGTCGGTCGGCTCCGCACATTTTCAACGGCGACGACGAGGTTTTTTATCATTGTGTGCGGCGGGCGCCGTGTAAAACGCTATACTGTGTGCGTGTAAACCGCAACGAGAGACTTTGATCCTAGCACTGTTTTTATAGTATTATAATTTATAATGGTACAGTTTAATAAACTACCGGACAGGATTAAAAATATTTGAAACGACCTGACATTCTATATGTATTTATTTGACTCAAGATAGTACTCAGGGTCTGATGATGGAGCCGGAAGGTGGTCACCGGTACCAATCAACCATGCAACTAAACCACTTCGTGTTTGGGCTCGTTTGATTCGGCTCAACAAGATCTTTGACTTAAGATAGTACTCAGGGTCTGATGATGGAGCCGGAAGGTGGTCACCAGTACCAATCAACAATGCAACTAAACCACTTCGTGTTTAGGCTCGTTTTATACGTCACAACAAGATCTTTGACTTAAGATAGTACTCAGGGTCTGATGATGGAGCCGGAAGGTGGTCACCGGTACCAATCAACCATGCAACTAAACCACTTCGTGTTTGGGCTCGTTTGATTCGTCTCAACAAGATCTTTGGCACAAGATAATACTCAGGGTCTGATGATGAAGCCGGAAGGTGGTCACCGGTACCAATCAACCATGCAACTAAACCACTTCGTGTTTAGGCTCGTTTGATTCGTCTCAACAAGATCTTTGACACAAGATAGTACTCAGGGTCTGATGATGGAGCCGGCAGGTGGTCACCGGTACCAATCAACCATGCCACTAAACCACTTCGTGTTTAGGCTAGTTTTATTCGTTTCTATAAGATCTTTGACACAAGATAGTACTCAGGGTCTGATGTTGGAGCCGGAAGGTGGTCACCGGTACCAATCAACCATGCAACTAAACCACTTCGTGTTTAGGCTCGTTTGATTCGTCTCAACAAGACCTTGGACACAAGATAGTACTCAGGATCTGATGATGGAGCTGGAAGGTGGCCACGGGTACCAGTCTACCATGTAACTGAACCACTTCGTGTTTGGGCTCGTTTGATTTGTCGCAACAAGATCTTTGACACAAGGTAGTACTGAGGGTCTGATGATGGATCCGGAAGGTGGTGACCGGTACCAATCAACCATGCAACTAAACCACTTCGTGTTTGGCTTCGTTCGATTCGTCGCAACAAGATCTTTGACACAAGTTAGTACTCAGGGTCTGATGATGGAGCTGGACTGTGGCCACGGGTACCAGTCTACCATGTAACTGAACCACTTCGTGTTTGGGCTCGTTTGATTTGTCGCAACAAGATCTTTGACACAAGGTAGTACTGAGGGTCTGATGATGGATCCGGAAGGTGGTCACCGGTACCAATCAACCATGCAACTAAACCACTTCGTGTTTGGCTTCGTTCGATTCGTCGCAACAAGATCTTTGACACAAGTTAGTACTCAGGGTCTGATGATGGAGCTGGACTGTGGCCACGGGTACCAGTCTACCATGTAACTGAACCACTTCGTGTTTGGGCTCGTTTGATTCGTCGCAATAAGATGTTTGACACAAGATACTACTCAGGGTCTGATGATGGAGCTGATGATGATAGACAGGTACCCGTCGCCACCTTCGCGCTCCATCATCAGAACCTGAGTACCACCTTGTGTCAAAGATCTTGTTGAGATGAATAAAACGTGCCTAAACACGAAATGGTTTAGTTGCATGGTTGATTGGTACCGGTGACCACCTTCCGGCTCCAACATCAGACCCTGAGTACTATCTTGTGTCAAAAATCTTGTTGAAACGAATAAAACGAGCCTAAACACGAAGTGGTTTAGTTGCATGGTTGATTGGTACCGGTGACCACCTTCCAGCTCCATCATCAGACTCTGAGTATCACCTAGTGTCAAAAATCTTGTTGAGACGAATCAAACGATCCTAAACACGATGTGGTTTAGTTGCATGGTTGATTGGTAATGGTACCTTCCAGCTCCATCATCAGACCCTGAGTACTGTCTTGTGTCAAAGATCTTGTTGAGACGAATCAAACGAGCCCAAACACGAAGTTGTTTAGTTACATGATAGACTGGTACCCGTGGCCACCTTCCAGCTCCATCATCAGACCCTGTGTATCTTCAGTGTCAAAGATCTTGTTGAGACGAATCAAACGAGCCTAATCATGTTACTACATGGTTGATTGGTATCCGTGACCACCTTAATCATCATCAGATCCTCAGTACCAGTTCGTTTTTAAACCCTCGTTGATACAAACTTTACAACCTATAGGTACCAAATGCAATGACGAAACATGTAAATAAGCGAGTAGGTAGGTAGGACCTATAATTTCTTTCGAGTAATATCATCATAAGTACGAGTATGGGGCTATTCATAAATTACGTCGTTTCAAATGGGAGGAGTGGGGGGGGGTCTGGACATCGGATGATGGTAACATGACGTAGGAGGAAACAGATTCATCCGAAGCTTGATTTTTGGATTATTTGAGGGGTGGGGGGGGTCAAAAATCGTCAAAAATAGATGACGTAATTTATGAACAGCCCCTATGTACATTTGCACTGCATTTAGTATTTTCGTACTTACCAAATAACAGTTTTAGAACTTTAAAAGTTAAGTACAGTTAGTGTTGTTATGGTTGATTTCAATATGCTTCGCGAAGGATCAAGAATGTTTAATCCATCATTGTAGTGCGAGTGTGGTAGAAGGGATCGGCGTACTGAGCTCGCACGGCCTGCCGCAGCGCGTAAAATACCTAAACTCGCTCAACGCCGAAATGTAATAGCGCTCTTAAGGGCCAATTTACTATGGAGAACCGACAATGGCCTTTGCTATAGGTACGGGGGCGATAAATAGATAAACACTTTATGCATTTCCACAACATACATGGTAATTACAAAGAGAGATTTATTAAACATTGGCATGAAGCTTAAATTAAAAGAAAAATAATAAATCGATCTAGCTAGGTTTTATCTCTGGGAAAACGCGCATTTTTGGGTTTTTATATGTTTTCGAGCAAAAGGTAAAATACAATTTTACGAGGGTTATTATGAAACTAACTTATGGCTGTAATTTCGTCTGCGTGGAATGAGGATGATGATGATTTATAAAAACTAGCCTATGTCACATCACATCACAAAACGGTTGCCAAAAATTGTATTAGCAATCTTGAGGCCTTCCTCTAGTAACTTCTTCATCGACCACATACGTGCCAATAGAATTTCAGCTTTAGCATTCTGGTTTTAGGGTTCAAATTAAATTGGACTTTCGGGAAATGTCACTTGTCTTCAAATGAATCATCAAAGCAGGATTAATGGGATTTTTGGGCAAACCTTGTAGATTGGTGCGGCCTGGAAGAGGGTTAAACTTATTTTTTTGTAGTTAACAAGAAATAAATTTTATTTCAACTTACTTGCAAGAGCCGTGAGATTAGTAGTCCTATTGCTGTCCTCAACCGTGGCGTTTGTCGGCGGCGGCGCGTCGGCGATTTTCGGCGCGGCCGGCGCCGGTACCGGCGCAGCGTTCGGCGGTGGGGGTGGCGCGTCCCGCTTTTGACGGTACGGCACGAAGTCTATACCGGTCTCGTGGGTACTGTATTGCCATGTTGCTGAAAAAGGAAATATTGTATTTAATTATTATTATAGAAATTCATGGTGGTCCTTGATGAATGAAAAAAATGTAAGAGAAGTAAAGCCTCTAACATCAACTTTTGTGGCTCTTTCAGATGCCTAGACTCTTCTCTTCAAGAGTTTGCCGATACCTCAAGAATTGGCGGAAAGCCCAGTTTTCAAGAATTTACCCTAAAAAAAAAACGTGTCCTTACCGACGATGTAAAGTTGTAAACCAACTGGTAAATATGGAATTTACGGGCGGGAAAACGTAATTTTTCAGTTTTTCTACATTTCTATTTTGTATTCTACAATTCTATTAATAGTCCAGAGAGTATTTCACATAACAACTTCGCGGGTAACAATTACCAAGACCAATTATTGTACTACGCGCTCGAACGAAGCAGATCCCAGTACGGCATCATTAACTGGGGACATACGACGGTCTAGTTTCGGCGCCATGTTGAATGGTAATAATTGCCCGGCGTCGTCGATGGACATTCTACAATTAGGTTGACACATGTTGAATAGTAATCTTGTTACATTGGAACAATTGCTGGTAAAATTTGACCCAAACACACTCATAAAATACACATATGGCTCAGGATATTACATAAGTTAAGGTGAGATAGATATATAGATAGGATAAGACATTTTTTGTTGCTACAATAGGCTAGATGACAATTTTTCATTTATGATACCAATCGATTAGGTTTGTGTTTAGGATCAAATGTCTAAAGGACCCATTGCATAAAAGCAATGCAAAAGACAGAAATGATAGTGAAAGCCCGACAGTCGTGCTTCACTCGCTAAACGCTCCTAACGAAACGATAAGTGAACGTGACGTCAAGGTCACTGAGCGTCCATCTTGAAGTATGGACAAAACAAGAAAATTGCGTTTTTGTCGGTGAAATATTGCGTTTATGTATACAGGGTGATCAATCCAAATGGGTCAGTATGGAGAAGTCAGAAACTATAAGAGATAGCGAAATCTGTTCTTAGGAACCATGGCTTCGATTTTAGATTTAATAATAATGGCATTCAATTTTTTTTTAATATATCATACATAACCGGGATTCGAACCTGGTCAATATTCTTGTTGTTTGTTTGTATGGCAACTTTTAAACGATGCGTGATAGGTGGGGGGTGCTCGACCAAATATCATAGAGGGCCCCGAGACAAAACAAACTACATTAAAAAAAATCTAAATGGCCGACTTTTTTTTAATTTTTTCAAGTTGGTCCGAGCGCGCTGAGGTTTGGCATGCGGCGAGCCTGGGGGCCCAAGATTACCATGTCAAAAAAAATTTTTGGAAAAATCCAAAATGGCGGCGGACACGGGCAAAGTCAAATTCCCAAGTAGGTTAAGCGTGCCCGAAGGGCGAGTTTGAGGCCGGGAGGCCGAAGACCGACCCCGGCGGAGGGCCGAAGGCCCGGAGCCTCCACCCCGCGTCCCAAAACGCAACTCCCAATAGGAAAAGTGTTGGGTCGTGTTTAAGCTCCAACTTCCCCCTTTCGTGTGACGCTTTTGGCCTTCGGCCCTACGCGGAGCTCGGCCTTCGTTTACTCGGCTTCGGCCTCGCGTGTCGGGAGTCGGGGTGAAGGCTCCGGGCCTTCGGCCCTTCGCCGGGGTCGGCCTACGGCCTCCCGGCCTGAAGTTCGCCCTTCGGGCTCGCTTAACCTACTTGGAAATTTGACTTTGCCCGTGTCCGCCGCCATTTTGGATTTATCCAAAAAAATTTTTTGACATGGTAATCTTGGGCCCCCGGGCTCGCCACATGCCAAATCTCAGCGCGCTCGGACCAACTTGAAAAAAAAAAAAAATTTCGGCCATTTTGATTTTTTTTCATGTAGTTTGTTTTGTCTCGGGGCCCTCTATGATATTTGGTCGAGCACCCCCCACCTATCACGCATCGTTTAAAAGTTGCCATACAAACAAACAACAAGAATATTGACCAGGTTTGAATCCCGGTTATGTATGATAGATTTAAAAAAAAATTGAATGCCATTATTATTAAATCTAAAATTGAAGCCATGGTTCCTAAGAACAGATTTCGCTATCTCTCATAGTTTCCGACTTCTCCATACTGACTCATTTGGATTGATCACCCTGTATAGTTGCTGTACGTTCTTTTTTACAAGCTTTTATTTAGTTTCACCTGACCGTTGTCTGTCGGTCTGTAATCAAATCTTGCAAGTTAAATCCCACCAAAAACATTCTGTAAAAAACTAGCCAAGTCTCGATGGAGCTGCTTGTTTATCTCTAAAAAGTAATGAAATCTAGACAAAGTCGTGCCAAGTCTAAGGTTCCTTACTGCGATTTCTTTATTATTATAGTTAATGTTGTGTGACTTGGCCGTTGAAGGGTACACAAGGGTACAAAACCAGGTGCTCCATGACACCATTGCACCAATCTGTCGCCAGAACCGCTACCCATTGACGATGGAAAATTGCCACTTGGAAAACGTTGATTCAATAACCAGT